>NC_043959.1:54846905-55161905 GCF_902148855.1 Sphaeramia orbicularis
AGCCCAAAGCACAATTCACCCAACTTCTTTTATACATTTCAGTCTTAATATGGGTAAACCAAAGTTCCCACATAAGGTAAAGTTATCGCATATATTTTAAGTTTTTGCTATGTTTATATTTTTTTTGTCAAGTAGAGTCAAGGCCCAAGGCACCTTAATAGATGCAGGCATTAAAGAAAGAATATGCTATCCAAGGTAAAAATAGCAATTTTGTGTAACTACTAAAGATGTGATTAAGTTGATTTAAACACTAATAGTTGTAATTATGTTGAAATGAATGTAAATGGTGAGGTTAAAGATATTTAGAAAGACGCTGATTCCTGAATGATTAGCTTGTGATTTGTAAAGTGTAAAAGAAAGATGTTGTTTTGCATTAGAACTGTTAAAGATTGTGTAAAACAAAAAAAAGGGGGGGGGGGACTGAGAAAAGGGAGAAGTAGAAAAACAAGGGTTGTTTTTGAGAAGTAAGGAACACAATGTACTGGCATCAAAATGGTGAAAACATGGACGAGGATTCATTGGAAAAATGAGGTAAGACAAAGAACCAAATCACACTTTAGACAATAAACCTTTATAAACTCAAAATGCTATTATAACAGAAGTAAGGAGCAGACGTTCAGTGTATGTAGTGATAAGTTGCACTCCGAGACTATTCTTTTGGTTGCAATCTTTACTTCTCAATACTGGACGTTCATTCATTCATCTTCTGAACCGCTTTATCCTCGAGAGGGTCGCGGGGGGGATTCTGGGGCCTATCCCAGCTACCAATGGGTGAAGGCGGCGTACACCATAGACATGTCGCCAGTTCATCGCATGGCTGACATATAGAGATGAACAACCAATCACTCTCACATTCACACCGATGGAGTACCCGGAGAGAACCCATGTAAACATGTGGAAAACATGCAAACTCCGCACAGAAAGCCCCCCCCCCCCATACTTAATAATAGTGGAGGTTTATCACAGCTAATAACCCTGTAATAGTAGATTGTAGGCCTGTAACGGTACACAACATTTTCGGTTCGGTACGTTTTCGGTTTTCAAAGCCACGGTTCGTTTTTTTTTTTTCGGTTCAGTACGGGAAGAAAGAAAACCCCTCAAAATGTCTATTAATGCATTTATGAATTTTTTGTAATATTTTTCCCCCAATTTCTGGAGACAATAGAATGTAGAAAAATTGGAATAATATAATTCTGCTGCTCCAAATCAAATAGAAAATAAAATAAATTATTAATATTACTAAATGTATTTTAAACATTAGTATTACACTTTTCCCTGAAAGGTAGTTTCGAACAAACAAGAAAAATCTAATCACAGTTCTTTCAGTTCACATTCTGCATAAAAATACCCAAAAAATTCCACATGAAGTGCAACATTAACAAGAGGGTAAACTGGTATTCTGTTTAAACAAACTGAAGAGAAACTCTGACAACACAATGAACCAAATTATTTATTTTAGGACAGAGAACAAACTGTGTTGTGTGCCTGTGTGCTGGGGGGTAGGGGGGGGGATATGCAGTTATATACCTGGGGGTGCGGTCCATAACTAACGTAACGAACGCTGTCGTGAAACGAAAGTGAAACTTTACATACTTTCAACGTTCTATTTATTCCTCTATTATACAGCGTGCGTGATAGACAGACAGACAGACAGAGCTAGTGTCAGTGTTTTAGAACTACCGTAGTTCCTATGGGCCAAACAACGTTCGTCTTATTAATGACTCTTTCCTCGTTGTTGTCTTTCACCTGAACCTGAACTGATCCAAACTGGACTGTAATGATGGTGGAGGGTCTTCAGTCTCTTCCCTCCAGGTTCACATCATATTTGTTGGGGTTTTTTTTTTAACCTTATATCAGCTGCTATTTCATATTTTGGGTCAATGTGTGCTCCTTCAATATGTCCGTGTGAAACTTGCGTGGATTTAAAGTTCCGCATCGAACGACGTCTTTCATTCCTTTTTCTTTTTCTCATCATACTGTGCCGTTTCAGTACAGCTGTGTACCGAACCGAACAGGTGTGTACCAAAACGGTTTGGTTCGGTACGTGTTCCGTTACGGGCCTAGTAGATCGATATTCCAGGTGTTGGGAACTATTCAAAAGATGGAACTGTTTGAGGGACAACATCAAGGAAGATAAGAGTGAAAATGTTGATTATGAGAAATGAGGATTCCGAATGACAGATAAAGAAATTAACTTACTGATCAATTTTGACATTGATTATAGATTATTGCATATGCTTTGCTAAATTGCCTACAATAAATTTACTGAAGGTAATTTACAAGATATTTTACTAGATAAGGTAATTTACTTTTTCCTTGACTTGGTCCCCTTGGGGTAGAGAAAGTCTGTGACTATTGAAAGTTAAGTTAATGTGTGCATACTATCAAAAGTTCTTATGGTAATCTTAGCCTTAGTCCATCTACTAAGTATATGCCCTTAGGGTCTTCTCTCCTGGCCCTTAATGATTTATTCAGACAAGAGCCATAAATTCACCTGAAGCAGAGCTCCACCAAAACCAACTGGATTTGTTACCCTTACTGTCCAATGGGGGGGGGTTTCTCCTGGAAGTGGTTAGTCGGGCTGCACGATATTAGGAAATGTGATATGCGATAATGTTATTGAATATTGTGGTAATAATATGACATGCAATAATTTCATACTTAATGCTTTTCTTCACTCTACTTGCTGCCAACATAGACTGATGCAGAAATGAAAAAAGATGTGTTGTATTTTTATTGGGAAAAATATTGCTACGTCTGCAATACTGGTCATAATTCACCTCGCCCCCTTAAAATATATTCTGCTAAACAAAATTAACCCTTTCATGCATAGTGGTCACTCCAGTGGACAGCTATTCTACAGCTGTTCTCTTGTATATTCATGGATTTTGTTATTTTAGTTCCATATCAGTTAACACAGTGGACGCTTATGGATCATCCCATACACTGCAATTCATACCATTACTGTAAATTTTCTGTTCTAGATAAACCTGATCTGCACTAACATGTTGGAGTGTAAAAAAAAAAAAAAAAAAAAAAAAAAGCAAATTGTTATTAAACTGTAATTAACAGTTTTGTTTTTGTTTGTTTTTTTGCAGATTATCTCCATGCAGGTATTGTTGAAATGTGAGAAAACATCAAAGTAGCAGCATTAAAAATGTTTTTATCTCATAGTTTTCACACAGTATATCAGTAGATACATGTTTCTTTGCTTCTAAAATTAAATGCATTATTTTGTAACTCCATGTAAAATCGGTTCATAAAAAAAAAAAAAAAAAAAAAATTCAATCACATTGGGTTTTTTTCATGCCTAAAGAGGAATAAAAACACTTAGGAAAAAAAAAAATCTTGATTAAGGTTCTCATAATACATGCATGAAAGGGTTAAATTGGAATAAATAAAAATCTGAAAACAACTTAAAGTATTACACATTAATAATAAATTTAAACATAATCATCTAAGGCCAACTGTAATGTCTCAACTTAAACTGGTAACCTTTTTTCTAACCATTAATTTGTTGAGCCAAGAAGGTGTTGCAGAATGCGTGTTATAGGTGTTGCGACAGAATAGGTGTCGCATTCTTGTTTGCCTCGCTACACTCACTACCTTCAGCCATCACAATGACTCTCCACACTTAAAACACAATGGGGATGGTAAATCATAACGTAACTGTCACGTCTTTCCTTGGTTCTGGGTCCAAACAAATCCAACCTACAATACAAAGGGCTGAGCTGCTAATTAGCTATGGTGCTAACATTCGCTAGCAACAAACTTCCTTATTTTCTTTTTTTGTTTAATACTTGTAACTTTTCTTATCAGCTCCATCCTCCCCCGCTACACTGTATTATCACATGTGAAGTGGTAGAACAACTGAATAAGTTGTATGGACTCAGGGACATTTTGAGAAAATAATAATAATAATACATTTTATTTGCAGGCGCCTTTCTTGGCTCTCAAGGACACCGTACAGTAAAACAATAAAACAGGAGAGTATAAAACAAGCAATAAAGCAGAGTAAAAAATAAAAGGCAGGTTAAAAAATATTGGACAATGCAATTGTGTTCACAGAGAAAGAGATAAATAAGGAAGTTTGATGCTAGCAAATGTTAGCATCTTAGCTAATTAGCAGCCACAGCATCTGCTTAACAGGATCTTTATGTATCCACATTGATCTACAATAAGACTTATCAGCTGTTTTCACATCTTCATACTTCAAATTTTATTTATCAGTCTTTTATCTGCTCTGTTCAGTTCAGTGGAAGGGAAATGAAGTCATATTTTACGTCCGTGCACTGCAGTCTTCTAGAACTAAAGACAAAACATGATTGATAAACAAACCTATAAATTACAACATATTATCAAAATTTAAGTAATCTTTTCTAACAAATTTTGTATGTATGGTGCAGCCCTAGTTGTTGGTACAAGAGTTAGTGGGGCAGAGGTTGGGGATATGTGAGAAGTGAGAAGTTAGGGGAGTGCTTCAAAATTTCTCTCCTTAAGTAATATCTTTACACATTATATCATTGGTTCCCAACCTTTTTTGGCTTGTGACCCCAATTTAAGATCACAAATTTCTGGCAACCTCAGACATTCAAAAGAGTCTTTTTTTTTTGTTTTTGTTTTTTTTTTTTTGCTAAAATTAATTTGTTTTTGATTACATAATAGTTTGCTATACTATGTTGCAAATAAACATTAACCCTTTCATGCATGAATTATGAGAACCTTAATCAACATTTATTTCATGAGTATTTTTATTCCTCTTAAGGCATGAAAAAAACAATGCAACTGAAAATTTTCTGATGAACCTGTTTTTCATGGAGTTCCAAAAATGTCAGCTTCACACCATGCGTTTGATTTTTGAAGCAAAGAAACATGAATTTACTGATATATCGTGTGAAAACTAGGAAATAAACAACATTTTTAATGCTGCTAATCTGCATTTTTCTCACATTTTAACAAACTAATACTAGTCATTACTCACTTCATGGAAATAATATGCAAAAAAAAAACCCAACTTTTTTGTTAAAAAACAGTTAATTGAAGTTTAGTAACAATAATAAGCAATTTAATTTTTTTTTTTTTTTTTAGTTTATTTCAAATATGCAACAAGACAAAGTAATCTTGCTTAGTCCTTAGAAATTAAACAGGAAATAAGAGATCATGGAAGAAAACAAAAAACAAAACTTACACATATACATGACTTCATTTTCACATTTGAAAAGGAGTGGGAGGAAGTATAATTTATTTAATCCCCACCCCTTTAACACTCAAACAGGCTACTGCAGATCAGGTTTATCTAGAACAGCAAAGTTACACTAATGGTATGAATCACAGTGTATGGGATGATGCATAAGCGTCCACTGTGTTGGCTGATATGGAACTAAAACGACAAAATCCATGAATATACAAGAGAAGAGCTTTGAATAGCTGTCCACTGTAGTGACCAGTATGCATGAAAGGGTTAATTTTAGATGACATTTAGTCTATATAATGTATATTATTATGGACGGAGGCAGAAAAGCCAGGTGTAGATTACTGCACAAAGTGAGAATTTTATTTTCCTTGGTCAGGATATGTACACTCAGTCCAGCTTGGATTTTCAAGGCTGACAATTAATACACAACAAACAAGAACTCAAACTATGAATTATGAAAAAGCTGCAGCATCTGAAACTGACCACAATGAACATTTGACAGATAAACAGAACCACAGTGCTGCAGTTTCAGCTTCACAGTTTGTCATGTCTTTTATGGATTGGAATTGTCTCTGTCAACTCACCATATATTTTTTTTATCAGTATTTTCTTTTTTTTTCTTTTTTTTAATCAATTACTGGAAATTCCAGGTGACCCCACCACTTGACTCCAAGGCTGAAAACCACTGCATTATATAGTTGGGTAAAATCCCCTATTGCTGTAGAGATTATGACCATTTTGAGACAAAGAGCTGAGCCAATACCGAAGGTTTTCCATTTTATAATGGGGCTGAAAAGAATTATTACAAGCCATTTTGTTTTTCATCAGTTTGTGCAGTTATTTTGCCATGAAACAGGCCATTCATCTGTCAGGATCAGGCCTTTTGATAATTATGATTAATATCACAATAATTATGTGAACATCAATAGTCCTCCAGGAAGGTAGTGCTCCTTCAAAGTTTGACATTTTTGAAGAGGATAATATTTGTTATTCAAGGTCTATAAAACATTGGATTTAATCATTCCTGTCTGAGCGTTCAAGGAAAACTCCATACAAATACATAAAACCAACAAGGAGTTTGCTAAATGATATTACAAATGATTAAAGTAACATTTTGTTGCACTACTAACCACCAGCCCACACTGTCAGTTGCCATTAGTCACTTGATCAGGTTTAGTGCATAATTGTTAGTGAATAATTAATATTATCTCTCATACCTGACTTCAGAGTCTGAATGTCAGTCTTTCCTACATAATGCAGTGTTACCATCACATACTGGTTAGTGGAAGGTATATCAGTCAAAGTGTGAGCTAGCTGAATGCGCTGGAGTCTTGTACAGAGTGAGCCACGGCTTTAATAGGATTAGCTCATGTTACTGTGTCGACCATATTACCCTGTGTGCCAGGTGAAGCAGGGTAATGTCTTATGCTCATGTCTGACTGTGTGTGTGTGTGTGTGTGTGTGTGTGTGTGTGTGTGTGTTCGGGATAACAGGAATAACTACATCACTCTTTTTTGTAGGTAGGTATATAGACTGACTGACAATGGAGTAATTACATTTTGGTACATCTGGCTGAAGAATTAACGAAAAGGTGTGCAAAAAAAAAAAAGTCACCTCCTGTAACAGATGGGTAGTTTATCCCTGCACATTTGATTGTCATTATTGGTGGGGAATGATTCACAAACAAAAACAGAAACTCACAACCTAGAGGACACAGAATAGGGAAGGATAAACTTAGCAGTACGAATTTGACTTGCTCTGCTTGTGTCAAGTTCAGGATCTACATACCATGACAGATGATGGCCTATTTGCCTGCCTGTCAGCCACTTTCTACACACCAATGAGCAACTAGTGTCACCCTCCCACTGTGAAATATCCCATTGAAATAATCAACAGTTAGTAGAAAATGAAAGTATGAGTCGTTGTCACACTTTTGCATGTGGAAAAGGTTATGCGTCGCTACTTGAGGACAAAGTACTAAACTCAAAACATGCTCTGTGATTCAGGACCTTGTGCATTTTTATTTTTATTTAAGTTTTATTTAACCACATAAAATCCCATTGAGGTTGAGATATAAGAGATCTTTGAAGTACCAATTTATCACACATTTATGTTTTGGAAACAGCTGCATTTCTTAAATGGCAGTAAAAAAAATTGTCCTGAACATTACTGTGTCTGCATATTCACTCATCCTCTGAAGTAAAACTAAATTATTTGTAGGGGGCAAACAAAAAAACAAACTCTGATGTCACCTTTTGGTTTCTGGGAGCTGGAGAAGAGGATGACATATTGTCAGTATTTCATTAGCACATACAGCTGTGTTTGATTAGAACAGTAATGCCAAAGTATAGATGTGATAATTACCCCTACCTGAGCTGTTTAGAAGGCTTACTGACTGATTCAGTATAGTTCAATATGAAGTCATGCTGACATCAGCAAATAATAAGTTATCTTTATTATAAAAGCCAAGTGTCGTGTGTGTGCGCGTGTGTGTGTGTGTCTGGGGATTCACATAAAATCCAGAAAGAGCTGACTCCTGCAGTTTGGCATACTTAAGTATTTTGGGTCAAGGATCACAGAGGCAAAAACTGCATATTGATATGACCTATACTTTTGGAGTTATTTGTTTTTTAAATTACAATGGGTTTACAGGTGGCAGTGGATGTGTCCATTCAGCCTGCAGATGAGTCCATTCACAGCAGCAAATGGGGAGTGGGGGGGTGGATCCGCATCAACGGAACCGGGTCCAGCTGTGATCACACACTAACAAGATCGGTCTGGTTCTTACTGTGGCCCAGTTCCACCCCACCAGTCCTCGGTCAGACCCGGCCCGCTAACGTTCACCTCCTTCATGTTCAGTCCTGTGTAAAAGTCTTACGCTGCCTTCGTGTGCTTTTGAGAATAGTAAAATTCACAAACCATCATGTTCAGTCCTGTGTAAAAGTCTCTGGCCCACATCCATGTCAATACAGAACAAAATGAGGCCCAATCTATTTCTTCCTAATCTGTGTGTTACACCAGTAAATTTAGTCAAGTCATCAAGTAATGTGAATGTGATGAAGTCATACAGTAATGATGTAAAGGCCTCTAAACAAATATATAAGGAAACTATGAATGCATTCTTATGTTACTTTTGATTTCAATACAAAACAAAATGAGGGCCATTATATTTTTTCTTATCTGTGTGTTACACCACTAAGCTTAGCTCAGTTCCCCATTTTATCCACTCTACTGCTTCTAGAACCCATGGATTCCCCTGGGTCAGTGCACTAGTTGTTATTAAGTACCGATAGGGTTCATGACAGAATTCTCTAACTGTGTTCTTAGTGTGACTCCTTAAATCCAATGATGGCAGAGCTGCATGTAAGAAACTATGTTTTATTCAAGGTATGTGGTCAGCTTGAGGCTTGACTCAGGGAAGAGGACACCCCTGCCTTGCATAATCCCAGGACCATTCAAACATCCAGGCATTTCTCTCAATTGGGCATGGGATACAAGCTCAGGTTTGATCACCCTGTAGCTGGCCACCTTTGATGAGGATGTCTAGTGTTGAAAGGCCGAAACACCCTATGACTCAAAGGTACGCTACTGATGATGTGTCCTGAAATTTACATTCTTCCCATGTCTGAGATACAGCTCCCAGCCCCCTCTCAACATCTCCCTGGAATTTTCATCCACAGCTGTAGTCGAGTGTAAGACTGGACCTCAGAGTGATCTAACTAGAACAAACCTGGGCCCGTATTCCTAAAGATTCTTTAGTGCAAAGAGTTGCTCCTAGTGGCCAAATTCTAAGAAAATTCTTAGAATCATGATGTTTTCTTAGAATTTCCCCTAAAAATGAAGAGTAGATCCTAGTAAAGATAAAAGCTATTCCTAAAGAATCCTAGCCCTTAAGAGAGCTCCTAAGGTGAGATCTGTTAAGTGCAGGGAAGAGGACTTTCAAGGGGCTTAGGAGTTCCCTAAGCAGAGGACAAAATGGCCGACGGAAGAGGCAGGAGGGATATTCTCCAAACACTGGATAACAGTGAATTAATTAATTGCTACAGATTGCACTGTAAAAAAACAGAAAACAAAAAAAAGTTAAAAAATGGTATTATTCCGGCAGCTGGGGTGCCAAAAAAATACTGTTAAATAACGGAAAATAATCATCTCATAAAAATACAGTAATTTTCCATGATTAAAATACAGTTTTTTGCCCCAACTTTACATGAGATTTTGCATATTTTTTTGACTTTTTAATGTTTAATAAAGAATATTTACATGTATTAAAACAATCAAATTACCTATATATATATATATATACACACCCGGTGGGGAAGCAAAATTTACAATGAACATTTAGTTGTTTTTTTCTCAGCAGGCACTACGTCAATTGTTTTGAAACCAAACATATATTGATGTCATAATCATACCTAACACTATTATCCATGCCTTTTCAGAAACTTTTGCCCATATGAGTAATCAGGAAAGCAAACGTCAAAGAGTGTGTGATTTGCTGAATGCACTCGTCACACCAAAGGAGATTTCAAAAATAGTTGGAGTGTCCATAAAGACTGTTTATAATGGAAAGAAGAGAATGACTATGAGCAAAACTATTACCAGAAAGTCTGCAAGATACTATTAAAGAAGAATGGGAGAAGTTGTCACCCGAATATTTGAGGAACACTTGCGCAAGTTTCAGGAAGCGTGTGAAGGCAGTTATTGAGAAAGAAGGAGGACACATAGAATAAAAACATTTTCTATTATGTACATTTTCTTGTGGCAAATAAATTCTCATGACTTTCAATAAACTAACTGGTCATACACTGTCTTTCAATCCCTGCCTCAAAATATTGTAAATGTTGCTTCCCCACCCTGTATATATATATAATTTTCAATGAGACTAAGTTGTACAATCCACTGGTAAAAACTGTATTTGGACAGTTTATCAGTGCTTATACATGTTATACATTCACAAAAACATATTTATTCAACATTTTTGTTGTGAAACCTCCCGTAATTACAGAAGATATTTGTCAATTAACAAACAAGTCTTGTTAAACTTACACAACAAACTTCTTTTGTGGATAATTGTCAGTAATTTTATCTCGTTTTATTTTTTTTTACAGTATTAAACTGTAAATGAACAGGTTAACCACATAAATAGAAAAGAAATATTTGCAAATGTATTTTAACTGCATTTTTCTGTGAAAAAAGAAAAAAATTGTTTTAAAAAATTTTTATGGTTATTCATAGTTACAGTTTTTTCATGTTATTTTACATTTAATGAGTAAAATCATGGTCTATTTTTATCATTTCATTGATATTTTCCTGTATCTTAAAAATACAGGTGAAATCTGTAAAATAAACAGTGAAAATTCTGTTAAATTACAGATTTTTTTTACAGTGTGGATCGTGCAGGAATCATGTTTGTGGTTGATCTCATTAGAGATGCACTTACCTCTCCAACCCAACGCCACAATGCAATACCCCCCCAATGAAAGTCATCACAACACAGGGATTTGGCATTAGGGAAAATGCAACAGTGCAGCAGTGATGACCTGGGTCTGTCACAACCCTCCATCTGCAGGGTCACAACCTCCTGAGGCCGGTCAGCAATCACAGACACAAATGAAAGCTGAGCCAGTTTACCCTCGTTAATACCAAATTGAATTGAAATGTTGAAAGTTGAAAGTGCAAAAATTACCAGCATGCCAATTAATATGAGCAAATAAATAAAACTATCACTATGTGAATACTGTGCTAGTGGGCCTGAGTTTTTTTTCACACATTTTGTAGGATAATTTTAAAGTATAGCTTACTATTCATTAAACAGATATTTTTTTTCTATGTGAAATATTATTTACAATTACACAGTCTTCATAAGATTAGATTCTGTGATTAAGTTTATCAGTTTGAGGATCCATCCCTTGCCCATTATCACTAAAAGTATATTTTTTTCTAGCTTTTAGGATCAACCAATCACAGGTTTTGAAATGATGATTCATACCTAGCAACGGGGCCAACCACATCTCCTCACTAAGACAGGAATTTCTGTCCATTCCTTGCTCAGAGTTCTCTGAGTGTGTTCTGGAATCACTCCTGAGCTAAGACTCCTTGCTAGGAATTTTTAGGCTAAGTTAGGAGCTCTGTGAGAGGATTCTCAGAATCTTTAGGAATACGAGCCCTGAGGTCCAGCAACTTGGTTTAAGTCAGGGTTGTCCAACTCCGGTCCTCGAGGGCCAGATTCCTGCATGTTTTAGATATTTCCCTCTTCCATCACACCTGGAAGTCACTCCACCGTTATCAGGCTTCTGCAGAGCTTGATGATAGGCTGATCATCATCATAATTGAACCAGGTGTGCTGGAAGAGGGAAACATCTAAAACACGCAGGATACTGGCCCTTGAGGATCAGGTTTGGACACCTCTGGTCTAACTATTATGGACTGCTGATTCCAACATCCATATTGGTAACACTACTGATGATGTGTCCCGAAATTTACATCCTTACCATGTCTGAGATACAGCTCCCGTCCCCCTCTCAACATCAAGACAAACCTCATGTTCATACCATCTATTGGCACAATGGACACTTTAACATCATGTCCCGTGTTTCATGATTCTGTTCAATAAACAAGAATGTCGACTGACTGAATCTGGAGCCAGACTAATACCAGCTGTCAATGAAAACCCACACAGCACAGCAGACACAGATAACACTCACCTGCCAATCACAATAGCCACTCCCTTAATTAGGCAGGACTGCTGAGCTTAACATATCTGTATATCTGTATCTAAACAGGTGAGCTATATATAAAATTGTCGCCTGGAGGAACCCGCTACCATACATTTTTGTAGGACTGACTTCGCTTTTCAGCCCTAGAGGTTGATACTTGATCTAGACCTCAGGTGTCAAACATGTGGCCCAGGGGCCAAAACTGGCCCGCCAAAGGTTCTTATCCAGCCCATGGGATGAATTAGCAAAGTGCAAGTTAGGCCATCAAGCTCAAAAATAATATCATAATAACCTATAAATAATGACGATGCCATTGTTTTTCTCTTTGATTTAGTGGGAAAAAAAACCAAAACATTAAATTATGAAAATATTTACATTAACGAGCTATCCTTTAACAATAACATGTGAATAACCTGAACAAATATGAACAACCTGAAATGTCTACAGAAAATTAAGTGCAATTTTAACAATATTCTGCCTGTTATTAAATGTTTTGTGCCTTTGTAGATGTGATCAATAATGCACATGTATAAATGATAAGTCGAGGCATAATATTGATAAAATTGTACTTACATTTCTTAGTAAATTTAATTTTTTTCAGCTTATTCTCGTCCTTTTTGTTTGGATAGTTTGTAAAATGTAAATATTGGCATAATTGAATGTTATTTTTAGCACTGAAACAATTTGGAGTTATCATTATTTATTGGCTATCATGCTATTATTTGACTGATCTGACCCACTTCAGATTAAATTGGACTGAATGTGGCCCCCGGAAGAAAATGAGTTTGACATCCCTGGTCTAGACTGTATCAGGGATTATGGTTTGGGTATAAAACCAACATGGATAGGGTTACAGAAAGGATCAGTTATAAGATTAGGAAAAGGGTTAAAATGAGAAAGACAGAGTAAATAAACTGCATGAAACAGAACATGAACTCTGGTTTCCTGTGTGTGTTCCATCATAGCCAAGCTGACAACCTTCTAATAATATTTTCACTTATAGAAGCGTCATGTATGATGTTAACAAGGAGGTGCATGGGTTTGTATGCGATGATTTCAGACCATCACAGCAAATACGAGCACACATTCATCCAGCCAACTCCTGAAGATGTACAGCATTTTATGAGAGCACCTACAGGGGTTGGACAAAATAATGGAAACACCTTAAAACATCAACAAAATATAATTTAATATGGTGTAGGTCCGCCTTTTGCGGCAATTACAGCCTCAATTCTCCGAGGTATTGATTCATACAACTTGTGAATTGTTTCCAAAGGAATTTTAAGCCATTCTTCAGTTAGAATACCCTCCAACTCTTTTAGAGACGATGGCGGTGGAAATCGACGTCTTAGTTGAATCTCTAAAACTGACCATAAATGCTCAATAATGTTGAGGTCTGGGGACTGTGCCGGCCATACGAGATGCTCAACTTCATTAGAATGTTCCTCATGCCATTCTTTAACAATTCTAGCTGGATTGGGGCATTATCATCTTGAGGTGAAGGTGTTTCCATTATTTTGTCCAACCCCTGTATTACCGCAGTGTTGTTTTCATTTGAAACCACAAGCACGAAGGTGATAATGTGTCTTTGTAGGTGTCCAGCTCTTCAGTGTTCTACTTGATTTCAAGGGCAGGCCTCCAACTTCTCTGACTGAAGTCAAAGTCACTAAAACAAACTTACTTGGTGGGATTTTTGGGTGATATTGTACCACAGCACAGAGGTGCAATAGCATAGCTGTAAAAGGGGTTGGATTTGGAGACTTGCAGTACATTATGTTTGGCAGCGGTACAGATTTTCATCAATCATGGCCAATTAAATCCACTCTATCACTTTCTTTTAAAGGCAGGACACAAAATGCTACAGTGTATAACAGCTCTGTAATAAAGCAAAGAGTTCATGCAGGTTCCTACTTCAACACAGTTTAAGAAAAAGCTGCATGAAATGTAAAGCTACACGGTGCAAAATACCTAGATAAGAAATAAAAAAAACTAGAAGCACTCGGAGAGTGCAGACCTCCGCCAAGGCTGCTCAGTGGCCCCCCCCGTGGGCCCCCCCACGCCAAGGAGGTTATGTTTTTGCCAGGGTTTGTTTGTCTGTTTGTCTGTCCGTTAGTGTGCAACATAACTCAAAAAGTTATGGACAGATTTTGATGAAATTTTCAGGGTTTGTTGGAAATGGGCCCCCCCGTGGGCCCCCCCACCCCCAATCACCACCAAAATTTAATCATTTCTTCCTTAGCCCATTTCCAACAAACCCTGAAAATTTCATCAAAATCTGTCCATAACTTTTTGAGTTATGTTGCACACTAATGGACAGACAAACAGACAAACAAACAAACCCTGGCAAAAACATAACCTCCTTGGCGGAGGTAATTAGATAGACCATCAATACCTACCTTCACTTCTTAGAAAGTATGAAACCTTTGAATAAAACCTAATGCCAGAATGAATTTTTTCTTAAACGTGTATCATGTTTTTATTTTTTTAGCTTTAAAAGAAAAATAGAGACAGAGACAGCACATCAGACAAACATAATTGGACTGACTGCTTTAACTGTGTGAGCTACTACTATCTATAAACAGCTGTATACACCATTGTTTGCTCTCCTTCCACCCTGCAGGATTCTGAAACCACCCTTATCTTTGATTGTACTTGTGCTCAAATTGTGCATGGAAACTGCCATCAAAAACAGGCGAGTTCACCCTTAACCTTTTAGTTGATTTATGGACGCATTGCAAAGGTCAATGCAACTTCTGGTCTGTCCACTCACTTATGAGCATATCATCTTAGGAGCAGTGTTGGTAGTAATGCGCCACAGAAGTAATGCATTACAGTAATAGATTACTTTTTGCTGTAAGACATTGCAGCTAATGAGCTATATTATCCACTGTTAGTACTTGTATTTGGAGTTGTAGTATTAACAGTCATGGACTTTTGTTCTGGTTTTTAATAATTCTACTACCACCAGCTGATCTACTTTTGACAGTTCTAGTTCAGTTATCTGTGCATCAACTGCATCCATGTGTCTCCCCCTACTTCCCTCCTTCTCCCCCTCTCCCCCAGTCTCTCGCTGTCTCTATCGCTCTTTTTTTCTCCTCCTTTACCCTCTATCTCTAACCTCAACTGGTCAAGGCAGACGGCCATCCTCCAGGAGTTAGGGTCTGCTCCAGGTTTCTGCTGTTAAAGGGAAGTTTTTCCTTCCACTGTCACCAGTCACACGTGTTTGTTCCTGGAGGATTCTGTTGAGTTTCTGTAAATTGGCTTAGAGCCTGGTTTTGACCAACTCGATATGTAAAGTGTCATGAGATAATTTTTGTTATGATGTAGTGCTATATAAATAAAATTTGATTGATTGATTGATTACTAATCCATTTTCAGTAATATTTTACTCAGTACATGTTCAATAGCCCTTGCATTACAACACACTTTTCGCCTATTACACTGGTCAACAACAAATTTATTGTTGAAGTTTTTTGAGCTGATTTCAGATAATTTTGGTGTGCTGAGTCCAAAAATCACATTCATTTTGCTCTATCAGGTCATATTTCTGTACTATGCTACATATTGGCTTTTTAACATTTTTGCTTACATTTATGGGCATTTTCACATCATATGATACAAAATTCTTTCATATTTCTTGCAATAAATGAGTTCTGAACATTTTACTTTTGCCAATTTATGATTGTTTTTTTTAATATTACAGGTGAATGAAATGGCTTCGACTAGAAGATCTTGCAAAAATAAGCCTGACGTATTCTGCTACATCTGCGGTGAATACACCATTGTACCTAACAGGAATCAAGTCACAAGTTTCATAAAGTGTGCTTACCAATCTTATTTTTGTATTAAACTTGGTGACCAAGATAAAGTTCACAAAAATGTAATCAATTTTGTGAGATGATCAAATTTTTCAAAATCAAATGAGCAAAAAAACCTGACCTGATTGAGAAAAACAGATGTCATTTTTGGATTTAGCGGTGCAAAATGGTCCTAATTCAGTTGAAAAAACCTAGGCAACTTGCAAAAAATAGTTTTTTGTAACCCAGTGTTATTTAATTGCTCAAAAGGAGGAAAAAAAAACCTAGTAAGACTATGAGCTCTTAAGGAATCAAAAATGCGGCCGGAAAGTTGTATTTCCTGTTGGTGATGGGTGAAAATGGCAGAAGACAGTACATTGGTCACATGGACGTAAGCTTATTACTAATGATAACCCTGCTGTCAAGAACCTAGTTAGCATGCGCCATTTACGAGAGTCTGTATGTAGCTCAAAAGTGAAACAGGAGTCATGTAACGCATTACAATTCTGAGACAGTAATATTGTATGGTAAGGAATTACTTTTAAATAATAGTTTGAAGTCATCTGTAATGTATTACAGATTGGAAGTAACTTGCACAACACTGCTTAGGAGCACCTTTAAGGTATTCCATCAAATTTGGCATTCACTAAAACAAACATATCTAAGGTCAAAGCTCAAGCTCACCTCAACCTCATGAGCACTGTATCTGGGAAATGTTTTTCAGTTCACCCTTGGACACAAGGAAGGATGAACTGAAAATATTTTGGTGGCAAAGGTCATTGTAATTATAACCTCACAAAGCTCATCTGTGTTCATAAGTACATGAATAGATTATGATGTAAGGATAGTGGATGCATCTGAATGAACGGCTCGGGATGAAGTTATCCACAGCCTTCGACTGAAACACCAATTATTACATTTTACTTGTGTTTGACAGACTGCCATAAGCACATGCAACCACCTGAAGTCATATTTCTCAGCCCAAACCAGGAATATCCTATTAAAAATGTACAGTAATTAGACTATGTCTCAAGGTAAGGAACATTTTATTTTAATTTGAAATTACACAGAATGTGTTTCAGATCCAGTTTTTTAGTTTTATCAAGGATAGTAAAAATGGTCTGTACCATTTATAATGGCTTGAAGTACTTTTATTTATTTACCTATTAGTTTAGTTTTATTTCAAGCACATAAAATCAGATAACAAAGAACTATACTATTATAATAATAATAATAATAATAATAATAATAATATTTTATTTTTTATGTTGTTTTTTTTTACAATAACAAAACATCCATACAAACCATTCACATACTCTTTTTACTCACCTCACACACAATCAGATTTACATAATCAACCTTTTTTTTTTTTTTTTTTAAATAAACTATAATATTTGTATGCACTTTAAATATTTACAACAAATACATTCATTAATAGATGTGATATCTCCTAATCATGATATTCTGTGTTAATTTATTAATTACAAATAGGCAATACACAATAATAGTTTCTTTTGATTCTTCTGTATTATAACTAGATATTGACTCATTCAGATAATGTTCTATATTTTGTTATTATACTGGATTCATATATCCTTTTAAATGTACAGACTGAAGGACACATTTTAAAGGTTTCCAGATTATTCCACAGATGTACCCCTCTAATAGAGATACACTGACCTTTTATGTTTGTTCTACACTTAATTTTCTTGCAGATCCTAACATTTTACTTCAGTTGACTCATATCCCACTTGCCAACATCTACAATCACCATTATTGCTTATCTGTTTGAGCGCTACATGTAGCCTTCATGTAATTCCCCGCTTCATTTTTCTTTCAGTCAATTTTAAGTATCCCTCTCAGTCAGGCAGTTCGTATAAGTGTTGGTGTCTCAGAGAAAAATATCCGATCCCGGTTCAACTTTATAATTCCACTTTTATCCATCGAGTTTGTGTCAGACGTGTAAGACATAAACAGCTTTGTGGGAGGTGACTTCATTGATTAGTTTAAGACTCATGTTGTGTGCTCTCACCACAATGACAGGGTACAGGCAGGAAAAAAACAGGCTTTTCGATCGCTGATTAAATGTGTCTCATTCAAATGCGCCTTGTCAAACTCAGTAAATTACAAGAATTTAAAGACTGCACAGTAAAATGGCATCTAAGATACTTGCAACGGAACGTGTCATTCCCTTGAGAGACGCCTTAGGCATGTTTTACAGAAGAAATTTACATATTCACCAACTGACACCGTGGACAGTGTGCCCACAAATGATGAAAAATCCAAGCAGTCCACTAAATGCAAGAAATATCAAATTATACTGAAGTATTGGAAAAAATATATAACAAAGCATACTTATGACTACCTACATAGAACTATATATGTGCCTATGTCCTGAATAGAATAGAATAGAATAGAATAGAACAGAATAGCTTTGTTGTCATTGTAGAATGAGAATAAAAATGTATCTTAATTTGCTTGAGCTTAAATGAAATCATTTTCAAAGCTACAAGACTAAACAAAATCCCACCTCTCAAATTAACCCTCTGTACCAGAAATTATGTATTTACTAAATTGCAACTTCACGTACATCATGCTTACCTTTTGTGTAAACATAACAGATTTTTGTTGTCAATTGACTTCATCTGAAAGTGCAAACAGTGTTGATTTTAAGCATAAAAAGGAAACTGTTCAAAGACAGCATATTTCCTTTGTTGTCTACAATATGTGAGTGTTTTACAATAGCATTAATATCCTCTTTGTGGATTATTTCCAAAACTGGTACGTCTGTGATAGTGGAAATATATTGGGCTTGGTTTAACCAATAAAGACCCACACATTTGCCATCGCCAAAATTCATCTACTGATATAAACTGTTCAATACCTGTTGATCCATTAATCCTATCAATACATGTAAATAATTGGTGTAAAATGTAGTTTGTCATCTTTTCATGGTCATCAGATATGACCCATTTGAACATTCAGAGGCTTCATAGTTACTGTGGAAACACCGTCATCTTCTACAACATTGATTTATCAGTAAAACCCATGAAGTTGGATCAATGACAGTGGATGGAAACACCGGGTTTATGTTCAGTTAACGATAGATTTGACTTTTTCCTCAAGTTTTCTCTGTTTCTGATATAATAACCCTCAAATGTAAACTCAGCAGGATGATTAAAGTCCATGATTAATAAAATAAATATAAAAAATACCTGATTTTAACTGGAAAAAAAATGCAAAATGGAGAGGATAATATCATGATAAATGGTGATAAATCACGTAGGCAAGATTAAATAGAGAGAAAAATGTATTTGAGAAGGGCCAAAAGTAGCACTGGGTCTTTATGGGTTAAAATGGACTGCAGAGCTGCTGTTGTTGGGTCACATGAAATATTAAAATATGTTAATTAGTTTTCCTAGGAGGTGTTAGCTGAGATAGTTACCTCTGTCAAGGAGGTTATGTTTTTGCCGGTGTTGGTTTGTCTGTTTGTCTGTCTGTTTGTCTGTCCGTGTGCAAGATAACTCAAGAAGTTATGGATGAATTTGGATGAAAATTTCAGGAAATGTTGATACTGGCACAAGGAACAAATGATTAAATTTTGGTGGTGATGGGGGGGGGGGGGGGGGGGACACTGATCTGCCTTGGCGGAGGTGTGTGCTCTCCGAGTGCTTTTCTAGTTTATAAATTTTGACATCCGCAAAGACGTGACATGTAGACAAAAAGTAAGTCAGTTTGTTTTTTATGCTTATTCAGATGAGATCATTTCATTAACCACTGAAGTTTCTGTCTCATCTGCACAATTTGTGTTTGGATCTTTGTTTTTCTTGCTTTGGTTTCTTACATTTCGTTTATGTTTAATTAATGATAGATTTTACTGAAAAAGTCACTCTTTTCTTCAGTTTTCTCAGTGTCTGATATAATGACCCTCAGAGCATAATATTAGAATAAATGGTGTGAAATTACTTTAGAAAAGTAAAAAATAAATAAATAAATAAATAAATTGAGAAAAATTTATTTGGGAACTTCCACAAAAGTAGCACTGGGTCTTTATGGGTTGATACAGATAAAAATGTAAAAGCTATGTATTTGATTAATACATTCATTTATATTTAAATGAATCCCAACAAAGAACAAAGGGCTCTGGTTGCCTTTCCACCTGATGAGAACACAGGTCAAAGTTCTGCCAAACAGCCACCCTCCTGTGGACCATGGTGATGGTTTGCAGTACCTCTGATTATGAGTAGCATAAATCCAAAAATCGAAAATCAAATCAAATGGAGAATAACACACATACCTTGACACACGTATTTACACACAGACTGTAATATTGGAGCCTTTCCTTCTGGAACTGTACCCTCACATTTTCTGTGCTGCAACAGTATTCCCAGAACTCCGCCACCACGCAGACAGCTGCATCTATATGTACGTGTGAATGCATTTTAAACAGAGCCAATAAATCTATATCAGCTACTATCTGAGCCTCTCAAGTATGTCTTAAAACATATATGTATCTCCAGCTGTCAGAGCCTTGGGTAATCTGGTGTGGTCTGTTGGTTTGTTTGGACATCTGAGCACAACATGTCTGTCATGTTGTGCACAGCGCCCTATTTTTGCTTGTTTTTTTCCTGTGAATGCCTAAAATGAAGCTTAAGTTGTTGTTTTTTTTCCAAGTGAATGTATGCAGATGCATCTGTTTGTACAATTAGGCTAATTCAGTGAGCACCCTTGAAGTCATGTCTTTAGCTCGATGTAAGAATGATTTTGCATTCATACGAAGTATCTGCATTTCCTTAAAAAATCATTTGCATGCGACCGATCTGTTAGATTTAAAAATGCGTAGATGTAACATGTTTTGTTTTTTTTTCCTGGATAATACACTGACTAATGGAGTAAAATCTGATTTAAACATTACATTTACATTTTAAGCAGACCATTGATTGCATTAAGTTAGAAAAAAAAATCCCATACTGTGTGGTCTGTGCCACAATTCAATTACTTTTTGCTTCTTTGCCAATAGGCTCTTAGGTGTTCAAGACACTAGTGATCATTTTTAATATGTTGGGGCTCTGACAGGGCTGGTAATGATAGATGATCCAGTATTGATGATGAACACATGGCTCAAATTCCTGTATAGTCCCAGTATAGGCGACATGTCCTTAAAATTGATCAGCGGCGGCCCTGAAAGTACACAATGGAGTGGACAGGGGCGTCGTTTTTACCCATACTTCATCTCATAGTTCCGAAGGTTTTGTAGAGCTCGTGAAAATTTCCACCAGTTTGATCGTTGCCATTTCTCACCTCCTTTCACTCAAGCTCCGTTCCTAAATGATTAATCTCAGATCAGTCACACCTGCAAATAATCATGGCCAACATCATTAACCCGGTTGACCCCCCTGCTCCACATCCAGCTCATTTTTCTCCACTGCTGAGCTTTTTCTTGTGCCATTCATCACTCCGTCCTGACATGATCTTCAAACACCATGAGAGAAGAACAGCATGTCTTATTGATCATCTGTCAATGCCTAGAATTGACCAAGAGGAAAGTGAAATAATGGTCACAGTTTGGTATTTTAAGTGTAAAAAAGAAGAGCGCTCTGTGTACTGAGTGGATTGTACATCTATCTTTACCCAGACAAATGACTTAGGTAATGTTGCTTTTAATACTGCATGAAGCATCTCTGACTAAACTGCAGTATTTCCTTTCAATGACCCTTTTGTTCAGATGATGATGATTTAGGACTTGTAGGATGAAATTTCTTGAGTTTGGAAATAAGGATGTTGTTTCCAGTATTGGGAGTAATGTGTTTACAAAAGTAATGCATTGCAGTAATAGATTACTTTTTGCTGTTCGTCCATTTGGCCAATTTACTGTCTTCTGCTGTCTTCACTCACTGGCTGAACACCAACAGGAAATAGAACTTTACTGACACATTTTTAATTCCGTAAGGTCTCACAATCTTGCTGTTGTTTTTTTTAGCTTACCGGCCGATAGGCTGTAAGCTACTGTCGTCATGTGGCCTTCGGCGTCGTCTGTTGTCATCGTCCGTTACAAAACTTCCAATCGTCTTCTTCTCCGAAACTACAATTCTGATTGACTTCAAACTTGGTATACAGCTTCTTTATGATGATGTCAACAAAAGTTAGTGAAATTATTTGGATCTGGCTCTAATTCTGGATTTGTTGTGACTTTGAAAAATTTCCCCATTATAAGACATAGGAAGTGCCAGTAAGCTACAGGGCCATTGGTCCTTTTTTTTTTTTTTTTTTTTTTTTTTTTTTTTTAATTATTTTTTTTTTTATTTGAGCAATTAAATTATGGCTGAAAAGTGAACATGTACTAAGTAAAATATTACTGAATATTGATTAGTAATGCCTTACACTACTGCAGGGGGGTCCTCAAGGGCCAGTATCCTGCATGTTTTAGATGTATCCCTCTTCCAACACACATGATTCAAATGATAAGCCTATTACACTGGGTTACAAAAAAATGTTTTTTGCAAGTTGTCTAGGTTTTTTCAACTGAATTAGGACCATTTTGCACCGCTAAATCCAAAAATGACATCTGTTTTTCTCAATCAGGTCAGGTTTTTTTTGCTAATTTGATTTTGAAAAATTTGATCTTCTCACAAAATTGATTACATTTTTGTGACTTTATCAGTTGAGTTTTTTATATATTTCTCACCCAAAATAGGTTTTAAGAGAAAAAAAATTATTTGATCACTTGATTCCTGTTAGGTACAATGGTGTATTCACCGCAGATGTAGCAGAATACGTCAGGCTTATTTTTGCAAGATCTTCTAGTCGAAGCCATTTCATTCACCTGTAATATTAAAAAAAGCATTAATCATAAATTGGCAAAAGTAAAATCTTCAGAACTCGTTTATTGCAAGAAATATGAAAGAATTTTGTATCATATGATGTGGAAAATGCCCATAAATGTAAGCAAAAATGTTAAATAGCCAATATGTAGCATAGTTCAGAAAGCTGACCTGATTGAGCAAAATGAATGTGATTTTTGGATTCAGCACACCAAAGTTATCCTAAATCAGCTCAAAAAACTTCAACAATAAATTTGTTGTTGACCAGTGTTATCAATCTCTGCAGAAGCCTGTAATGACCATCAGGTGTGCTGGAAGAGGGAAATATCTAAAACAGGCAGGATACCAGCCCTCGAGGACCAGGACTGGACACCCCTGCAGTAGTGTAAGGCATCACTAATCAATTTTCAGTAATATTTTACTTGGTACATGTTCACTTTTTGGCCATAATTTAATTGCTCAAATGAAAATAAAAACAAAAAACAGAAAGACTGTGAGACCTGACGAAATCAAAAATGCGTCAGTAAAGTTCTGTTTCCTGTTGGTGTTCAGCCAATGGGTGTAGACGGCAGAAGAAAGTACATTGGCCTCATGGACGTATGCTCATTATTAACGCTGCGTTCCAGGCCACCCTTAACTCGTGTTTTTCCAACCTTCTACCGGTGAAAATGCAGTGGAATGGCAGTCAAACCTGTGACTTCCCAGCCGTGAACTCATACTAGATCGATGTACTCCCAGTTCCAAGCTCTGACGTCACGTAGCAATGGCAGCCCCCATGGATGCTGTGTTTATGCAAATTGTTTATTAAAACAGGGTATTGCTCTGACATTATTTATCTGCAAATGTTCTGCATAATCAGCAGCTAATCTAGCATTAGCTAGTTTTCAGTCCATTGAGTGCAAGAATAAATTAATACCAAATACGTATCCAAATATACTAATAAAATAACATGAAGGGTAGAACACCTTCTCTTGCCTTATGCACCATTTTTAGTCTTCTGTTTCCCTCAAATAAGCGAAGAGCAAGCACCTCTGGGATAGAAATGATTGCACTGGTCAACAACAAATTTATTGTTTAAGTTTTTTGAGCTGATTTAGGATAATTTTGGTGTGCTGAATCCAAAAATCACATTCATTTTCCTCAATCAGGTCAACTTTCTGAACTATGCTACATATTGGCTTTTTAACATTTTTGCTTACATTTATGGGCATTTTCACATCATATGATACAAAATTCTTTAAAATTTCTTGCAATAAATGAGTTCTGAAGATTTTACTTTTGCCAATTTATGATTCATGTTTTTTTTTAATATTACAGGTGAATGAAATGGCTTCGACTAGAAGATCTTGCAAAAATAAGCCTGATGTATTCTGCTACATCTGCGGTGAATACACCATTGTACCTAACAGGAATCAAGTCACAAGTTTCATAAAGTGTGCTTACCAATCTTATTTTGGTATTAATTATTATATTTGGTGAGAAGATCAAATTTTTCAAAATCAAATTAGCAAAAAAACCTGACCTGATTGAGAAAAACAGATGCGATTTTTGGATTTAGCAGTGCAAAATGTTCCTAATTCAGTTGGAAAAAACCTAGACAACTTGCAAAAAACATTTTTTTGTAACCCAGTGTTGTAAATGAGCATAACGTATGGTCCACCATGCTGGTTTGTTTTCATCTAGCTACCACAATTCCTTGCGCTCAGGCAGTTTGTAACGTTCCATTCAAGTCACGCCAAAGTTGTGAGTTGTGGGTTGAAGTCGTGACTTACGGGCTCCAAAAACGGCCTGGAACGCAGCGTGACCCTAACCCTGCTTTACAGAAGCTCGTTAGTATGATCCCTGTGATCAGCAATGACAAGGTAAGCTAACGTTTCTACGACTAGTTAGGATTCTTTATCAATTACTGATTTATCTACCAGCGTCCTCGGTGCCACACCCCCTGTTTGAACATGTATAATGTTGGAAAAAGAGCAAGTGTTCCTGCTGGGATTCGAACATTGTAGACCATAGTGTTACTTACTGAGCTATCTGTCCTTATGTACTTTGGGGCGCAAATGTATGCATCCCAAGACTGTCCTATCTCTGTGTTATGGAGGGGGAATTTATGACTCTAACTTATTTATGTTTGTAACTCAAAAGTAATACAGGAGTCATACAATTCTGAGACAGTAATATTGTAAGGTAAGGAATTACTGTAATGGATTACAGGTTGCACAACACTGTTTTTTTCTGAAATGACATAAAACTACCTTTCACTGGCAAATTAATATGGGTAATAGATGGATGATGCCTTTTTATTGCATGTTTTTGCAGCTATATCTACATCAGAGTCACATTAATATTAGTATTTCTGTAATTAATGAGCTCCTTGTACAATGCAGAAACAACAGCTCTAAAACAAAAAGCTTTCCCATGAGAGAGAAACGGCACTCCACTGGTTTAGAACCAGTATAATTATTTCCTATTCAGTGATGATTTCAATGATTTATTACAGTAAACTGACCTGGGATCTGCCACAGATGATCAAATTCCATCTCAGCTGAGATCTTATGAAACAGCCAGGCTGCAGAGTTTCGCAGTGCTGTCAAAACTGGCCAAAAAATGATGTTCCACTATTAACTCTACAAAGAAAACATTAGAATTTGTCCACAAGACAAATACAACAGTCATAAACACTGTTGTGGATATGGTTATTTAAACATGTCTACACCTACATATTACAAAATCAATATAGAGCGGCTGCTCCAAGCGAGTGGTGCTGAGAAAATCCCATGTGTCTTATGGGTGTATATGACTCCTCACCAAGGGGAGAATATTTCCTCCTTTTCAAATGAAATAAAAGTGGTTGATGTGAGAAATGAATTCACATTTTTGACACGTACTTGTACCCTATATAGGCCTAAAGGTATTCATCATTTTACAGTTATTCCATGCTACATCACATTTGCACATAACCAAGAACTTAAGGTGAAATCATATCCTGTAATCTTTCATTCTTTGTGATATTTGTGGCATATTGTTTTGTTTACGTTTGATTCCTGTAAAGCTTTTAGACAATAGGCGCTCTAAAAGAGTGCAAATCAAATAGACTGTCATTCTGAGTCTAGGTCAGAGTCACAGGAATTTCTAACCTGGCAGGGAATTGGGCATTGATTTCAAGATTACACTGCAAAAATCAAAACCTTGCCTAGTGTATTTTTCCTCATTTTTAGTCAAAACATCTCATCACACTTAAAATAAGACATAATCACCTTAAGAGTAACTTTTCAGGTGGCCGATTGGCCGATTTCTTTGCTTGAATTAAGCAAAAAAAAAATCTTGAATTAAGCAAAAAAAAAAAATCTGCCAACGGAACAAGAGAAAATTATATCGGTAAGAAATAAGATTTTCAAGATTTATTGTCTAAAAGTAAGTTCTTATACCTCACTGAAAAGTTACTCTTCAGGTGATTATGTCTTATTTTAAGTGTGATGAGATATTTTGACTATAAATGAGAAAAATACACTTGGTAAGATTTACATTTTTACAGTGCAGTGTTAAACCTCTTAAGCCCTGGATCATTTGTTTATAGTTTGAATCATTTCAATAGCCGCTTTTACACAGAGATCCCAGAAAAAAGGTGAGATGGTGATACCAACTTTTTTTTATTCCACCACTGACCAATTTCCACAACCAATCCAAAGGAGTAACAGAGGTGAGACAGGCTGGACTTTCACACAGCGGACCTGCGTTCCGGAATCGAAGGAGCAGTGATGCAACGCAACGTATAATGTGGCGTATAACTTGCATGTGGGAAATACCCTGATCATAGCGGTGTTGCTAACCTCTCCAGAGTCGGCCCATCTTTCACCATTCCACAAATGTTAGCATAGATAGAGTCCCCCACTCGAAGTGACAACAGTTGGTGGATCTTGGCGTCTCCCCAGTTCGACATCTTTCTGGTCGCGTTGATATGTTTGTTTACTGTTTATGGCTCACGCTCATTTTTAAACACCCCTGGTGCACACGGGTCGCTCACGCAATACGTCATCAAAACGTCACACCTTGGTTGCGGAACGAGAGGTGTTCCTTTTACATAGCATTCCAGAATCATGATTCCGCCTTTATCATGGCTCTGTTACTACCTCCAGAGGAGTTACGGAGCCGCAATAAAGGTGGGACCAAATGATCCCACCGTTTCATTTATACAGATGTTGTTCTGGAATAAAGGTGAAATATTCCCAAAACAGAAGTGTTGTTTAAAAGAGGTTAATGTAATACAAAACACTGGATTAGCCAATAGTAGATGTTTCATTTGTATAAAACCAAGTTATGATCAGAAAGTGGTTTCTGTCTTGAGGTTTCTGCCTGTTAAAAGGAAGTTTTTCCTTCCACTGTCACCAGTCACAAGTGTTTGCTCCAGGAGGATTCTGTTGGGTTTCTGTAAACTGGCTTAGAGTCTGGTTTTGACTAACTCGATATGTAAAGCGTCTTGAGATAACTTTTGTTATGATTTGGCACTATATAAATAAAATTTGATTTGAAACATATGACAAACTTCATAATGTGATCTTTATTTCTGCTCTTCTTTGGTTTGTTCACTGAGTTTTAGCAGTAGAGAAATAATACTTCTACCGTTAGATCTTCTTAGTGTTATCTTAGCACTGCAATGTCTGTCACAGTGGTCTGTTGTTTTATTAAATTATTCATGACATATGCTTGTCTCTGACTGTTAGTTTGTTTTAGATATTAAACAGTTTAACGACTGATACTTTATTTCAATCAAACAGGCTGCTGTGAATTTGCGTCTGTTTCAGTGTCATAAAAGCTGCTCTGAGTATGTGATTGTGTTCCTTTTCTTGAGTGGTTTTGCTTTACTGTGTGTTTTAGGGTCAAAACAGGGTGAGTCACAGAAAAAGACAAAGACAGGAATTGAAGTTTTATATGTTTTTACAATAAGACACTCAGAATGGACATCAATAAGTGATTTGGCCCAGTAGTTTTTGTTTTGGGGCTCTTTTTTCCCTAAATCAGTCCAGTTACTTTTTGACACCTGGTTGAACTCCAAAAAGCAGTTACACTGTCAAAACTGGGTAAAAAAAAAAAAAAGAAGTGGAACAAAAAAGATAGATAAATAAAGGAAAATCACCACAACACTGCAAACAACAGTAAAGATAAAAAACAAGGAAAATGGGTTTGTCTATTGACACAGAGCCAATCAAATGTTAGCATTTGTACTTGAGCTAATCACAGATACTGTTACATGAACTCATTATCCTCTTGTTGCCACAGTACTGTGGTGATATATGGAGTATACTTCAGTTCGTTCTTTTGTGCATTTTGATACCACAGTACTGTGGCAAATGATGGAAGAAATGACAAACTAGTGATAGTATATAGTATAGAATAGGAATTATTGTTCTAAATGCTCTATATGTTGTTTCATGGTGTTCTTTGTTCTGGAAGCTGGAGAAGGTGGGCGGAGCTACATGTTAGATTGGTGTGACTTCTCAGTTCAGTGTCAGTTCGGTGTATTGAGTGCTGTGGTCCAAATTCTGCACTGTGAACGTTTCCCAGTAGCTGATTTACATCAGTTTTGGATTTTACCTACTGGCACCCATTGGTGCTGTGCCCCCCCACCCCACCCCCGCTTAAAAATCTGCCAATAAAAAATACTATTCCAACTGGGAATCAAACCGAAGTCTTCTGTGTTGCAGTTCAAAACAAACGACCTAAATCTCCACTGTCTCTAAATCCCACCTATTTGCTATGTGATTGCATTAGTATTTTTCAGGCTGTAACAAGTTACCAGTCTAGACTTATTATAACAGGGATGCTGATTGGCTCTGTATAGACAAACCGATATTTTGTGCCATAGCACTGTCAGTCGCTACTTCGAAAAAAAAAAAAGGCTATTTTTGTAGTGAGTCGTTCTCACTCACTGCTCTGTGTTTTGCCCCCCATTACACAGATGGTGGCGGTGGTGGGGGGCACTGAGCATGCTCAGATGTCTATGGAAAGCAAAAAGTCTATTCTATGAGCACGTTTTGAATGTTTCCTGTTGAGCAAACAGTTTAATTTTTATGCATATTTAAAATAAATCATACATTCAGAACGCTCACCACAGACACGTTAGGGGTTAAAGGGTTAAATTATTTGAGTGCATATTGTTTGAGTTGTGCTCTGTTTTCCCAAAACTGCTTTTGTTGAGCTTTTAGCTGGACATTCTTCTGGTTACATGGATGCATAGGATGTGTTTATTATTACAACCTTCACATTCCCATGGCAACACACATGGAACTGTGAGAGGCAATGTCAGCTGTGATCTAAACCTGGGGGGAAGGTACATTAGAAATAGATAAATCAAGTACATAGTTGCACACTGACCACAATTTAAACAAAAATACTGGTATTTTTTGTCACAAGAAAACACACCCAAGCATTTCTTTAACAGTAATTAAAAGAGAACTGTTAGGCTATTGTTGTAACATTGTTTTGTCCTAAAGCATTAAATTATCTGTGTAAATATTCATTGTCCTCACTGTATGATTCATAGAGACTCTCTTCCTTGACAGGCTGCAGCTGAGTTGTTACTTTTGAGCATGAAACACCACACTTTATAAAGAAAGAGACAGAAAAGAAGGAAGATGTGTGAAGGGGCAGCTGTGGATCAGCAGGTAGAACAGGTCATCCACAGACCGGAAGGCTGGGGGTTTGATCCAAAGCCCCTGTCCACATGTCAGACTGTTCCTGGAAAAAGACACTGAACCTGAAACTATGAAAAGGACACATTTTCAAGTGCCATCGTGATAGAGAAGTCTTATTTATTTAGGATGCATCTCACTAAATATTTCACACTACTGTCATGAATCACCATGATTTCATCAAAACGCTGCCACAACAGACACAATATGACAACCTAACAATACAGAAGTGAACCACTTGTCACAAAAACTACCCTGAATGGTCTGTTTTATGAAAAGACCAATGTTTTAAGAATCCAGGTGTTAATTGTTCTGAAAAAAAGCAATCTTTTGTTTTAGTGTCAAATTACGTACAATCGGCTCTTGTGTTTGCCATGTCTTTTACCTGTGAGGATGTTTTACAAGCCTCCAGACAGAACTTGTGTGGGAGTGACTGTTTCATTGTTTCATTGTGGGAATTGAAGATACTGTCATCAAGACATGGGACGAGGCAGCAGGTACCGGAGCTGCCACGGCTACACATCAGTATCTTGGGTCTAATCAGACTCAGCTTGGTGGTAGAGCTTTTCAGAGGAACTGTTGTATGAAGTGGCACTTACTCATCACAGCCATCTGGGCCATGCAATCACCGTACCTTTATGTAATCCTTTTTGACTATGTCACCATGTGTAGCTACACTTTTCCACAGCAGGGTTTAGGTTTAGCTATGGACACTGTACATCCATTCCTCAGAGAGTGACCTCCAGTGTACAGCCTGTTGACATTAATATAGCGTTGCACAGCAGAGAAACACAATATCGCAAACACTGTCGTAATATGTTCTGCTTCTGACGGATGTAAACATACTGTTGGTGAAAAATAGGTCCAGAGTCTTGAAAAACCTACAGCATACACAACTTTAGTCCGATTATATCTTCAAGGATCGCAAGATTCTGCTTCTTTGTGCACGAAAGAAATCAATTCAAGGAATTCAATGAAATTTTAACCCATAAAGATCCAGTGCTACTTTTGTGGCAGTTCCCAGATGATTTTTTCTCTCTATTTAAGTGATATACTACCAATTATTATAATATTATCCTCTATATTTTGCATTTTCCACTGTAAATCATGTGTTTTCCTATATTTGATTGAGATGTTCAGAAAAACTCAGTTAATTCAAAGGTTATTATATATATTATAAGAATAAAAAGCGAGTTTTGCAGTAAATCTGTCATTAACTAAACATAAACCCAGTGTGTCCGTCCACTGTCATTGATCCAACTCCATGGGTTTTAGAATATAGAATATATAGAATATAGAATGCCTTTATTGTCATTACACATATGTACAACAAAATTAAGAGACAACTCTCTTGTGGTGCGTAGTGCAAAACAGTTTAACCCTTTAGAGGGCACTCATTGAAATAATCTGAAATTCAAAATTTCAACCTTAGTGAGTTATTGGACATCGTCATCTGCCTCCTGGTTGGTTGCTGTGACAACACTCTCCCTCCTCTTGCCGTAAAACATCCAGGCAGCACTTGCTAAAAAGTAAACACATGCAATAAAACTGCTGTTATAAGGTCATAAACTGACAAAAATCACTCAAATTCACTATTTACAGCTTCCAAATTTTGATAAAATCCCTCTGAATCATTGTATAATTTTATAAAAACCAACATGCTTCTTGACCTCACTGAGACACGGGATTGGCCCCATATTTAATGTTTGCAGAAATTACCAAAAATTGTCACGTGCCTGATAAAGGGGTAAAATAAAAAAAGTGTAAATATATATACAGAATAAAAACAAGTATGTCAACCAACCAAGAAACTGTATGTATGTATTTTTTATTTATTTATTTATTTATTTACTGATGAATCGATGTTGTAGAACAGGGGTGTCAAACTTATTTTGGTTCAGGGGCCATATTTAGCCCAATTTGATCTCAACCAGGCCAGACCAGTAAAATAATGACTTAATAACCCATAAATAATGACAAATCCAAGTTTTTGATTTTGTTTCAGTCCAAAAAAAACCCCAATTAAATCATGAAACATTTACATTTTACAAAAAAAGATGTGAATAACCTGAAAAACGGAAATTTCATTTGAAAAATTAGTGCAGTTTTACCAATATTATGCCTCGACTTATTATTTATACATGTATATTACACACAATGTTATATAAACATTTAGTAACAGGCAGAATATTGTTAAAATTTTGGAGTTTAGAACTAAAATTTGTATAATTTCTACAATATTCCATCTCTTATTAACACAACTACAGATCACAGTGGATCCTTAAATGCACAAAACATTTAGTAACAGGCAGAATGTTGTTAAAATTGCACATTTCTTTGTTTTTATTCATGTATTTATTTGTATTTTATTGTGAAAGAATAGTTTTGTAAATGTGAATATTTTCACAGTGTGATGTTATTTTTTTCACTTAAATTTCTTCCAAATAATTTTTCACAAAGAAAATTTGGCGTTGTCATTATTTATGGGTTATTGTGTTGTTATTTTTACTGGAGATCACATTGGTCTGTATGTGGAACCTGAACTAAAATGATTTTGACAACCTGGACTGTTCAGGTTAATTTTTGCACTTTCAGAGATGATGTTTGACACCTGTGTTGTAGAAGATGACAGTGTTTCCACAGTAACTATGGAGCCTCTGAACATCCAAATGAATCATATCTGATGACCATGAAAAGATGACAAACTGTATTATTATTATTATTATTATTATTATTATTATTATTATTATTATTTACATGTATTGATAGGATTAGTGGATCAACAGGTATTAAACAGCTTAGATCACTAGATGGTTTAGGTCGATGTTGGAGGTTTGGGTCTTTATGGGTTCAAGAAAAAAAGCTAAATGATTCAACTGTAACTAGTCTCAAATAAAGTAAAGGAAAACTACACATAAGCATGATCCAGCACAAGACAGAGGTGTACTGTCTCGTCTTTGTTTACCAGGGGTTTGTGAAGTGCTGTTGCCCCATAAATGAAAAATGCAGAAACACACACACAGTTGCCAAATTTCCAGTATTTAGGTCAGACTGCTGTACTTTTATCTGCCTAAGAGCAGGTGCAAGATATTTTAAGACGTGCTGTTGACTCATACTGTAGGATTGATCAGATTATGTGTAATTAACATCATGAACTTTATTTTACAGAACGCAGTAAAAATGACACATATACTGTTTTTTATAGTCGTAACTAGCATGTATATCCATATTTTTAAAGTATAGGGAACTTATTAAAATAACATCTCTATACCATATTCATTTTTTGTGGTCAGACAGTTTATATACAACAGTTGGTCTTGGTTCAGCTTCTATCATTATTTCTGTTTGTAGGAGTATGAAATAAAAACAAAACAGATGGAAAGTAGCTGCTATTAGAAAGATGCTGTGTATTTTACTGATAACAATATTGCACTTTATTTCTAATGAAATATATGTGTACTGTATATATTTTAATTGTATGTTTTCCAAAGGAAGCAAAGGAGGAAATTCAAGTCATTTGTTTCTACCATTTTTGAACCAGGACTAAATGAAAATCAAATCACTAATGTGCTTTCAATCAGTGTGGTCAGACTGTGACAGATACATTCACAAAGTGTTCCATTTAGCTTTTATTTATCATTATTTCTGGTACAAGCCAGTTACTATTCATGCATTCATAATTTGGAGTTTTTTCGTGGATCCATGATCATGCAGAAAAAAGTTACACAATGAAAAAACAAAATGTAGTGAATAAAAATATGATTAGGGATGGGAATTGAGAACCAGTTCTTTTTGAGAACCGGATCCCAGTTGCTCAATTCCTTGGAATCATTTGCCTGCCTGGTTAATGATTCTGCTTATTGATTCCGCCTTTGTTGCGCATGTGCGATGACGTCATGCATATGCTGCATTGTTTTGGTCAGAACAACATGGCGTGGAGGCAGAAATGGTCCGAAACGACAACACCAGGTCCATTTGTAACACTGTCAAAGCTTCCATTTCTTCAAAAGGGTGGAATCCCACCAATGTGCTCAAACATTTGTCCACACAGCATGTGATTCATTTGATACGATACTTAGCAGCACTTGTGAATGTAGCAGCAGAGTGAATGCCGGGCCCAGTTCTGGTTCCGGTGCAGGCAACAAATGTCATACCTCCTCAAATACAAGTTTCCAAAGGTAGGGGAAAGGAAATGAGGTGCACAACAACGGGAGATGAGCCAAGGCGAGTCGAACCGGTTCCACGTAGTAGACATGCAGCAATAGAGGAATTAGTAAAGCGTCTTTAGTTTCACTTTCACTAGGGGTTAGTGTTAGCAGTTAGGGTTAGCGGTTATGGATATGTGAACCAGAGATCTTGGCGTAAATTGACTTGCGATCAAACCGGTTCCACGTAGTAGACATGCAGCAATAGAGGAATTAGTAAAGCGTCTTTAGTTTCACTTTCACTAGGGGTTAGTGTTAGTGTTAGCAGTTAGGGTTAGCAGTTATGGATATGTGAACCAGAGACCTTGGCGTAAATTGACTTGCGATCAAATGGCGTTGAATAATTCGCAAAAGGACGAAAATGCTTACATATAACACACCAAATACCATAAGACCTGGCATGAGATACAATACAATTTCATGAGATCAGTCTGTCACAGTTTACATTCTAAACCACGGGTGTCAAACTGTGGCTCGTGGGCCAAAATCGGCCCTCCAAAGGTTCCAACCTGGCCTGAAGGATGAATTTGTGCAAAAAAAGATATTAACATTCAAGTGTGTCATGCTTATTTTAGTTTCAAACTCCAAATTCCAACTATATAATGTCTGTCACTAAAAGTTGTGTACTTTTGTGGATTCACTGTGATCGACATATATTTAATGGACATGTATATATTGTGACGTTTCAGCAGAATAAAGTCACAGGAGAGAAAACTTGGGTAGAATTTCTCAGGTCCCAATACTCCACACGATTACAAGAAAGCAGTTTAATTAACTTTTATGAACAGTACATGTATAAAACAGCACATACTCTATAGTAACAGCACAGACCGTTCAGTCATGGTATCAAACTAAAACATTCCCTCCACCCAATAGGGCTGCATGATTTTGGCACAAAAAAACAAACAATTTTTTTACTCTAAAATCTCGATTTTCAATTTCGATTGTTGGGTAAAACTACAAAAGACAACAGAAGTCAGCATGTCGTTTTCGTGAGCAGCCCACAATACAAGGCACTGCTCTGACCTCAAATCTGAGATGGGATCACATGATGAACCCACAGAAGTTTATTTTTTCTTAATTAAATCTTTATTGAATGAAGTAGAGTATACAAACAATGTATACAACAAGAAAATAACATAAGTTTGCCAGGGGGAATACACTATAATACAATGTGAAGCCGGTTACCGGACGTTAGTCTGGGGTTGTCTGTCTTCTATGTTTGTCTGTCATTTCCTGTTTTATTTTGTTAAGTTTTCCTCATGTGTCTTGTCTGCTGTCTTTACTTCCCTTCCTGTTTGGTGTTCACCCTTACCCTGATTTCCTGACTCCGCCCTAATTTGTTCCACCTGTGTCTCGTTGTCTTCCCTCCCTTTTGTGTATTTATACCCTGCCTTTTCCCCTGATCAGACGCCAGTTTGTTCTCTCTTGTAGATTACTTACCAGCGTTCTGATCCTGTTTGTTCATTTGCCTTACCGTGTTCGACCTGTTTTTTGTCATCCGTTTTGCCTGTCTTTTGCCTGCTCCCTGTCGGTTGTTGTCAGCCTCTATCTGCCTTCCTGGTTTTTTGACGCCTTCGCCTGATTATTCGGTACGTGAGTTTTGCCTTTTCCCTATGTCCTGTCGCCTGTCTGATTGCCTTCCTGTGCATGACCTGTTTCCGTCCCTGACCTCCCTCTGCTTTCCCCTAGTCGGCGTTCCGGCAGTAAACCCGGTGCCGAACCGTGGGTTCGTGTCCGAAACCCGGTGGACGGTTCAGACGAGGACTTCCTTGCCCGCTGTCCTCAAGATCCTGTTCTTTATCATTATCGTACTAATTGTATTCAATAAACCCTGTAAACTTTTACATCCGTCTCTGCGTTCTGCATTTGGGTTCTGGGTCTGTGCTGAAAGCATTACATACAATGTCCAAATCAGAGCAAATGCTTAAGTTTTTTATAGCCTTTTTGTTTCCAGATTTATCTAACAGCTTTAAAAAAAAGTTCAACGTCTTTCAAAAAATAAATAATATTTGGTTTTGTGTTACAGAACTTATATTTGTGAATGAAAATTTAGCAAGAGGACTAAATTATTAAAAAAAAAAAGGTTTTTCTTTCTTTTTGGGGTATCTGGGCCCACAGAAGTGATACCAATGTAAGTCAGCGACAGGCATCAGTCGTGCGTGTGCGGACCACGGTATATGAGTGATCCCCATGCGGTTCAATTTAAACTGGGGGATCCGTGCGTGGAACAGACCGACCTAGGACACACTGGAGGGATTATATTCCTGGAGCTGGTGGATGTGTGTGGGCAGAGGGCTGTCTGGGCTCCTCTGCTGAGGCTGATGACCCCGAGACCTGGACCCGGTTTGGAAGAAGACAGTACGGTACGGATCCGGGACAACGGAAGATGAGTGATCCGCATGCAGTTCTATTTCAGTTGCGGGATCCGTGCATGAAGCCACGGCTTACATTGCTATAACTACTGCGGGCTCATTAACACATTTAAAGTCCAGTCATTACACGGACTTCTGTGACAGACCACTGTCACTGATGGGAGGAGGAGCCTACAGGAGCCCGCAAACGCACGGCCCGGGGGCGCGAGACAGATCAAATCGATTTTACGATTTCCCTTGTTTAAAAATCGTCCTAATTAAAAAATCCAATTTTGATTTAAAATTGATTAATCGTGCAGCCCGACCACCCAATCAACTCAGCTACTCTCCCCCCACAGACACAAAATGAGTCACATGACTACACAACACATAACAGGAACTAGCTTTTAACGCATATTTTCAACATGCAAAGTAGCGCACTGTCGCATGACTTAGCGACACTGCAAGCCACACAAGTCACATGACTCAGCACCAGCCGTCCAACAACGTGATCATTGTGGCTCGCTACAAAATAAGTTGAGGCATAATATTTTTAAAATTGCACTTATTTTTCTTATTCACAGTTTTGTCACATTTAGTTTGTAAATGTAAAAACTTTCATAATTTAATTTGACTTTTTTTCACTTAAATACAGAGAAAAATACTCAGTTTGCAGGTTATTTTGCTACTCTTTTACTGGTCTGGCCCTCTTGAGATCAAATCGGGCTGTATGTGACCCCTGAGCTAAAATGAGTTTGACACTGCAGAAAGTCCAGTTTCCTCAGGTAGTTTGGAATTGTTCGACTGATACCAAAAATAAAGAGAGACAGAAAGAAAAACTGCCGAGTCCAGCTTTAAAGACATCACTTAATTGAATGAGTTTCCTTCTGTCGTCATTTACCCAGCTAAATGAAACTTTGCCGGTCCTGACATGGGTCTTTACTGAGGTCAAAAGCTTTCATCTGTAGGAGGTTCCCCTGTGGATTACTGCCAGTCTCAACGGAAACTGTAACAATTACTTTGAGTTTTATTACTAACCTCAGCCACATTGTGGTGGCCCGCATCTGCTGCGCACAGTGTCTCCCTCGACACACTTAAAGTAATTACATCAGTTTCAGTGGCTGAAATGTTACCCTCAAATCCAGCAAATTTAACCAATGTTGGGAAGGTCTCTTATTAGTTAAGAGCCTCTGACATAATGAATTCAGAATCATATAGGAGTGAATGTCAAAATACAAAACTGAAGTATCATTTAGCCTAGGATCATTTCACTGAGGTTACAAAATAACTGAGGGAAACAAAAGTCGTATTCTTCATGTATTCCATCTGCAGTCTTTAGTTCAGATGAAGCATTGGTTGTATTAAATATTAACCCATAAAGACTCAAACAACCGCCACTGACCAAAACCATCTACTGATCTAAACTGTTTAATACCTGTTGAGCCACTAATTCTATCAATACACGTAAATAACACTGGTGAACAACAAATTTATTGTTGAAGTTTTTTGAGCTGATTTAGGATAATTTTGGTGTGCTGAATCCAAAAATCACATTCATTTTGCTCAATCAGGTCAACTCTCTGAACTATGCTACATATTTGCTTTTTAACATTTTTGCTTACATTTATGGGCATTTTCACATCATATGATACAAAATTCTTTGATATTTCTTGCAATAAACGAGTTCTGAAGATTTTACTTCTGCCAATTTATGATTCATGGTTTTTTTAATATTACAGGTGAATGAAATGGCTTCGACTAGAAGATCTTGTAAAAATACGCCTGACGTATTCTGCTACATCTGCGGTGAATACACCATTGTACCTAACAGGAATCAAGTGATCAAATGATTTTTTTTCTCTTAAAATCTATTTTGGGTGAGAACGATATAAAAAATCAACTGATAAAGTCACAAAAATGCAATCAATTTTGTGAGAAGTGAATGAGCAAAAAAACCTGACCTGATTGAGAAAAACAGATGTGATTTTTGGATTTAGCGGTGCAAAATGGTCCTAATTCAGTTGAAAAAACCTAGACAACTTGCAAAAAACATTGTTTTGTAACCCAGTGTAATTGGTGTAAAATACAGTTCATCATCTTTTCATGGTCATCAGATATGACCCATTTGGACGTTCAGAGGCTCCGCAGTGAACGTGGAAACACCGTCATCTTCTACAACACTGATTCACCAGTAAAACCCATGGAATTGGATCAATGACAGTGGATGGAGACACTTGGTTTATTTATTCATTTATTTATTTTGAATATAAAAAAATAAACAACCATGAAAAAAAAAGTTAAAAAAAAAAAAAAAAACATTTGAAAAGGAGCAGGATGAACTTATACACTCCCACCCTCTTACCCCATCTTACGAAGTCCCACGTCAGGTCCTCAAAGTATCTTAACAAATCTTACACATGTCAAAATAAATTCTAAATAATCCTGCACAAAACACAAAAAATATACATATCAAAAATAAACTCTGTCCATTTCATAGCTGTATTATGTATATAGATAGACTTTACTTCAGATATAAGTAGGCAAAAGAAATTCCAGATCCAACACTCCAATATATGGAAATAAATCAACCAAAAAACAAAACAAATACATATTTTGCTGAAAAAAAATCACTTTTTTTTTCTAAATTCTATTATCTAAAAATAATATAATCATGTGTAATAGCAACAATGGGATACTTAGAATATAATTTATGAGCAAACTTTAATCACTTTTTGCGTGGTGGCTGCCTTGGTCCCTGTTTTTGTCTGTGTGCACTGTGGGTTACTGCTTGTTTTTCTTTTGTACATCTTACTTCAGTTATGGTATTATGTTATCTGTAAGGAATTTGTTTTTTTGTTTTTTTCTTTTACCTGCCAATGGGACTTGAGATAAAAAAAATTAACCATATGGCTATAATCTCTTGTATTTACATGTAAATACTCATAATTTTTTTTATGTGGGTGTTTGTATTTATCTATTTGCTTTTTAAGGTGCACCATGAGTCTGTAATAAAGCTTATCTATCTGTCTATTAATACGAACTGTCCCATTTTAAAATTCAATCATTCATTCATTCTTCAGTTTTCATTGTTTTGGTATAATAACTTTTGAATTTACTCAGCATTTAAGAACATCTACATCACACATTCCCAATCTTTTTTAGCTTGCGACCCCATTTTAACAAATTTCTGGCGACCCCAGATATGTAATAGTTTGCTATACTATGTTTCAAATAAACGTTCATTTTAGATGCCATTTAGTCTATATAGTGTATATTATCATGGATGGAGGCAGAAAAGCCAGGTGTAGATTACTGCACAAAGTGAGAATTTTCTTTTCCTTGGTCAGGATATGTACAGTCAGTCCAGCTTGGATGACAATTAATACTGAACAAACAAGAACTCAAACTATGAATTATGAAAGAGCTGCAGCATCTGAAACTGACCACAATGAACATTTGACAGATAAACAGAACCACAGTGCTTCAGTTTCAGCTTCACTGTTTGTCATGTCTCATGTATTGGAATTGTCTCTCTCAACTCACCACATATTTTTTATTAGTAAGTTGTTTTTTTTTTTTGTTTTTTTTGTTTTTTTAATCAATTACTACAAAGGCGACCCCATTTGAATTCCATGTGACCCCACATGGGGTCCCGACCCCAAGGTTGAAAAACACTGATCTACATGATCAGTAAATTAAATATGGGAAAATACATTGTATTTACATACTGTAAAATATCCAAGCACCTTATGTAGTTGGACTACACCTACCTTTCAAACCACCGTAGATCGCTTCAATCACTGTTACACTCAATATCACCGTGTCCTGAAATGTGTAAATGTAATCAGAGGTCTTTATTTACAATATTGTACTGGAAGTTTTTTTAGAGTAAGTTCTTTAGCAAGTTTTTTAGAGCATATGTACTAACCTTAATGTCAACCTGGTTACTAACCCACCTGTTTTGTTCTGTCTGTTTTTTTATCTATCTATCTATCTATCTATCTATCTATCTATCTATCTATCTATCTATCTATCTATCTATCTATCTATCTATCTATCTATCTATCTATCTATCTATCTCTCTATCTCTCTATCTCTCTATCTCTCTATCTCTCTATCTCTATCTATCTCTCTATCTCTCTATCTCTCTATCTATCTATCTCTATCTATTTATCTCTCTATTTGTCTGTCTGTCTGTGGGTCAAAACACAGTAATAACATTTTAATGATTAATTGATTGCCATTCTAACATTTATTTCGATATAAAGTAGCTCCTTTTTTTGGATAATCTCTTATGGTCCAACTAAAGCAAAAATGAATTTGAAAGTAAAAATGTGGGTCATTTAGCAACACTAATTTGTTAAACTGTCTCTAAAATGTCCCGTCACAGAGATCGATCTATCTATCTATCTATCTATCTATCGATCTATCGATCTATCGATCTATCTATCTTTTTTTAACTGAAAATACAGACGATAATATAATAATAAATGGTGATAAATCACCTCAGAAAGGTCAAAATAGAGAAAAAAAATAAGTAATTGAGGAACTGCCACTAAAGTAGCGCTGGGTCTTCATGGGTTAAATATGAATGTGGTTGCGTGAGACAGACATGACTCAGTCTCATCACTCTGTCGTGTCGTAGAAGCTGCTGGAGGAGAACAGAAAGTGTACACTCGCAGCTCTCCACTGCACCTACATGCACTTCACCTTTATGTTGACTACTGAGAACACATACATTAAATAGTGAAGCATATAACTTATAATCACTTCACTTTTACATCCATGCTGTTCTCTGATGAATGGTTTTCTTCATCTGCTGAAGTGGGTGATGGTAATTAAGTTAGTGATGGACTGCATTACTTTTTGATTGTTTCCTTGGTCTGAGGATGGAAGGATTACATCTTTGGGAAATAGATTTTACCCTCTGATTCACAGACGGTGCCTGTGTATATTCAATCAAAGTGCATTTCTCCGATTCAGATTATGCCTGAGGAAAAACCAATCTGTACGCGAAAGGCCTGGCATCACAGGAGAAAGGAAAGCAGAGGGAGTTGAGAAGGTGTGTGTGTGTGTGTTCATTGTATTTGCTCAGCTCCTTGCATAATTTGTCCATTATCCTGCGAGCCGCTCAGGTCCGTGACATCCTGGCAGGGGTCATTGTTTGCTGCCACTGGAGTATCCAGGAGTGACGGAAGCACACACGGGGCACATAAACAGGCCTACACGGGTCACGAAAAGTTCACAAGGGCTTGAGGTCGGTGACCCCTCCTATTCAGCAAACACGCTTTGTGTCTGCACAGTGATGTACGGGGAGGACAAATACTCAGGCCACTGCGTGTTTGTCGTGCCGTTACATATGCCTGAACGCCGCTTCTTCTCAATCCTTTTGTTTTCTACACCGTAAATGGATGTACAGTAATTAAACACACACGCACAAACAAAGAGTGTGTCTGAATGTAGGTCATTTCAGACCGGGAATGATGGGGTAAATGTGGAGTGAATAATAATGAATTAACATGTCTTTGAACAAGAGAACGGGCATCCTATTTACTGATAAAATCAAAGTAACCAGAGACTAATGCAGATATCATAAACATTATTAACTGAACTGAGACACTTTAACATCAGCAACAACAGCACAACACACACAACAGTAACACTGTCTGCCAGTACAAAGCAGACCAGTGGAAACCACATGTATACAGTGGGTACAGAAAGTATTCAGACCCCTTTAAATGTTCCACTCTGTTATATTGCAGCCGTTTGCTCAAATAATTTAAAGGAGTGATATTTTGCTTTTTGAAATGGAATTATGCATTTTAAAGCCTGTAAAGCCAGAACCATTAAATCACTGACAGAAAATTCCAGTTCTTTGAAACTAGAGCCTTTATTGGTCCTTCTGAATAATCTAATTTTTTTTTTTTCCAAATATCAATTTCCATGTATGAGTTTCAACTTTGTATCATATTTGATACATCGGGTCTCAATGCTCAAATATTATTTTTGAACAAACAAAAACATATTACACAAACATGTCTAACAAATTGATAATTCCTTGTCAAAATTGTCAAAGTTCTGCCTCCTTTCTCATTATTGACAATCTTGTAGTGTCACTGGAAAAACCTCTGGTGAACGAACTCCTCCCCCCTGGTGGATTATCTGTGTATTGCATGTATCTAATTGTATACATCAGGTTTTTCAAGGAAAAAAAAAAGTCACACTGGTCATGTAGAGGGCTTCAAAACTCATGTGTCACATATGAAACGTTTGGCGTCATAGGGTTAAAACATTTCCCTGTGGTCTACATAAACTGTAATTCAGACTGTTTGGGTCTGAATTCTTCATTAATTCAACTCCACAGGTCTATCTTCAACCCTATATCTGAGTAATGACACCAGAGAGGTCATTTTGAGCGCTGGCCCTTTAAATGCAAATGACCCCACCCCCTCCAGGTTGTTGACTGTGCTGCTCTGTCCTGTTCAACCAACAACTGAACATTTCAGGTAATCGGCTCAAAGTTTGGACATATTTTCAGTTTTTACTACAACCACTGCTGCTGACACACTGCAAAAATCTAAATTTTAACAAGTGTATTTTCCTCATTTCTAGTTGAGCAGATTTTTTTTTTGCTTGACTTAACCTCCTAAGACCCAGCTATGGGTTTTCTGTCCACATTTGTAGACAAGAGTTTCACAACTTTATACAAAAAAAAAGATAGAAAACTCTCCACCACAAAGGACATTCCATAAAAATTTAAAAAACTGCATCTGATAAAACTGTTGCATCATGATGTTTCCAATATAGGCACTTATCTAATAAAAAACAAAAAAAGCTTGTACTTTGCTGACATTTCCTGGGTCTTAGGAGGTTAAGCAAAAAAAATCTGCCAATGGAACAAGTGAAAATTATCTTGGGAAGATTTCTTGAAATAAGATTTTCAAGATCTATTATCTAATTATAATTTTGTCTATCTCACTGAAAAGTTACTCTTTAGGTGATTATGTCTAATTTTAAATGTGATGAGACATTTTCAATAGAAATGAGAAAAATACACTTGGTAAGATTTTGATTTTTGCAGTGCAAGCAATTATGGCGTACTTAGAGAAATGTCCATCAGAAATCTTGACCTTATATGTGCAAATGTCATGACGTACCTAGTCATAAAATGTAACAAATTAAGAAGGAATTAAAATGGGTGTTAGAAATCCAATCAATTTTTGCCAGAATAAATATAAAGGTAGCTTTGCAGCACCTGGAGGGTTCAAATTCAATCTCTATGAACTATTATGGTCCAAACACACAAATAAATGAACCAAAGACTAATAAAAGTGGGTTTAGCAAAATATGACCCCTTTAAGTTCTTTTTTTTTCCTCATTCATGTACACACAGCTTCTCATTTGGACAGAAAAAAACAGAATTGTTGACATTTTTGCAGATTTATTAACAAAAAAACCCTCTGAAATATCACATGGTCATATGTTTTCAGACCCTCTGCTCAGTATTGAGTAGAAGCGCCCAGCCATGAGTCTTCTTGCGAATGATGCATGTTGTATATATGTTGGTGTCACAGAATATTAACCATTTCATGCATGAATTATGAGAAACATGAGTGTTTTTATTCCTCTAGGCACAAAAAAACAACATTTGATTGAACATTTTTCTGTGAACTTATTTTTCATGGAGTTACAAAAATGTCCACTCCGCTGGACACCATACCTTTAATTTTTAAAAACAAAGAAACATGTATTTATTGATGCACTGTGTGGAATCTATGAAATAATTATTTTTTTAAATGCTGCTAATCTGATGATTTCTCACATTTGAACATACTCTAATACCAGTCATTTGGAGATAATATGCACAAAAAAACCCTTTTTGTTTAAGAAAAAAAAAAAGTTAATTACAGTTCAATAACAATATCAAGCAATTGATTTACACTCAAACATGTTAGTGCAGATCAGGTTTATACAGACCAGCACAGTTACAGTAATGGTCTGAATGTCAGTGTATGGGATAATGCATGAGTGTCCACTGTGTTGGCTGATATGGAACTAAAACAACAAACCCATGAATACACAAGAGAACAGCTGTCCACTGGAGTAGCCGCTATGCATGAAAGGGTTAAGTATTTAATACATTAAAAAAACATTTTTTTGAAATATAACTAATTTCATGACTGAATATACAGGGTGACCCAAAAAAAACGGGAATTTTTGAAGTGCATATTGGCAGACATGAGCAAGTGGCAGCACTGCGAGACAGTGACCTTGAGCAAGTAAACACACCCCCATTTTAGAAACCATGGATTTTTTGAATAATGAACTGGGGATCTCAGTCACTGTCACTGCGAATCGTTACGTGGAGATGTTACAATCCTTCGTTACACCTGAATTGAACAATTTTCCACACGTTCAAGAAACCTGGTTTCAACAGGATGGAGCGACATCACACACTGCACAGCAATCATTGGAGGATGTGCGAGAATTGTTCAGTAACCATGTGATCTCAAGATTCGGTAACGTTCCCTGGCCCCCTAGATCGCCAGATTTGTCCGTTTGTGATTTTTCCTTGTGGGGCTATCTCAAGAGTAAAGTGTACACGACTTGACCAAGAACTCTGGATGAGTTAAAACAGAGAATTCAGGATGAAATTCACAGGATCCCAGCTGAGATGTTGCAGCGGTCAATGAGGAATCTCAACAGCAGATTTCAAGAATGCATTCGTACGGGAGGACGCCATCTACAGGAAGTAATTTTTAAAAAATTAAAATTCCATCAGTTGTTTCTTAAATGGCATGTTTTAAGGTTTCAATTACTATGAATAAAATATTTTTCTTCCATCACGCTTGGTTTTATTGGATTGTTAAAAAGTTCCTGTTTTTTTGTGTCACCCTGTATATCAACCCTTTAACAACAGCAATCTCTCCGACGCTGCATTTTGCACTTTACAGCATTCAAATCACTGTAACTCTTGAACCATTTGCACTATCCACAAAATTAAAATGGCATCAGAAAGCTGAGATCCTGAGCATTCCAACACTATATAACACTATACGGCAGCACTCTATTACAAGTAGAAAGGAACTGTTTCAGAGACTTCCACACAGGCTAAAAAAAGGCCTGGAAATAACAAGAAATATGAAGCCATAATATGGATACTGAAGACCAAAAAGCATGTTTGAGCAGATGCAAAACAGTTGGAAGTTTATTTTTGCAATCTCAAAAAATTACATTATGGACATTTACATTAGTTGTTTTTGATAATAAATATGCCAAATACTTCAAGTCCATTTTTTTTTTCTATTTTACTAAAACACACTGCTTTAAACATTTATCATTTATACACTGGGTTACAAAAAAATGTTTTTTGCAAGTTGTCTAGGTTTTTTCAACTGAATTAGGACCATTTTGCACCGCTAAATCCAAAAATCACATCTGTTTTTGTCAATCAGGTCAGGTTTTTTTGCTAATTTGATTTTGAAAAATTTCATCTTCTCACAAAATTAATTACATTTTTGTGACTTTATCAGTTGATTTTTTATATAGTTCTCACCCAAAATAGGTTTTAAGAGAAAAAAAATCATTTGATCACTTGATTCCTGTTAGGTACAATGGTGTATTCACCGCAGATGTAGCAGAATACGTCAGGCTTATTTTTGCAAGATCTTCTAGTCGAAGCCATTTCATTCACCTGTAATATTAAAAAAACCATGAATCATAAATTGGCAGAAGTAAAATCTTCAGAACTCGTTTATTGCAAGAAATATCAAAGAATTTTGTATCATATGATGTGAAAATGCCCATAAATGTAAGCAAAAATGTTAAAAAGCCAATATGTAGCATAGTTCAGAGAGTTGACCTGATTGAGCAAAATGAATGTGATTTTTGGATTCAGCACACCAAAATTATCCTAAATCCGCTCAAAAAACTTCAACAATAAATTTGTTGTTGACCAGTGTAATAATGATAACTAATGGCCAAATATTGAAAGGTAAGTTTTTCCTGAAAACAAAGGTACAAAAGAATTGGCAAAAAAGACATTTTCTGACACTTTTATTGCAAAGAAAACATGAAGACACTTAGGCGACCTGTTATAGTTACAGTCTTAAACGTTGTAATAATAACAACAATAATATTTATTCAGATTTTATAGATTTTAACCCTTTCATGCACGAATTATGAGAACCTCAGTCACATTTTTTTCCTGAGTGTTTTTATTCCTCTTTAGGCCTGAAAAAAAAACAAACAAAAAAAAAAACAATGCAATTCAATTTTTTTTAACAAACCTATTTTTCATTGTTACAAAAATGTCCACCATGTGTTTAATTTTTGAAGCAAAGAAACATGTATTTAAAACGCAATATCAGAAAGTGATATACTGTGTGAAAACTACGAAATAAAAATATTTTCAATGCAGCTAATCTTATATTTTCTCTCAATTTAATCCTTAGGGGTCATACTCTAATACTAGCTATTACTCACTTCATGGAGATAATACAAAAAAAAATATATAAAAAATACTCATTTTTCTGTGAACTTATTTTTCATGGAGTTACAAAAATGTCCACTCCGCTGGACACCATACCTTTAATTTTAAAAACAAAGAAACATGTATTTATTGATGCACTGTGTGGAATCTATGAAATAATTATTTTTTTAAATGCTGCTAATCTGATGATTTCTCACATTTGAACATACTCTAATACCAGTCATTTGGAGATAATATGCACAAAAAAACCCTTTTTGTTTAAGAAAAAAAAAAAAGTTAATTACAGTTCAATAACAATATCAAGCAATTGATTTACACTCAAACATGTTAGTGCAGATCAGATTTATCAAGAACAGCAAAGTTACAGTAATGGTCTGAATGTCAGTGTATGAGATGGTGCATAAATGTCCACTGTGTTGGCTGATATGGAACTAAAACAACAAAACCCATGAATATACAAGAGAACAGCTGGAGAAGAACTGTCCACTGGAGTGACTTATGCATGAAAGGGTTAAAGTGGTGAAGATATCAAGATGTCCAGTATACGAGGACATGTCATTTAACATATGACACACAGTACTATGCACACAGTACTGGGCCAACATTAGATTTGTTGGTTTAGTAAAGTTATAGTCTCTGTATGTGAAGTGTGTACAGCACAGGTGTCAAACATGCGGCCCGGGGGCCAAATCCGGCCCGCCAAAGGTTCCAATCTGGCCCGCGGGATGAATTTACAAAGTGCAAAATGCAAAAATTACCCTGAAGGTATTAACAGTCAAGGGCATCAAACTCAAAAATAACAGCATGATGACCTAGAAATAATGACTCCAAATGTTCTTTTTGGTTTAATGTGAGAAAAATCATGATATTTTGCCTCTAAATAATGGCAACACCCTTTTTTTTTCTCTTTGATTTATTGCAAAGAACATTAAATGCTGGTATCCTTTAATAATAAAATGTCAATAACATGAACGAATATGAACAACCTGAAATGTCTGAAGAAAAATAAGTGTAATTTTAACAATATTCTGCCTGTTTAGTGTCTTTGTAGATCTGATCTATAATGCACATGTAGAAATCATAAATTGAGGCATAATACTGATCAAATTGTACTTGTTCTCCAGAAATTTCAGCTTTTTTTCCCAGTTATGCACATCTTTTTTTGTTTTTGATAGAAATAGTTTCATTATTTTATTGTTATTTTTTGCACTAAAAAATTTGGAGTTGTCATTATTTATTGGCTATTATGCTATTATTTTATTGGTCCGGCCCGCTGGAGATCAAATTTGGCTGAATGTGGCCCCTGAACTAAAATGAGTTTGACACCCCTGCTGTACAGCATTAAAAACAAATGCTATAGTGAAAAAAAACAAAACAGCTTCTATAAACCAACAATTTATTGAGACCTCCCTTCGCACTGAACATGTCTTCATCCCTTTTATTCCAAAAACATAAGACTTATTCCATTCATTTTCTGACATTTTCTACCAGGTTTCATTCAACACACGTTTCTAACTGTTTGTGTTAATTCTTGTCATGGGGTCAGAGGTCAAAATAAATAGTCCCTTTAACCTTTAGAATCCATTTAGTTGAGTCTGCTTGTTTAAGGCTGTGCACACTTTTGTATTTTCTTGCTGTCCGTGAGGAAAATAGAATAAGAAATAAAAATCGTTGCACAAGCAAAAAAGCTCAAGTTGACCTTAGACGTAGTTGTGTGCATCTGGACATTGTGTTATTATTTCTCATAATTTGCAAGATGTGGTTCTTTAACCTTTCTCCTGAAGTTCCCTGTGCTTCGTCTGAAAAATACTTACATAATGAAATATAACATAAAATAAAACATCATATTTCTGAGCATTTCATCTTTTTGCTATCCAGGTCTAAAGCCATTCATTCTCTTCTGGTTTATCCTTAACCCATAAAGACCCAAACATCTAAAAGCACCTACTGATCTAAACTGTTTAATACCTGTTGATCCACTAATCCTATCAATACATGTGAATAATTGATGTAAAATGCAGTTCTTCATCTTTTCATGGTCATCAGATATGACCCATTTGGGTGTTCAGAGGCTCCGTAGTTACCATGGAAACACTTTCATCTTCTACAACATTGATTCACCAGTAAAACCCCTGGAGTTGGATCAATGACAGTGGATGGAAATGCTTGGTTATAATGCTTGGATAGATTTTACTGAAAAAGTCACTTTTTCTGCCGTTTTCTCTGTTTTTGATAGAAAAACCTTGACTTAAATCTGAGCTTTTATGAATGTCTACATAAATCATGTATTTAATTCACTGATCATAGTAAATTAAATACAGGAAATACATGATTTATGCCAATAAAATCCTACATACAGTTGATAATACAACAATAAATGGTGATAAATCACTTAAGAAAGGTTAAATATAGAGAAAATTTTATAGTAGCGCTGGGTCTTTATGGGTTAAAAACATAATAAATACATTTTTCTTTCATATTTTTCATCTAAAATGGGTCACTGCATTGTAGGTGTGTGCATTTTTTATACACAGTTAATAACAAATCTTATTGTAATTTTTTTTTTTTCTTTTTTATTAGTGATAGTTAACAAGACATTGTGGACAGAAAAACAAGAACAACACATAAACAAAGGGAAAATCAAACAAACAAACCAAAAACAATAACAACAGAGTACTGACAAACAACATCATATTACAATGAAAAAGATCATAAATGTAAAGAGCAACTAAACCATATAGCTTGGTTAGGGGTGATATGGAAAAGGGGAAGAGGGGGGTGTGAATGAAAGTGAGAAAGAGAGAGGGGGGAGTGAGGGGGAAAATAATCATTTTTGTAATAATACAAAAATATATAATAATAATAATAATAATAGCAGTAGTCTAATTTGCTAGTATTATTGTGGCGGCAGTAGCGGTGGAAGCAGTCACAATACAACAATGACTTAAATCATGTAATATTTGAAAGAATGTATTTATATCAGTTAGTATCTGTTTTGAGTTTATATGAATTAATTTAAATGAATATGGCTATGGGGGGGTCACAGCCCAAGGACGAGACCAGCCATGGCCAGTCAAAGGGTATTCCTCCTATCCTACCCCCTTTTCTTTTTCTTTTTGTTTGTTTGTTTGTTGTTTTTTTTAACCCTTTCATGCATGAACTGTAAGAACCTTAGTCAAGATTTTTTTTCTTCAGTGTTTTTATTCCTCCTTAGGCATGAAAAAAAACTATGCGATTGAGTTTTTTTTTTTTTTTTCTATAGAGTTACAAAAATATCCATGCATTTAATTTTTGAGGTAAAGAAACATGTGTTTAAAACCCAATATCAGAAAGTGATATGAAAACAATGAAAGAAGAACAGTTTTAATGCTGCTAATCAGATGTCTTCTCACATTTTAACATATTCTAATGCCAGTAATTACTCACTTCATGGAGATAATATGCAAAAAAAAAAAAAAAACCTTCTTGTCTAACAAATAATTGATTTACACTTAAACATGTTAGTGCAGATCAGGTTTATCAAGAACAGCAAAGTTACAGTAATGGTCTGAATGTCAGGGTATGGGATGGTGCGTAAGTGTCCACTGTGTTGGCTGATATGGAACTAAAACAACAAAACCCATGAATATACAAGAGAACAGCTGAAGAAGAACTGTCCACTGGAGTGACCTATGCATGAAAGGGTTAATATAGACCTAGTCCATTCCACAGTTGGACCACTCTCAGACCATTTAGGAGACAGTCTGTCCAATGTGGGGTGACCATTTTTAATTTTTCTTATATAAGAGATAGGAGTGGATGCATTCAAGCCAGTTACCTCCCACTGCCCTTGCCAAAGACCTCAGCCATTGTAATTTCATTTCATTAATTAGCACTGGAGAACACATGCATAATCATAATGTTAAAATACTAAATAATTATAATTGTAAATAGGTTACCACAGAGTAGCTGATTGGAAAAGGGGCTGTAAGACACATAAAAAATAAGAAAAAAAAATAAGCATTACATTCTTCTTACCGCTCCTTTCTGATCATGAAAAGTGTTGATTGTAGGTATGTTCAATTTGTGTGGCAGTTAGACATTGTATTATTGTGCACTTTTATGAAAGGAACAAGAGAAAGAATAAAATTTAATATGAAATGAAATTAAATATATACACATTTGACACATTTAAATTAATGTAAGCAGTGCGTCAGGTGAGAAGGATAGGCAAAAAAATAAGCTTCTGCTTCTGGCTTATTCCTTTTTTTGGTTTTTGTGTTTATTGTGGTTGTTGTACTGTGTGTGGTGATTACTGTACAAACCAAAAATAAACCATTCATTCATATGCTACCAGTCAAAAGTTTGGACCCACCTGGTTTTTCTTTATTTTCATGACTTTTATACATCAGGGGTGTCAAACTCATTTTAGTTCACGGGCCACATTCAGCTAAATTTCATCTGCAGTGGGCCGAACCAGTGAAATAATAACATAATAATAATAAATAATGTCAACTCCAAACTTTTCTCTATATTTTACAGCAGGGGTGTCAAACTCATTTTCTTCTGGGGGCCACATTCAGTCCAGTTTCATCTGCAGTGGGCCAGACCAGTACAATAATAGCATGATAGCTGATAAATAATGACAACTCCAAATTGTTTTAGTGCAAAAAATAACTTACAGTTATGCAATATTTTTATTTACAAACTATCCAAAAAAAAAGGATGTGGAAAAACCTGAAAAAAATGGAATTTGTTAAGAAATATAAGTACAATTTTATCAATATTATGCCTTGACTTATCATTTATAGGCTACATATGCATTACAGATCAGATCTACAAAGGCACAAAACATTTAGTAACAGGCAGAATATTGTTAAAATTGCACTTAATTCTCTATAGACATTTCAGGTTGTTCATATTTGTTCAGGTTATTCACATTTTATTGTTAAAGGATAGTTTCTTAATGTAAATATTTTCATAATTTAACCCTTTCATGCACAATGGTCACTCCAGTGGACAGTTCTTCTCCAGCTGTTCTCTTATATATTCATGGGTTTTGTTGTTTTAGTTCCATATCAGCCAACACAGTGGACGCTTCTGCATATGTAACTTTGCTGTTGTTGATAAACCTGATCTGCAGTAACGTGTGTGAGTGTAAATCAATTGTTATTGGACTGTAATTATCATTTTTTCTTTAACAAAATGGGTTTTTTGTATATTATCTCCATGACGTGAGTAATAACTAGTATTAGAGTATGTTTGAATATGAGAAAACATCAGATTAGCAGCATTAAAAGTGTTTATATTTCATAGTTTTCACTATATATCAGTAAATACACGTTTCTTTGCTTCAAAAATTAAACGCATCATATCCATTTGAGTGGACATTTTTGCAGCTCCATGAAAAATACATTCATAAAAAGCTGTCAACAGCATTTTTTTTTTTTCATGCCTAAAGAGGAATAAAAACAGGGGCTAAAAATCATGATTAAGGTTCTCATAATTCATGCATGAAAGGGTTAATGTTTTTTTTTTTGCAGTAAATCAAAGACAAAAAAATTATGTAGTCATTATTTATAGGTTATTATGATATTATTTTTGAGTTTGATGCCCTAATTTGCACTTTGCAAATTCATTCTGCGGGCCTGATTGGAACCTTTGGCGGGCCGGTTTTGGCCCCCGGGCCGCATGTTTGACACCCCTGTTTTACAGTGAAAAAAGCAAAATTAAACAATGAAAATGTTTACATCTACAAACTGTCCTTTGAAACAATGTGAATTAGTTGAACAAACTGAAAGAATAAGTATAATTTTAACAATATTCTGTTGATCTAGTTTATCATTTCCACATGTTCATTATAACGTACAGATCACAGTGGGTCTACAAACACACAACATTTAGTATCAGGCTTGTTGAGCCGCATTATGTAATAAATTCCCATTATGTAATAAAAGTTCAAAATGTAATAAGAATGCCACGTCATCTTGTAATAAACTGTATGTAATAAACTGACACATTTTGTAATAAACTACCTCAATGCATTATGTAGTAAATTTTTTCGCATTATGTAGTAAGTTATTACAATTTGAGAAGTTTATTACAAAATACACTTGACACATTTTGATTTTCAGGAAAATGTAATGTGCTAAATTAACCTTTAAACTGTGTGGTTAAAGTTCTGATTCCATTACCTGTAGCTCCTGTGACTAATTTCTTCTAAATTGCTCTGAAATTATATTAATTTGGATTATTATTATATAATGAACCATGTTATTACATTTTTTTTAAATAAAAATGTGTCAAGTGCATTTTGTAATAAATTTCTCAAATTGTAATAACTTACTACATAATGTGAAAAAATTTACTACATAATGCATTGACGTAGTTTATTACAAAATGCGTCAATTTATTACATAATGCGGCTTTATTACAAGATGACATGACATTCTTATTACATTTTGAACTTTTATTACATAATGGGAATTTATTACATGATGCGGCTCAACAAGGCAGAATGTTGTTAAAATTGTACTTATTTTCCTTAAGACATTTCAGGTTCTTCACATATCTACAGATTATTCACATTTTTGGTGAAATTATACTTTGTTTTAGTGTAAATACATGAACATATTTACATTTACAAAGACAAAAATGTGGATTTGTGAGTATTTATAGATTATTATGATAGAATTTTACTGGTCTGACCCACTGGAGATTGAACTGGTCTGCATGTGGAACCTGAACTAAAATGATAATTTCTTAATATCTATTTTTGCATTTCACAAATTCATCCTAAGGACCAGACTGGACCCTTTGGCGGGCCGGATTTGGCCCCCGGGCTGCATGTTTGACACCTGTGTTATAGATTCTCACTGAAGGCATCAAAACTATGAATGAACACATACGGAACTGTGTAGTTTAAAAAAGTGTAACATAACTCAAAGCCTGTTTTATATTTTAGATTCTTCAAAATAGTCACATTTTGCTTTTATTACTGCTTTGCACATTCTTAGAGTTCTCTAGATGAGCTTCATGAGGTCGTCGCCTGAAATGTTTTCCAAAAGTCTTGAAGGAGTTCCCAGTGATGCTGAACACTTGTCCATCTGCGGTCCATCTCATGTCATTTAACCCTTTCACGCATTAATTATGAGAACCTTAGTTAAGATTTTTTTTCTTGAGTGTTTTTATTCCTCCATAGGCATAAAAAAAAATAATGTGATCAAGTTGGGTTTTTTTGTCATGGAGTTACAAAAATGTCCATGCATTTAATTTTTGAACAAAAGAAACGTGTTTAAAACCCAATATCAGAAATTGATATTAAAACAATGACATAAAATGTGATGTTTTCTCACATTTTAACATATTCTAATGCTAATTATTATTATTCTTTTCATGGAGATAATATGCAAAAAAAGAAAAATAAAATAATAACTTTTTTTTCTAACAAATAACAACTGATTTACACTGAAACATGTTACTGCAGATCAGGTTTATCAAGAACAGCAAAGTTATAGTAATGCTCTGAATGTCAGTGTATGGGATGATCCATAAGTGTCCACTGTGTTGGCTGATATGGAACTAAAACAACAAAACCCATGAATATACAAGAGAACAGCTGGAGAAGAACTGTCCACTGTAGTGACCACTATGCATGAAAGGGTTAAATGAGAAGGTGAGTCCAAACTTTGACTGGTAGTGAAAATGGTGTAATTTTTTTTTTTTTTTTCATAGCTCCAGATGAATTCACTTCAGATCACTTCAGATTCCGTATAATTCATTGATTTTACCTTATTTAACCCTTTCATGCACGAATTATGAGAACTTTAATCAAAATTTTTTCCTGAGTGTTTTTATTCCTCTTTAGGCATGAAAAAAACAATGCGATTGAAAATTTTCTTCTGAAAAATGAATAATAAATAAATAAATAAATAAAAATTATTTAATTTAAAAAAAAAAAATACATACAAAAAATAATCATGAAAAAAAAAAAAATTCTTATGAACCTATTTTTCATGAAGTTGCAAAAATGTTCACTCAGCTGGACACCACACGTTTGATTTTTGACGCACAGAAACATGTATTTACTGATAAATTGTGTGAAAACTATGGAGAGGGCTTGTGATTCTGGGGGTTTATGCTCAGGAGAGATCTACATAATGTTACCAATTCATGTCAGAAAAGATATGTAGTGTCTTAAAACTTTAATAAAGATATGTGTTAAAAAAAAAAAAAAAAAAAACTATGAAAAGAACAACAAAACCCATGAATATACAAGAGAACAGCTGTAGAATAGCTGTCCACTGGAGTGACCACTATGCATGAAAGGGTTAAGTTACTGTTTGGAGGTATGGGGAAATACATATACAAGTTCATTACACAGACTTTTTATATTACAAAAAACAACAGTAAGAATTGTTCACAATGTTCGTTTTCGGGAACACACAAATCCACTATTTTTACAATCTAAAACTTTAAAACTCATTGACCTTGTTTAGTTCAAAACTATTCAAATAATGTATGAAGCAAAGAATAACTTACTACCAGGCAATATTCAAGAAATGTTTTGTGAAAGAGAAGGAGGCTATGATTTAAGGGGAAAATTAAATTTAAAGATTCATAAAGTACGCACTACGTTAAAAAGTTTCTGTATCTCCATCTGTGGAGTAAAACTGTGGAACAAATTGTGTGTGGAGATAAAACAAATATCAAACATAATTCAGTTTAAAAAAAAAAGATATAAAGAATTGATTCTTGAGAGGTACAGTATTTAATTATGACAATGAGGGCTGTTTGTTTATGGATGATGCTGTACTGATAAATCTGCTGTAATTATTGAAGAAAATTGTTGAATTGTTGAGTCTGTTTGTATGACTGTACTACCATGAACATATTGCTGTGAATAATTCGGTTACTGCATTATGTATTTGTTGTGGTTTGAGGCTAAAATTAGGAAAATAGTATTGTTTGTTGTATTAAGTTAATGATTAAGGTGTAAAAGCACTGAGGGGTAGGATTCAATAAGTTTATACTTCTTCCTACTCCTTTTTGACCATTCAGACTTGTACGTACATGAAGATAGATTCTGTTCATTTAAATGTTATTTTGTTTTTGTCTTAATTTGCTTTGTTTTGTTTTGTTTCTTTGCAAGTTCGAAATATATAAATAAATAATTGAAAATGACATTTTTTTCCTTTGGGTTCTTTAGATTATAAAGGTTCCTGACCCCTAACTACACTGAACTTCTGCCGTGTAAGCACTTCTCCAGAGAAACAGTTTTTTAAAAGTTTGGTTCACTGACTTTGATAAATACTGCTGTACAATTCTCCCAAAATATATTTACTCGTACCTCATTATTAAAATGAGCAAATAAGTCAAAATGGTGATATTTAGTTTGTGACAATCCATAATTTTGGGGAGCGTTTAATCAAATGAACAACTTATGCAGATTACTGTGTGAGGACCATATGAGCACAAGTCTGTTGGTACCAGATTGCACTTTTATACAAAATTATTCTCCTCCCACAATAAGCGCGTAGCAGTAGTTGTCGTGTGTGTGGTGGCTAACATTCAGACAGTTCCTCATTTGTCACGCTGATTCACTGGTGAGCTTCATACAAATGTGTTGTGATTTCACTGCGGTCCAGCTTTTACAATGAATATATGGACGCACACGTGTAATCTGTACTAATGCAACACACTGGCCATCTCTGTTTCTATGTTGTAATTCTAATTAGGAGTGGGGAAACCACTTTTAAATCTATTATTGAAACTTGTAATATTGAGTGCGTGGGGGTCAGGCCAAAATGATAATTGGATGATAAAATTGATTCCCACTTCTGTTTTATTTGCTTCGGGCCTAGCTCGTCCTATTTCTATTTCTTTTTCTATCCATCCAATTTTCCTCCATCTGTAGTAGAGGCTGGCCACCATCGGAGTGTGGAGGAGGTTATTCAGCGATGGTGCACCCACTCAGACGTGAGGGAATAAGCGGGGCGGAACACAGAGCTATTTTGGTTTAGCTCCTCTGTATCTAGGTCTAAGTGATTAAAATGGTGTCTTATGTCCACAGTCTTCTCAATGAAGGTGTGTTCACATGTTTTGGCTTTGGGTTTTCCAGGGAAAGACACTTTTTCATACATGTTTATATGTACTTGTACTTATCTGTACTTGTTTTTGTTCTTTCTGCTATACTATCTATCTGTCTGTCTGTCTGTCTGAGGGTCAAAACACAGTAATAATATTTTAATGATTAATTTATTGCCATTCTAACATTTATTTCAATATAATGTAGCTCCTTGTTTTGGATAATCTCTTATGGTCCAACTAAAGCAAAAATGAATTTGAAAGTAAAAATGTGGGTCATTTAGCTACACTAATCTGTTAAACTGTCTCTAAAATGTCCCATCACAGAGATTTTGCTATCTATCTATCTATCTATCTATCTATCTATCTATCTATCTATCTATCTATCTATCTATCTATCTATCTATCTATCTATCTATCTATCTATCTATCTATCTATCTATCTATCTATCTATCTATCTATCTATCTATCTATCTATCTATCTATCTATCTATCTATCTATCTATCTATCACAAAAAGACGAATTGTAAAAATATTTTCGTTAACTGAAATAATAAAAACTATAATTAAAAGAAACAATTATAACTAACTGAAAGTGTATTGTGTGCTTACAAAACTAACTAAAATGGATAAAAAATGATGGCCAAAATTCCCTTTGTTTTCATTTTTGTGTTTATCAATGTCGAATTGATATGAAATCAATTTATTTTCCTCAGGCAATTTTAGCTGGCAGCACCATATGACACTTAACGGTCCGTCACTTCTCATCAACTTGTGGTTTAGAGTCATCTTCTGGGGCCTCATGTACAAAGACTTGCGTGGATTTCATACTGAAACCTGCCGTACGCCCAAATCCAGAAAAGTCCGAACGCACAAAAAAATCCAGATGTATGAAACTGTGCGTACGCCCGAATCCAAGTACATTTCCTTTATTCATCCCAATCAGCGTGGAATTGAGCGCATATGTTGGAGTACCTGACTCCTCCCTCTCCACGCCCACATTTAAATATGCAAATCAGCATAAACGGGGTCTGCAGGTGGGATTCCCTCTGGGATTCCCCTGTCTGCAGGATCAGACGATGACGTCAAGGTGGACGCGAAGCGGAGGCCGAAACAGGCGGAAGGAGAAAAGATACAAACTGAGACTGTTTGAGGAAAGAGTCGCCGATACTGTGACACTTTTCTTACAGGGCTGATGCGGATCACCCCCAAGATAAATATATATTTAGTATTTGTGTAAGTCACACATTAGTTCATTCTACGGGTCATACACAGTCTGATCACAGCCAAACAGGATAAAGGTTCATGTGTGATCATGTCAGGATATCAAAGAGGAAATCAAAGACTTTGACTCATGTTTAATCACTCAAATTATTATTTTCCAACAATGAGACAGAAGACAGTCAGACCCAGTATCATCCTCCTGTCACAGAGGCTTCTGTTGACTCCCCAGCGTTAGCTGGTCCTCCGGTCCGCCACAGCCCACTGCTGATGCCCGTCTGACCAGCATGGGTCTGTACTGACCCGAGTCACCAGAGGACATCGTGAGGACAATCGACGGAGTCAATGAGCGACTGGACCGACTAATAAATGTTCTCACAGACATGAACACTATATTTATCAACCTATGAATTTTATGTCCTTGTCTCTTTGCTGTTGCTGAATGTCCATCCGGACAGGATTGGCATTGATGGATACAGGGTCTAATTGGTTCTGGTTCTGGTTCTGGTGGTGGATGTGCTGCTCTGACAGTAGGATGACGTGCCGGTGTGTTCATTGTTCTTCTGTGTGTCTCCGATGTGCACATCAATCGGAGGAATGACCTTTTTCACATTATTAACAGTTTCCCAGTGTCACCTCTAAGTGTCGCCAATGGTTCCAAAGCACTAGAAACGTGCGTACGCCAGCTGTGGAGTTGGCATGAAGGACCGCACATTTCCACGGTCATTTCAGTCTTTATACATCTGAACGTGAGCGTGGAAAAGGGCGTACGCCAGGTTTTTGTGCGTACGCATGCTTTATACATGAGGCCCCTGGTCTCCACTCTACCTGGAAACATGGAGACTAAACCTGGGAGAAAGTAGCAGAGTCCTGTCTGGGATTTATGTGAATACAACGGCGAAGAAGATAAAAGATATGAAAATACTAAAACTAAGTATTTAGAAAATAACGAAAACTAATAAAAACTAGCAAACCTCCTCTAAAAAGTACTGTGTTCAGAGAACGCAAACCTCCGCCAAGCACCCTGAACGGTGTGCATGTGTAGATCGACTGTTTCTTTTTAAATTAAACAGTTTCCAGGTTGTTCCATACAGCAGAAGAAGTTGAAGCTTGGTACCAGTCATGTGTATGTCAAATTAGATTAAATTCCAATCAATATTTGTTGAATTATAATGAAAAATGTGTGGTAAATGGGATTTTCAGTGTTAAATGTAAATGTCCACAGAGTCCACATTCCACAGTGGATGTGGACAATTTTGTGCCAGATACAAGATATTGTTCTAAGCTACGGGTGGATCAAATTGGAGGCTAATCAGAGTCGTTTTGAATTTTTTATGAATTTTCAAAAATTGCTCAGTGATGAGAGATAGGAAAACTGTAGATTTTGTGACCTTGAACTTTGGCCTACTTGGCCCAAAATTTAATGGGTTGGTCCCAGGGCCTAGGCCTATCTGTGGGGAAGATTTGGTAAAGATGGTTGGAATAATTTTCCTGTAAAGTTGCTAACAAACAAACACACAAAGCAAAGTGATCATGATACCTCCTGGCAGAGGTAATTAAAACTAACTGAAAAAGGAAAAAAAAAGTCAAAGCTAAATAAAACTAAACTATAATGAAAAATCCAAAACTATTATAACCTTGCTATCTATCTATCTGTCTGTCTGTCTACCAAGGTTATTATCGTTAACGAAAACTAACGAAATGACGAATTGAAAAAAACATTTTCATTAACTGAAATAAATAAAAACTATATTTAAAAGAAAAACCATAACTAACTGAAACTGTATGTTTGTTTGTGTGTTTACAAAACTAAGTAAAACAAAATATTGTACAGGAAGTTTTTTTAGAGTAAGTTCTTTAGCAAGTTTTTTTACCGCATATATACTAACCTTAATGTCAACCTGGTTACTAACCCACCTGTTTTGTTCCGTCTTTTTTGTCATCTATCTATCTATCTATCTATCTATCTATCTATCTATCTATCTATCTATCTATCTATCTATCTATCTATCTATCTATCTATCTATCTATCTATCTAATTTATACTATCTATCTATCGGTCAAAACACAGTAATAACACTTTAATTGACTGCAATTCCAACATTTATTTCAATATAAAGTAGCTCCTTGTTTTGGATAATCTCTTATGGTCCAACTAAAGCAAAAATGAATTTCAAAATAAAAATGTGGGTCATTTAGCAACACTGATCTGTTAAACTGTCTCTAAAATGTCCCGTCACAGAAATTCTGAAAACTGTTTTTTGACCCCTCAGGATTAATAAAGTATCTATCTATCTATCTATCTATCTATCTATCTATCTATCTATCTATCTATCTATCTATCTATCTATCTATCTATCTATCTATCTATCTATCTATCTATCTATCTATCTATCTATCTATCTATCTATCTATCTATCTATCTATCTATCTATCTATCTATCTATCTCAGATATAACTGCATGGGACATTACTGTTTATTGTACAGAATGCCTTTATCTGTTTTTTCAGCAGGTATCCAATGCGCAGAGCAAATGCCACACTGAGTCTCCTGGGCCTCCACATCTAACCCAAATCCTTCTTTTTACTTGAAAAATGGCTCGCTGTGCTAACCACAAGGGACCGAGAAGAAGGAATGCCTGGTCTGCCCACCACTGCTGTATTAGGTTACTTATTGACTGTAACATCTCTCTTCATTCGGCTTTACTTCATTTTCCTTGTCTCACTCCCTTAGCCTTTACTCCTCCAAGCGTTCCGTTTCAACCACCTTTCAACCCCTGAGGCCAGGGCGCCATACAGACCGGTCAGTTTCAGCTTCATGGCCTTTTGCTTCCCACAGTCAACACAGCAAAGAGGTTTCTCATGGAGGCCCAGTTAAGGCAAGCGCTGGGGCAAAGCCTAGTGGGGCCGGCCTGAATGGATGAGCTGTCAGGCAGCCAGTTCTGTGATGAGAGGCCCAGACTTCATCCATGGCTGGGATGGGATGGTGGGGGGGGTATCGCTTCCTGTCAGCCCCGACAGCAAAAAGAGGCTCCCGTGTCAGAGCTACCCCGGGGGTGGGTGAGAATGCGGAAGGAGCGAGGGGCTGTTTAGGGAATATAGACTTCATCTTTGCTTTATCAAGTCCATCTGTAGACACATTTAAAATGCATCAAGACACATCCAGAGGCACACACAAACACATATGCGCACATTCTTCAATGGCCGCTCGTTCTAATTAGAATAGCATTAGAGACACATGCTCGCTCATCCACTGTGGATCCAATATCCTAGATCCCAAAGAGTATATGTTCGTTTTAACTCCGTCCACATTACGTTGCTGACTCTGGGTTGTTTGTTCCAAGATATACCACTGGGGAACGTATGAAGTGACAGGAGACTCCTGGGGAAGACAGAAAGAAGAAGGGGAGGACAGGAGAGGAGAATGTAGAGGGAATAAAGAGACAAACAGGGTTCCCACGAGAGCACGGAGAGATGAGAGAGTGATAGTGTCTGAGAGTAGGACATGGAGTGACAACACAGAGAAGCATTTGTAGAAAGTAAGAAACGGGGCGAGGACAGACGTTGAAAATAAAGAAAACTGAAGTTGAACTCAGTCTGGACACTTCATATCTGATGTGTGTATTAGGTTGGGCTTCTTTTGAGTTAGTATTAAATGTTTTGCTGATTCAGAAATAAATAAACTATGTGTTGCTCTCTAAGACCACTTTTTCCACAACTGTATTTACTGATGATTTACATAGACTCTCATTCAGACAGCACAGAGGAACTTGTATTATTTCATCGGGCACTCTGTTGTGAGTAAGACTGTTTGTGTTGTTGGACTTATGCTAAACATGACATTTACTCAGTGTCATAGCCTGAAAGTTCAGTTTTGTATTGCATGAGATTTTATGTGAGTTGGATTTTTGTGTGTGTGTGTGTGTGTGTTTTGCACCCTCTTTTTGGTGGAGCTGATTGGAGTGTTATTTTTCAGTTATTTCTCATTATGAAGTAGGTTTTGCCTTGGTCCTGGCTCACCAAATACAGGACATTCCAGATAAAGCTGCAATTAGTGCTGTGCATCTGAGAATATTTTACTGTATGTGTATCCAATTAAGATTTAGAAACAATAACTGTTTTAACATTCAGAATAATTTAAATAATGCTCTTACATTAACTTGATTTGGAGTTTTCCCAATAACTTAGCAATAGCTGTAATTATAATTACACACAACTATATTTTTGCACACTTATGATGTATATTTCTGTAATTATGATATTGAAAATATACTGTCTAGTACGTATTGTTCAAATTGCTGCTCTAATTTTATGTCTTAGTAGAGGGTAGAGAGAGAGGGAGGGAGAGGGAGAGATTTGTATATTTAGAGCTTTATACGTGTGTGTATAGCCTATATATATCTATATCTATATTGATAGATAGATAGAGAGAGAGAGAGAGAGAGAGAGACTGTATATTTAGAGCTTTATACGTGTGTGTGTATAGCCGATAGATCGATAGATAGATAGATAGATAGATAGATAGATAGATAGATAGATAGATAGATAGATAGATAGATAGATAGATAGATAGATAGATAGATAGATAGATAATTTTTTTTCTGTTATATTGATTGCTATTTTTTATTATACTTGAATAGAGCGAGTGTAACACCCAATAATTTCAATCAATCAATCAATTTTATCACAAAATGATTAAAAACAGTTAAAATCAACAATTCATTTCATTCTCCCTGTGATTGATAAAGTGTTCTGATTGTGATTCTGACAACCAATCTGGAGTCTGGTTTCGATCGACTCTATGGAAAGTGTCATGAGATAACTTTTGTTAGGACTTAGCGTAATATGAATAAAATTTGACAGAATGATTAAAACAAAAAAAAGTATTTTATAGTAAATCCACTCACATCCATGGTAGTAGTTTGGTCACAGGAATACTAAGAACAGATGCAGTATGCTGTAGTAGAAAAAAAAGAAAAAATAACACACACATACACAAAAAAAAGTGCAACAGAGAACACATAATTTTGATTTAGAGTTGTCCCAATAACTTAGCAATAGCTGTAATTATAATTACACACAACTATATTTTTGCACACTTATGATGTATATTTCTTTAATTATATTGAAAATATATTGTCTAGTACGTATTGTACAAATTGCTGCTCAAACAGTTAAAATCAACAATTCATTTCATTCCCCCTGTGATTGATAAAGTGTTGTGATTGTGATTCTGATAAACAATCTGGAGTCTGGTTTCGCTCGACTCTATAGGAAAAGTGTCACGAGATAACTTTTGTTAGGACTTGGCGTAATATGAATACAATTTGACTGAATGATTAAAACAAAAAAAAAAGTATTTTATAGTAAATCCACTCACATCCATGGTAGTAGTTTGGTCACAGGAATACTAAGAACAGATGCAGTATGCTGTAGTAGAAAAAAAAGAAAAAATAACACACACATACACAAAAAAAGTGCAACAGAGAACACATAATTTCAACAAGAGCACCAGGAAAAAAGAAGCAGAAAAGTACCAGACATATTGAGAAAACGACTACACCATGGTTGAAGACAGGCGGGAGAGAAAAGTAGAACTGGCAGAGTTGAGAGGAGCGAGAGCAGAAAAACATCAGTGGAGAACTCATCACAATGCAGCGCAGCAGAGCAGCTCCCGGCCTGCACCACAGGAATCCTATCTTCAGGGCTCAGAGCAGGTAATAGGAATGCTCCATCCATTAATGCTGGGAGAAGAAGAACAGGAAAAACCCTGTGTTCTCTGTTGAAGCCTTAGCCTTTCTATTGCCCACCTCTGATTCAGCGGCAATCCACACCAGCACACCTTAAAGAAATGGATTAAAGGGAGTTCACAACTCGTATGGTAGCCGACTCACATGCAGAGCTCTGTGCAACACAAAATATGACTGAACATAGGAGCCATTGTTGTTGCTTAAAGATTTTTTTTTTTTTTTTTTTTAATTTCTTAGCCATCCATTACAGCGCTGGTTTCAGAAGTTATGTTTACACAGATGCTTTGCACATCCATCTGTTTGTTTAAAGCTAATTGATTACACTACCAGTACAGATAGAGGAGCATATTTTACATGAACTCTCATTATGAGTTACATACATTCAGGCTGACATAACTTCAGGGGGAATCTCATTACATTCTCTCTGCATCTCAACAGGCATTAACACAACAATTTCTAGATCATTTGCATTCAGGAAACCTTGGCAGCAGAAGCTCTTTTTTAGTTCTCTTCAACATGGGAAACCAAGCAATTATAGTTTTTTTTTCTTCTTCTTTTTTTTTTTTAATCATTTCACTCATGGTGGGCTGAAACAGGTGTGTGTGAAAAATATATGTTTAACAGTTTTGCTAATTACCTTAATCTACTGACTAACAATGTAAGAGATGCAGAGTTAAGGTGAGCTGACTGTAGTCTGCAGCAGAAAACACCAACGTTTGTTGCTCCACAAAGTTATGTTTGCTTTAGAAACTGGATGTCACAGAAGACTAACTGAAAGTAACTGAATACTATGCCAGCACTGCTTTTTCATCATATTTCATACTTTTTGAAATTATTCATGGATGTTTATATTTTGCAGAATGAAACCTGTACAAACCAAATAACTTATGGGTACCTCATGCTTATGCAAAAGGTGTTTGAAGGCGGCCTAACACTGTGCGATTATTTCGATCATTGCACGCAGCTCCATCTCAAATTGTGCAAATCAATCGTAAAGTCAGGCTCACGATTCATGTTCTCACACTGTACGGACCGATGCTCGTATGCGACCTGACTGCTCACACTGTAGGACCGTACACCAGAGGACGCACCACACGTTCGAGTGTTGTATCCGGAAATACAACGTTAAAATACCAAGGAATCTGGAAGTGCATAGACGATTGTGTATTGGCGTGAGTCACGAAATGGTAGTGCTAAACAAAAACCAACGAGCTGCTTTGGGAGTATGTGCCATTATCTGTGAGGAATCAAAAAAGAAGAAAAGACGATGACGTGTTTGGTGCAGGAATTGTTTGTCCAGACGTGGACAGTATGGGCTGTCAATCCTACAGCAAAGGGAACTAGAGGTAAACTGCAAAAGCTAAATTGCACTAGGCCAATAGCCAGCTACTGTTAGCTTAGAATTAGCTTACAGTAGCTGGCTATTATTGTATTCGCGCATGCACAGTGTGAGAATTTGAGGGACATCGGCTCATGGCACTGCTTTGACAGTGCGATACCTTCACGAGGAGCGAGCAGGATTTCAAACAGCTTCGTTTTCCTTGTGAACACATGATTGCTGGTCGTGAGGTGTTACTCACTTCTCCTTACCCCATGTACACTGCACCAAGCATGACACACAATTAGAGGCACATCTGGCCCCATCCCAGAAAGAGTCGCACGAGTGAGAAATCGTCTCTAAAATTGCACAGTGTATGGCCGCCTTAAGACAAAGAAAGAAATAGCAAACCAGTAATTTGTGCAGATATACAGATATGCATTACATTATTTTTAAACAACAAACTACAGTTAGAGCATTCAAGTCTTTATATTACGCTTTAGCTCAGTGATTCCCAGATTTTTTTTCAGCTCAACCCGAAGTAGACATTTCATGTCTCCTTTGGACCCAAATTTACCTAACTATGTCTAGGATCTACATTTAGGCCCAATCCCAGTTCACCCCTTGGCCCTCCCCCTTACCCCTCCCCCTCCGTTTTGCACGTACACGTTAAGGGGTATTGTTGTCCCAATTCTTGATTAGACGGAGGGGCAGGGCTAAGGCGGAGGGCTGTATGGCCGTTGAAACAGATATTTTTCAGGACCGCACTATGAACAGAGGGGTAGGAAAAATTTCCCTGAATTCTGTTTGAATCATTGGCAAGATGGAGGTAAACACAGCAAAAAAGCACAGCAGTGTGATGAAAGAAACACACACGTACATATTTTCTTTGTAAACAACATACAATCTACTCTCGTTAAACCGCCCGCCGTTATACCGCCATTTTCGCCCACCGCCGACCAAAACCATTGCACAAAAATCCCCAATGCATTATTCCATTAGCTACCGCCATTTCCGCCTATCGCCATCCGCCAGCCCAGTTCCATGCACAAACAACACTTATACCATTGATTTCCCCACCGTTATACCGCCAGCGTGATTGCCATCAAGTACACATACATTTTAACAAGGCACTGAAACAAACGCGCCAGACGCTGATCACGACAAGCTACGAGTAGGTCTACGGAACGGCCACCGTTCATTTATCGCAGAACACTCAGTAGGTCAGGATGTCGGGAAGAGGACGTGGGATTAAGCCAAAGCCTCAAGATGATGGGGTGTCATTTTCCGACACGGTATAATAATGCTTAAAATGTTTCCCCACTTTAAATGATCCCTTACAACATAACAGAATCAAGATTTATTTAGAAACGCAATTAGAACGGGTTAACGGAGGCAGCATAGACATCATATAGTAAAGACATGCACATTATGGACGCAACCCGTTGTAACGCCATTTTCGCTATACCGCCAATTTGGCCGTGAACGGAAGTTGGCGGTATAACGAGAGTAGACTGTACTCATTTGAGCAACCGTTTAATGCCATTACAATGTGTTATAGATCGCATTTCTGTGGTTTATAGTTGATAGCCGCAAAAAGACGACCAAAGCCCGTGGAACAGAGATGGTCACAGCTACTAACAGCATGGTGGATATTTTCAAAAGCAAAGTTGTTCCATCTGTTTATAGTGGCATCGATGACTACTGATGACATAACAGGTCTCGAAGGGTTGTCCCATTTCATAGGGGAATGTTTCAACCCCGAACCCTTGCAGCTCCGTTTCAAGGAGTACTGTCAAGTGCAAGGGCCAAGGGGTAGGGGTAAGAGGGAGGGCCAAGGGGTGAATTGGGATTGGGTCTTAGACTCTTCCACAGTCAGATATTAATGTTTTCATCTTGTTGCATTGGTTATGTCATTCCTGTCTTTTGTTGTTTAGTCATGTTGCATCTTTTATGTCAGTTCATCTTTTACATGTTTTGTGTCTTTTATTAACAGTTTTCTTTTGTTAAATCATCCATTTCCATACATACATTATTCATTACACATCCTTATACACATCCTTTTCATCAGTTAAATTTCTTTTTACATGTATCATGTTCAAGTCTGAATTGTGTTTGCATACTAAAATTGTAAAACAAGAAAAACAAAGATCCAAACACAATAAATTGTGCAGATGAGACAGAAACTTCATGTGGTTTATGAAATGATCTCATCCAAATAAGCATAAAACACAAACTGACTTGTTCTTCGTCTACATGTCTTTGCAGATGTCAAAATTTATAAACTACCTCAGTGAGCACCTCCTAGGAAAACTAATTAACTTATTTTAGTATTTTCATGTGACCCACCAACAGCAGCTCTGCAGTCCATTTTAACCCATAAAGACCCAGTGCTACTTTTTTAGCAGTTCTCAAATTAATTTTTCTCTCTATTTAACCTCTCTGATGTGATTTATCACCATTTATCATAATATTTTCCTCTCCACTTTGCTTTTTTTTTCAGTGACAATCAGGTGTTTTCCTTATATTTATACACTATACACCCTGAAGAAGGCACATGCCGACACATGTTGGTGTATTTTTAACTCCAACCCCAAAGAATTAATCTACAGACCCTCATGAAATAAAGGCTTTTTACAATTTGAAAATTTTCCAACCAAGTGAGTGCCTGGATTTTTGTCTTTTTTCTGTTGTTCATGCCCTGTACAAGAGCACCTCTGGTTTGTCTAATACCAGTAGCTCCTTGTGATAATGTTTTTTTTTTTTTGTCCTTTTAATTTCCTATATTTATTTTATTAATCATGCACTTTAATCATCACACTGAGATTACGTTTGACTTGGTTATTATATCAAAAACAGAGAAAACTTGAGGAAAAAGTGACTTGTTCAGTTAAATCTATCATTAACTGAACATAAACCTAGCGTTTCCCTCCACTGTCATTGATCCAACTCCATGGATTTTACAGGTGGATCAACGTTGCAGAAGATGATGGTGTTTCCATGGTAACTACTGATCCTCTGAACGTCCAAAGGGGTCATATCTGATGACCATGAAAAAATGACAAACTGTATTTTACACCAATTATTTACCTGTATTGGTAGGATTAGTGGCTCAACAGGGATTAAACATTTTAGATCAGTAGATGGTTTTGGTCACTGGTGTATATTTGGGTCTTTATGGGTTAAGACCCTAAGTTTGGGAAACACAGCCTTAACTCATTTTGTCAGAACAAACCTTTGCAGAGAACCCAGACACCATGGGTGCACCAATAAGCAGCTTGTCCTATATTATAAAAGCGATGTGGTCTCTGTCTGCCTGTCTTGGGCATCACACAAAAGAAGGAGCTGACTGCTGCAGTTTGGCATACTTAAGTATTTTTGATCGAGGAAGAGACTAGCAAAAACAAAAAGTTGATAGGACCGGTATTTTGGGAGATATTATGCCATATTTCCACTACATGGAACCGGCTCAACTTGGGTCGACTCAACTTGGGTACCAGGTCCTATTCCTGGAGACCATTTCCATTACAGCAAGGGTCACCAATCCTGGTCCTCGCGAGCTGGTATCCTGCATGTTTTAGATATTTCCCTCTTCCCGCACACCTGACAGTCATTATCAGGCTTCTGCAGAGCTTGATGATAGGCTTATGGTTTGAATCAGGTGTGTTGGAAGAGGGATACATCTAAAACAAGCAGGATACCGGCCCTCGAGGACCAGGATTGGTGACCCCTGCATTACAGGATACTACCGACTTTAGAGACCCTGGACGTCATAGCGATGCAATGCGTTATTTCCTTGTCGTCTGCACAGACAGTTGCTGATAAACTCGCTCGTTGTGTGTTGTCTCGTCAAGCTCATGTTGAATTTTTACATCGGCCACCAAAGACTGAATCTCCTCGACAAACCATGATGTAGTTATGTGGGCTGTCATCATGTGGATTAACCTACCGCTATATTTACTGTAAACTTCCATATCTGTTTTTTATAAAATACTGGGTCACAGAGACAACTCTCCGACCAATCAGTGGTCTGCAGTGTTTACATGTCACTTTTTAGTATCTGTTCCCCTGTCTTGGAACCTCAACAGAGGTGATACCAAAAAACTAGTACTGGGTACCAGATTCCAGGTCCTTTTTTGGAAATGCAAAAAGGCCGAGCCAAGTCGAGTAGAGCCGGTACCACATAGTGGAAACGTGGCATTAGTAATTTTGGAATACAATGGCCTCCCAATAGCCAATCACATTGCTATGCCCTGAATTATAGAATCATCATTGTTCTAGTGTTCAGGTGGTTGGGTTATTTTATTATTTACATTACTTGTATTGTACATTTAGTTATTTATTTATTTATTTATTTATTTATATATCTTTAATTCTGTTTACTTCTTCGTTCCATTGTTGGTTGTTTGTGGGATGTTCATCGTGATGGGTCAGTGTGTTTTTCTTGTACTGCTGCTGTAGTAACGAAACAATTTCCTGCAAAAGATCAATAAAGTATCTATCTATCTATCTATCTATCTATCTATCTATCTATCTATCTATCTATCTTTGAAGTCTGTTAAACAATAGGGCTACGTTGCCATGGTGTCAAATTTCACGCCAGCTGAGAGGTTATTCAACTGAAAATGCCAGTGGAATTTACAAAGAAAGTAAAGGAATGAACTATATCAGATGATCTAAAACTCTAGAACTGGCTCCCTTAATGGTCAATGTACTAGTTTCTGTAGAATATTCCATTCATTTGCATGGCCAGCAAATAAGTCAGTTGTTCATTAGCAAGGCAAGGGCCGTCCTCTATTGCCATCAGTGCTGCTTGTCCCTCTCCCTGCTAACATAATCAGCAGCATAATCAGCTCAATCTGTTTCATGGTCTCTTGTTGGTCGATTTGAAGCCAGGTTTGCCAGTTTTTCTAGACGGCACTCATGATCCCATTGCATCCAGATCAATTAGTATTCAGCTGGCATCTCTGATTGGCTTCGTGCATTTGTCACACCCTGGCAGAACTTCAGCTTCTCCCATGCCTCTGGTCATTTGGTCTTCATCTGAAACCAAGACCGTAATTAGATACTTAATATTTGTTCCATTCCTGTAAATGTGTTTAATCAGCAGGTTAATGTCCCTCTCCGTCTTCTAAGTGTTCTTGTTATTGCTCATGTTTGTCTTATATTAAATATGTGCGACCCTGACCCTGACACCATCTGTTTGTCTACGCTCTCGGTATTACCTCCTCCAGTCACACACAACAGTATTCAACATCCATGTTCATAGCACGGCTAAACAAGAAGTCACATGGACGATAGTTATTTGGCCACATCAGCAAAAATCAGAACAAAGCTGCTTCTTTTTCTCAAACACACCCTGTATTCTACTGCACTGTCCATTACTACTTTTTGGTAATGGAAAGATATTCATCTGACGCTCCCAAAGATTAGGAAGCCAAGTGCCTTACTATGTCTTATGGTAATGAGGGGTTGTTTTTAATAAGCTGCCTTTTCTTTCTCACTGGAATGTGAGACTAATATCTCTGCCTAAGTAGGAGGGTCAATCGGGTCAAATCCAGATGAAATTGCAGCTCCCTTTTAATTCCAAAATCTTCAGTATCTCTTGAAACATAAAAAGGAAAAAAAGTAGTCATATATTAAGAACTATTCTGTTCTAACACAGTGGTAATATAAGGGCTGAATTATAAAACGCACTTAAAAGAATCAAAGCTAAGTATTTACTTTTAAAATCAAAAAACTTGTTTCACAAATATTAATTAGATGACTGTGTAAAAAGGATGAAAGTAACTTCAACCCAAGATTTCAGATGAAATGTTAAGAAAATAAAAGCATGATTAAATAAGAAGATGGCTCCATCTACTACTTGTTGAGATATAAGAGCTCATCAGACATCAATTTATCTGAGATGACTCAAATATGGCTTTCAGACTAGTGGAACATCATTTTTATTCTCATGGCAATAGACGACAGAGCGCTTAGGTGGAGGGGATTATCTGGATACCTCCGTGTGTTGATGAGAACTTCTGTTGCAGTCCTCCAATAGGCTCTGGTTTCAAGACTACTTAAAAAGCGGGAGATAAACATAGACTGACGACTGGAGCTGTTGAAAACTCCGAGGGCTGCTCCAAAGCTCTTATGCCACTCACATTTTGAGTGTTGTGTTTAGGAGGCGGGAAGTCACATCTGCCCCAGAGTTTCACTCCACACCCTTCAGAAGGCCATCCCCTCCATTTACAAAATTAAGCAAGTATGCAAGAGGGACCCCAGATCGATGAACGCTCATCAGCCTCACCATCTGGCCGCAGTTTGTTTTCTTAGCAAATGAAGCTGATTATTGAGGATGGTGGCTAATGGCATTGAAATCTACTGGGTTGCTCCTGGTTTGCTTGGCTGACTGGATTTTGCAGAGAAATTTGTTTAATAACAGGTATCGAAATAGCCTCACAAACCGACCATCCAGTACACAAGTGAACATACATAATAACTGATAATGCGTGCAGGTGTTTCCAAACAGCTTTTAATGGCTCTGACATTTCTGATTGGGGTTACCAGAAGTGCAGCATGATTGAAAATATTACAGAGCACTGCAGCTGCATTTTTCTATTTTTGTGTGGTTTACAGTGTTTTTTTTTTGTTTTTTTTATCTTTGTGATCAGAAGAGGGAGCATTGCCCTTTTACACAGATGCAGAAATTATTTCCTCCAACAAGTTTTTGGAAAAGAAACAATTTTTTTCTAAATAAATTTCACAAAACTGTTTGAATGAGGCCATTTTTAATTCCATAATGCGAGCTGCAACCGGATTTGTCCGGTCATCTGGTCTTTTCTGGCTGATGAAAGGTTATTGTCCTGTGTATCCAGGGATGTGATCCAGCCTGAATAATTGAATCAAATATTATATTCAGAAATCCTGGTAGCCTTACTGAGCACCACCTTTGCTGTAACAGAAAAAAGAAAAGCCTTGCAATGAACATGCGTCATCTACACAGACTATTGATGTTTTGCAACTTTTTATACACACTCTAATATTGTGGAAAAACTGGGCCATGGACTTTTTAACTCCTTAAGGCTTTGTTAAAAAAACAACTTTGTGCACCTCTAACTGAGATTTAATTGGCAGTGTGCCCTTGAGACATCTGTGAGATACAGAAAATCTAAAAGAAAGAAAACTTCATTCAATATTTTATATAACTGTAGAACCAGCTGCCTGTGTCGGTACCATCACAGTATAATGACTCAGCTTTATTTACCTCAGATATTAGCCTACCCGTTCTTCTCATCCCAGCCTGCAGTGTTGGCTTCGTTCCACAGAGTCAGACCTATCTCCATACTTCAATGCTGAGCCGGTGCTGGAAATAGGTCTTAAGCCATCCACGATCATTCTGTAATAGGAATTAAAACTCTCTGGGTGGTCATCATCTGTTTCTTTAAACAAATGACACTCATCTGAAGCCAAATTCAGGGTGTAACAACAATGCCTTTGCAAAACAGCATCCTGGTCAAAACATGTGCAGGTAGAGAAACAGCTGTGGTGTTATGACTTACTACCCAGTAGCAGTATAAATATAATATAAACTGATGTTTGCCTTTGTGAATTCTTGTTATTTTCTTAGATCACATAGTTACGGGTTTGTTGTTCTTTCACACAGTGAGTGGGGCTTTAGATATTGTACTGGAAGTGAGGAAAATCCCCTCACTCAATTGGTATGAATATTCCAGAGGAGTATTCAATACTCTAAGGGTGGGCAATACTGGGAATTTTAATATCGATCTGATACCAAGTAAATACAGGGTTAGTATTGCCGATACTGATACAGATACTTTTTACTTGAAATGTCATGATCATTAATAATTTTGTGATTTTGCCTTTAGTTAGTTGATTATGGTAATGATAAAACACAGGGCAAAAAATTTTAGGCAAATAAACATGTTATTTATTAAGTAATTACAAGAGCCCGATTGATTAATCGGCCGACCCCCCCCCCCGCCCCCGAAGATTATTATATCCTGTGTAGATCAGTGTTCTTATTTCATATATCGGCCAATATATCGGTTATCAGCCAATATCGGATATCGGCCGATGTACTGGATATTGGCTTTTTTTAGCCCTCAATATCGGTATTGGCATCGGCCCCAAAAATCCCATATCAGTCGGGTTCTACTAATTACATTATAAAACTATTTAACAATATAAAATTAATAAGATAATTTACCTTTTACAACATACAGTTGTTTAACAAAAAGTCACTAGTGCAAAACAACAAAAAAGCAACAATGTAACAAAAATATAAATAAAACAATTTCAACAACACAACAAACTAGAAGCACTCGGAGAGCGCAGACCTCCGCCAAGGCTGATCAGTGCCCCCCCCCGTGGGCCCCCCCACTCCCGATCACCACCAAAATGTAATCATTTCTTCCTCATCCCATTTCCAACAAACCCTGAAAATTTCATCCAAATCTGCCCATAACTTTTTGAGTTATGTTGCACACTAACGGACAGACAAACAAACAAACAAACAGACAAACAAACCCTGGCAAAAACATAACCTCCTTGGCGGAGGTAAAAATACCTTCCAGTGCTCTGACTCTCTGCGGGGGGGCAAAGAAAGAGAGAGAGAGAGAGAGACGGTGTTTGCACAGACAGACTTGAAAAGAAGCTGCACTTACATGAACTCTGAGGAAATCTGAGTTTGAGTTAATTTGCTGGACGTATAGACGAGAAACTGTAACAAAAGTATCAATCTCTTCACGCTGGTATCGATCCGATACTAATACTCACTTTGGTATCGATAGTATCGATATTTAGATCGATACGCCCAGCCTTACAATACTCTCATGATGGCAACCAATGTAGTCAGTTAAAACAGTGGTCTACTCTATAACTTTATGCTAACTGCATTATTTTACTCCCCTTCAGTAAAATATTCAACTTAGTAAGATTATAGAACTCATTTATTGGACTGTTTGGTTGTTTTCAATCGCACTAGTTAGAATAATTATAACTATTACTCTATTACTATTAATATAATAATTATAACTATAAATACTATAAATAGTGCTTGTTAGAAACAGAAGATCAGGGGCTCTGTGTCTAATTCTGTGTATGATCATTTTGTGTTCACCAAGAAAAGATGTAAAACCTCTTTGATTCTCATACTAATCTACTGAGGCCTTACTCCTATGTACTAGAGCAGGGGTGTCAAACTCATTTTAGTTCAGGGGCCACATTAAGCCCAAATTGATCTCAAGTGGCCAGTAAAAGACCAGTAAAACGACAGCATAAAAACTTGTAAATAAAGACAACTCCAAATTTTTCTCTTTGTTTCAGTGCGATCAAAATTAAATTATGAAAATATGTACATTTATAAACTATCCAAACAAAAATGATGTGAATAACCTGAAAAAAAGAGATTTCTTGAGAAAAATAATTGCAATTTTAACAATATTACACCTCAACTTACCATTTATACATGCATATTATGAATTGGATCTACAAAAGGCACAAAATATTTAATAACAGGAAGTATAATGTTAAAATTTTACTTACAAAATTTCAGATTTTTCACATTTTATTGTTAAAGGATAGTTTAATATTTTCATAATTTATTGTAAGTTTTTACACTAAAACAAAGAGAAAAAACATGGAGTTGTCATTATTTATAGGTGTAATGTAATATTATGTTTTTCACAATAAACTAAGAAAATTTGGAGTCACTATTTATAGGTTTTTATGCTATTATTTTAGTTGAGATCACATTGTCCTGTATGTGGAACCTGAACTAAAATGAGTTCGACATCCTTGATTGTTAATATCTGAAGTGTAGTCTTTGCAAATTCATCCTGCGGGCCAGACTGGATCCTTTGACGGGCTGGTTTTGGCCCCCGGGCCGCATGTTTGTCACCCCTGTACTAAAGTCTCATTTTAGCATTTTAACCCATAAGGATCTTTTGTTTGTTTTTTTCTATATTTAAGTTTTCTGAAGTGGTTTCTCACAATTTATTATGACATAATCTTCTGTATTTTGTATTTTTTCAGTGAACATCTGGTATTTTCCTATATTGAATTTATTGATCATATAGATGTTCATAAAAGCTCAGATTAAAGTTGAGGGTTATTATACCAGAAACAGAGAAAACTGAAGAACAAGTGACTTTTTCAACAAAATCTATTATTAACTGAACATAAACCCAGTGTGTCCATCCACTGTCGCTGATTTAACTCCATGGATTTTACTTGTGAATCAATGTTGTAGAAGATGATGGTGTTTCCATGGTAACTACGGCGCCTCTGAACATCCAAATGGGTCATATTTGATGACCATAAAAAGATGACAAACTGTATTTTACACCAATTATTTACATGGATTGATAGAATTAGTGGTTCAGAAGTTATTAAATATTTTAGATCAGTAGGTGGTTTTGGTCGTTAGTGGCTGTTTGGGTCTTTAAGGGTTAAAGTTATAGTGCCTCCCAAATGCCTGCCTTTGGGGCCATAGACACAAAGAACACTCAGGCTGTTAGCATTTAACAGCATAATATATACATCTTCACAGAAATAATCATACATAAAACTTGAGAAATTAAAAACACAAAACTCATATTCGAAACTATAACTTATAATACCATGCAACAATGATTTCATTTTACTCCGCATTTTTTAAGTAGTAGAAGTATTGGTTATATCCTTAACTGCACCATTTTTCTTACCAGCCATCTGTTCATAATAGCCCTAAAACTCTCTGTGTAAAACTTTCTCCAAACCAACGGAAATGCATTTCATTTCAAATGACCTGTCACTGGCCAATCCCCCACGAAACAGCCCTTAGAGAAATAATTGCTTTTAACGGTAAAAATGGCCCATCCCCCCATGATGTCTATTGACACCACCCTCTGGCCCGTGCCCAGAGCTGTGAGGCACACTTACAGATGGTAAACAATAGACGCCGCTCCACGGGCCCCACCCCTTCCATTCACACACACTTCCTTGATCAGCTTCCTCAATACTCAAGCTGCTTTTATGAGTTTTTAACCCAGCTGCCGGTCTGTTCACTCTGCCCATACATCAGTAGTTCAAGAATTTAAATGTAACGGCCTTGGTCGTCACCAAACCTACCAAATAGACAAGAAGTGGGTGTTTTACAAAAAGAAAGTAAGGTTCTCAAAAGCACAAAAAGCACTCAAACAAATTCTACAGTTAGAGATTTTCACTGCTCACCGAATGTTTCTTTATATTTAACCATCCTTAAGTGATTTATCACCATTTATTGTAATATTATCCTCTGAATTTTGTGTTTTTTCAATGAAAATCCGATATTTTCCTACATTTAATTTACTAATCATGTGGATGTTCATAAAAGCGCAGAGTAAAAGTTGAGGTTTATTATAGCAAAAATTAAAAAAAATTTAAAAAAAATGAAGAAAAAGTGACTTTTTCAGTCAAATCTATCATTAACCGAACATAAACCAAGTGTCTCCATACACTGTTATTTATCAGACTCCATAGATTTTACTGGTGAATCAATCCTGTAGAACACAGGTGTCAAACATGCGGCCCGGGGGCCAAATCCTACCCGCCAAAGGGTCCAATCCAGCCTGCGGCATGAATTTGTGAAATGCAAAAATTACACTGAAGATATTAACAATCAGTGGTGTCCAAATCATTTTAATTCCAGTTCCACATACAGACACATACAGTCCAGTTAGATTTCAAGTGGGTCAGAGCAGTAAAATATTATCAGAATAACCTATAAATAATGACAACCTCACATTTTCTCTTTGTTTTTTTTGCTGTAAAAAAAGTAAAATTACATTAAAAAATGTTTACATTACCAAATTATACTTTAACAAAAAATGTGAATAACCTGAAGAAATATGAACAAACCGAAATGTCCTAAGAAAAGTAAATGCAATTTTACCAATATTCTGCCTGTTCCTAAATGTTTTGTGCGATTGTACTGCACATGTGTAAATGATAAACTGATAAACTGAGGCATAATATTGTTAAAATTGCATTTGTTTTTCTTAAGACAATTCAGGTTGTTCATGTTATTCAGATTTTTAAGGAAACTTCGTAGATGTAAACCTGATCATTATATAATTTTACTTTTTTCACTGTTATTATTTTACTGGTCCGGCCCACTTCAGATTAAATTGGGCTGAATGTGGCCCCCAGAAGAAAATGAGTTTGACACCCCTGCTGTAGAAGATGACGGTGTTTCCACGTTCACTACGGTGCCTCTGAACGTCCAAATGGGTCATATCTGATGACCATCAAAAGATGACAAACTGTATTTTACACCAATTATTTACATGTATTGGTAGGATTAATGGATCAGAAGTTATTAAACATTTTACATTAGTAGATGGTGTTTAGGTCTTTATGGGTTAAAGATATTTAAAAAGCATCATCATTGAAAAATATGTTTCTTAAACCAAAATCATATTTGAGGAAAAAAAAAACTACACTAAGTAACTTTAAAAATACACAATTAAATTCCTGTTTTACTTTAATTCATGGACGATATTTCCAATTATAGTTATGATCTTATTGCATTCTGGGAGACATACACGCAAGATTTTGAATGGTGGAATGATGACACTAAAGTCCGTGTGCGTCATTCCTACATGCAGCGTCCTGACTGCATGATCACAGTTGTCTTCACTCAAATGTGGCATTTTTGCTACAGACATTTTCCCCATTTTTACTTCAGGGTTTTTATACAGAGGGTCATATGTGTACAAAGCCTTTACATTTTTTGGTTAACAGTTCAGCCTATCCCAGTATTTCACTCCCCTACCCAGTTTGTACACTTGTGAGTACAACTTCCATAAATTGGTCTGTGGTTGAGAAAAAGCACAATCAGTCAGGCAGAACGACAGTATATTGTGTGTCTGAGAGGCTGTTTGGAGCGTCCGAGTACATCTCATGACAATTCTAGTTAATTTTTAAATGTGCGTTTTTAACGTTGCTTAGGGTAAATAGTCATTGAGTCATTCTTCTGACTTTGGAAGTATTTGGGCATTACATGATAACTAACAGGATGACAGGATTTTTTTTTTTTTTGTGTGTGCAAATTGGCAAAATAATATGTGCAACGAAAGTAAATGGAATGAATGAATGGCCAGATAATTTTTCATCTTTTATTAACATCACCTGTATTTGTGCCTATTTAATGATTAAAAGCTACATGTTAGATAATTACCTCCGCCAAGGAGGTTATGTTTTTGCCAGGGTTTGTTTGTCTGTCTGTTTGTTTGTCTGTCCGTTAGTGTGCAACATAACTCAAAAAGTTATGGACAGATTTTGATGAAATTTTCAGGGTTTGTTGGAAATGGGATAAGGAAGAAATGATTAACTTTTGGGGGTGATCCGGAAGAAATCCTGGATTCTGGATCACTTTGAAATTTTCGTTAACATTGTGGTAAATGGGGCCAAAATTTTCGTTTCCCAATATCTCGCTTAATTATTGACCAAAACTCATGAAATTTAACTCAGGAATTGACAATGGGGTCCTCTATCACATTTCAAAGGCTGATCCGGATCTGATCCAGAAGGCGGATTTTATTTTAAAAAATAAATGTAGGATTTGTATCACCGATTATGTGGGGAATTTTTGCGCCTGGCGGAGGTCTGCGCTCTCCGAGTGCTTTTCTAGTATTACTATTATTTTTTACTCTCACCATTATTTTTTCTTTTTTTTTTCAGGAACTCAGTGAAGTCAGGTATAGAAAGTGTTACATGCAATTCAGTTTAAAAAAACTGATTTAGAGCCGTGTCATTGGTTAAAATGGCAAAACACCAAGACTGTCATGTTGTGATTGGTGGAAACACATACTTGACTTTTTTGTCTCCATTTGAATGATGCAACTGCCAGACGTCAGGGTTTACTGGGGGCCCCTCTAGCAGGAGACGAATGCCAAGGGAACCCATTCATCCGTTAAAATACCGTGAGGCCCTGTAACTCAAGATCAATGGCTCTGAGACGTAATGCGATGTAGTTTTCTGGTCAGCTGATGCATACTGTGTGAGCGAACAATAGCAACAATAAGTGCACACGTGCTCCATTGTTGCAGTGAAACTGAGACATAAGGCCTTTTCCCCCGGGGCTTCCTTCCACCTCCCATCTGTCTTTGTTGTGTTTGATTGTTAAAGAGCATGTGCCTCCAACGGTGTGTCTGAAACACTGTTATGATTTAAAAAACACAGCAGCACAAACACAACGATGCATCTGCCAAATATTGGATTTCTGTATTGTTTAGCAGATAAATAATCTACTTATCATGATACTTTTTTTTCTCTCTCTCTCTTTTAACAGTTTTTGTTAAAGTTTTCAATGCACACATACAGTCACAAACAATGTGTCTGTAGAAAATAAGATACATACATTGTTTAAGTGAGGACAACTACAGGGTGTCCCATAAGTCTCCATACATAGGAGACATAATACATTCCATACATATATGGTTCTAACATGTATTTCTTTATATTTCTTCTTTATAGTTCTTCAGCAGTGGAGGACACGCATTGAAATGTGTTCCCGACCAAATGGCAGTCATATAGAGCATATTCTATAAATAAAAATTGTTTAAGTCAGGAAACGTTTATTTTTCCTATGTATGGAGACTTATGGGACACCCTGTATAAGGAGAATATACCCTTTTCCCACCCACCCAACCACCCCTTCTTACCCTCCCAGTTATCTCCCTATTACTACCATGTTTGAATCTAAAAGGAGGACTTAATTCTCTTAATTATGGAAAGATTACAAAAGAGGTGCCCAAAATATGACATAATAATCACAGATAAGAAAATAGAAGGGCGACCATAATAAGAAAGGAGAAAAAAAAAGGGAAGACATAAAGGTTTCAAAAATACGAAATTCAACAAACAAAACAAAAAAAAAACACAAGTGGGGGGAATGCCTCACCATTCAGTTATTCATCCTTATTCAGTGGTTCTTGTAAACTCTCATAATATTCTAAGAAGGGAGTCTAGGTCTTTCTAAATTTTTGCAAGGAACCTTTAAGAGTATATCTTATTTTCTCAAGTTTAAGGAAGTACATGGTGTCTCTAATCCATCTAGTAAAGTTTGGAGGTGCTTGTTTCTTCCAGGAGAGGCGAATGAGACGTCTGGCAATTGAGGAGGAAAATGCTATGATCACAGCAGCTTTACTCTCAAGAGGGCAGGTTTCAGGTCTGAGTCCGAATAAAGCAGTCATGGGATTAGGCAAAATGTTTTTTTTTAAACATTGTTGAATAAGCACCAAAAATGTTGGCCCAAAAAGTACTGAGTTTAGGACAGGACCAGAACATATGTAAATAATCAGCTGGTTGGCCTTTACAGCGAGGGTAAGATGGGTCTACATTTGAGAAAATTTTTGCCAGCCTTGCCTTAATTTTTTTTTTTTTTTTAACCCATAAAGACCCAGTGCTACTTTTGTGGTGGTTCCAAAATATTTTTTTCTCCACATTTAACTTTTCTTTAGCAATTAATCTTTATTTATTACAATATTATCCTCTGTATTTTGTGGGGGGGGTTTTCAGTGAAAATCAGGTATTTTTCTATGTTTAATTCACTGATCATGTAGATGTTCATAAAAGCTCAGATTAGAGTCAAAGGTTGTTATATTAGAAACAGAGAAAACTGAAAAAAGGGACTTTTTTCAGCAAAAATATCAATAACAATGTAAAAACAAGTGTGTCCATCCACTGTCATTGATCCAACTCCATGGGTTTTACTGGTGAATCAATGTTGTAGAAGATGACAGTGTTTCTACGTTCACTACGGAGCCTCTGAACGTCCAAATGGGTCATTTCTGATAACCATGAAAAGACGACAAACTGTATTTTACACCAATTATTCACATGTATTGATAGGATTGATGGATTGATAGGATCAGAAGTTATTAAATATTTAGTTCAATAGGTTATTTAGGTTGCCAGTGGCTGTCTGGGTCTTTATGGCTTGAAATTATGGTGAATAATTTGAAAAATAACCTGCATTCTTGTCTTTTTGATTCTTTACGTCAAAATTGAACAGAAACCGGGCAGGCATACGCTTTTGCGCAGAGATATATAGTTTGAAGAAAGCTGCTGTTTATAGAGTAAACGTATGACTTTTATACAAATAGTATAACATGTACCTCCGATGTCTTTTTCCAGATGTCATGAGGTTAAGGAAGGACATGGAGGAGAATTCAACAGGACTTAAAAAGAGAGAGAATCCAACTGCAGGTGGATGTTCTGCCATGGGGAAACCATAATCTTCTAAGACTGGACTACAAAAGGCACCTTAGATACTTTGCTCCAAGCGTTCTTGCAGTTTTATGCAGGCTATGAACATCGACAACTCACTAAAGAAAAGAATGAGGCCAGCAGTCACTCACACCCTTCACCCTCATGTCCATATTTGTCAATTTGAATCCCCATTACTGCATGATGTTAATTCATGTATGATAAATATAACGTGGGCAGCACAGTGGTGTAGTGGTTAGCACTCACAGCAGGAGGTCCTGGGCTTTTCTTTGTGGAGATGTGTGTCTTTCCCATGTGTGCGTGGGTTCTCTCTTGGGTTTATTCTACTTCCACCCACCTAATTTGACATGAAATGCACCTTAACTGGTTAATTGGTCAGTCTAATTCTACCATACAGAGGTTGGACAAAGTAATGGAAACACCTTCACCTCAAGATGATAATGCCCCAATCCATACAGCTAGAATTGTTAAAGAATGGCATGAGGAACATTCTAATGAAGTTGAGCATCTCGTATGGCCGGCACAGTCCCCAGACCTCAACATTATTGAGCATTTATGGTCAGTTTTAGAGATTCAAGTAAGACGTCGATTTCCACCACCATCGTCTCTAAAAGAGTTGGAGGGTATTCTAACTGAAGAATGGCTTAAAATTCCTTTGGAAACAATTCACAAGTTGTATGAATCAATACCTCGGAGAATTGAAGCTATAATTGCTGCAAAAGGTGGACCTACACCATATTAAATTATATTTTGTTGATTTTTTAGGGTGTTTCCATTATTTTGTCCAACCCCTGTAGGTGTGAATGTGAGAGTGAATTGTTGTTCGTTTGTACATGTCAACCATGTGATGAACTGGTGACACATCCAGGGGATACCCCGCCTTCACTCGGTGGTACCAGTGATACGCTGCAGCATCCCTGCAACCCTCTTGACAATTAAGCAGTTCAGAACATGAATGAGTGAGTAATCATAACATGCCCATCATCATCATTAACCTGTTAAACCCTGACCATATTTTCAGGGGAAAAACGTCTAAAAAGACATACCCAAAGTAAATGAAGAATTCCTTCACAATAATAAAGTTCATATGGATGTTCTTGGTGTCTATGGACATTTAGAGACCTCACAGAATCTATTCCCATTGTCTAAAATATTGTATCTATTACTATGCCTGAGTAAATTTTTTATCCTCGCCTGTTTTTTTTCTGGCTGGATTGACGATGATATGCATAAATTAATTGTTTGTGTTGGAGGTTTTTAATAGCATATATTTCACCCCACAAATATTAAAAATCATGTTTTAACATTAAAGTTTGCACTAAAATACACTTTTGATATACTTTTATTAACATTAGGGTCTAAACTTTGAGCCAAAGTTGAAAAAAACATCCATTGTCCTGATTTATTATATTTTTATAGTAGATGAATATTAATAGAATTTTTTAGGCCTGCGGGCGGGCCAATAGGGCTAAAGGGGTTTTAATACCTTCTATATATTGTATATTACATAATGATTCTCTATTGCAATATACTTTCTTTATATTTTCTGAGGTACAAGTTAGCATTCATAAGGGGCTAAAATTGTTTATTTAACTCAAATACAGTCAAGTAAGATAACCTTTTTTTTTTTTCAAACACATGACAAAAAATGTCGGTTACTCTTAGAGAGCCATTATTATCAAGGTTGTTGAGGAAGCTGTGAGACAGAGTAGCAATCGACCATGAGCGCCATGAGCGACCATGAACCCAAACAAAGAAGGTAAAAGCCACCACAAAGAGAGCAGAGAAAGCAGCAGCAGCACAGAAGAGCAGGAACCAAGAAAGGGCCAATCTGCTTATAGCCAGGAGGGCTCTGAGCCTCGATGCAGAGGATGTGGTAGAAGAGCTGGGCAAGGAGTTGGGCCATGAAAGGGAGAGCCTTCAAGATATAGCTCAAGAGTTAGAAGACAAGCTTACTGGCTCTCCTTCGGCTCCAAGTGGAGACATTGTGCCCTGGAGGTAATAGTGGATCACCTTGAGAGGACCAAGACTGAGGGCTGAGGAGACCCAAGCATGGGAGAGGCGCTATCCACCCTAAATCATCAACTAAAGACGATACAGGACCAACTGTCCTCTCAGCTGCACAATCAAATTACACAACCTGGGGAGCAATTGTTGCCAGCATCGTAGTGTATGTTGCTGAGATCCACATCTTGTTCCCGTGAAATATAAATGAGGACCATGACTTAGTGGTGGCCATGGCACTGGTGGGTCCAGTAATTGCAGGCCTTCCATCAGTTATGTATTGCGGAGTCTTAGATCCCCTGACGTTTCAGCTCGCACTACTTAAGACCACAGTTAATCTGGGTGCAAACAGGGTTTACATTCATCAGATGGCAAAACTGACTGTTCTCCTGCACCTGAATCCATTAGCGTTGTGTGTAAATTCTACCTGGCTGAATCTTGCGCCAATCCCATGGCCTGAGAGAGTTCTACGGGACTGGATCAAGGAATCATTGTCTGAACAAGTGGGCTCATTGTCCATCTTGAAAATAATGCAGGCAGGCGCATCAGAGAAAGAACTGTTGGCAAATGATTTGATGACTGGAGCTGAAGTTCCCCCAGTTCATGAGTTACCTGTTTGGGCTCAGTAGGGTTGCATATGGGATGTCAATGTTAGACGGGTATCAGAATCCAGCACCATCATTGACATAAGCCAAACCATCAATATGCACAACATTGTAGAAGAAAGCGCCCTCTTCCACTGTGAGATCATGATTAGTGTAACATCTAAGAACCAATCCAACCTATGGGGTGTGGAGTTACAAGGAGTGACAATGCCTTTTATCAATTCTAGATCCAGGAAGAAGCATCACCCTCAGAAGTTTGGGACTCAATCCTCTTCGTAATCCATGAGCTACTGAGGCTGGAGGACCTAGTCAATAGAGGGCCACCCTCCTTATACATAGGATCGCGCACCTTTGTTAAGGTTCAAAAGGGTGCCATTACAGGACTTCCTGCAGGAAAACTCTGCGATATGGCTGAGAATCTTGCGGCAGCCTATGATGGGACTAAGTTGTGAGGAAGCAAGAAGGAGAGCAAGTTATACATCCTCCTAGACAGGTTTCTAGTAGAGAAAGGTTTTGAGGTGCCAGATGTCCCGGTGGTATCAGATGGAACATTGACACACCGCTTGCCTACGACAGGAGGTGATCGGGCCGGACTTGCTGGGTTGCTCAACATTTTAAGTACGCATGTCAGATTCACCACTGACTTTAAGATGAATTTTACCAAGAGTCAGGAACATTACACACTTCACCTCCAAGGAGTCTTCCTTCATGGCATGAATGTCTTGGCATTGAAACTACACTCAAGTCCCTTACAACCCAAGAGTTGGTACCTGGCAATCTCATGTGGAAGATCGAGGAGGACAAATTCACCCTCGCCTGTGAACCTGCCTACAATGGAATTGCAATGTCTGCTGTAGGAAAAATTGATCAAGGGCCAATACCAACATGGACAGGCGACCCTATAGGATTAGCCACATATAAACTCGAAGAACAGAAATTCAGTTCTCTAGAGGCCAGAGGCGTGCAAACAATCCTCGACTCAGGCTTGTCACCCATCTGGAACGGCTTTCAATTTCACATCTAAGGCCACACCCACTCATGATCATATTCGTTGCTATTTGGAATTCAAGGGACCAAGACACAACAAGGCTGAAGAATATAGCTGCCCACCTGTCAAGATTGGTTTACTCCACGGGCGGTTCTCTGACCTTTAAGTTCCTAAGAAGAATGTTGCAGAGCCCTTACGTGAAGAATGAGTTTGCGGATCTCATTAGGAAACTCCTGGGGCCTCTTTATTGGCTCTGCAGAGCCAATCAAAGAGAGGCATCCGTGGCTAATATTATTCTGGAAAGGCTCGACTACATAAATCCAGCTACCAAGCAGAGATCAAAAAGTCAAAGTGTCCTTGAGCTTGAATCTCATCCAGCTTCAGTACCATCTCTTGACGCATTGATGGGCCTAGTTAAGTCAGTCTCCCCAACTCAGCCGGCCATGCCCCAAGAAGCCTTATCAACAAATCTTCACGAGTACCATGGGCACGACTCTTGCTGTGTCCATAAAGAACCCTTATCCTTAGGGGTCCCACTTTAAGGCACAGTTACTAAAGGCTCTGATTGCTGCACATTCAATTAGGCCTCTAGTGTTCCACAAAGATGTGAACCTACATGTCATCTTGAATCTTGCCCATGTGACAAAGGTGGAAATTAGGATGGAAGGAGACCCACGCTCACTTGTGTATTTCTTCCTTTTTTTTTTCTTTATTATGTACATTCATTTACATTGTTGAAGATGTGTCACAATACTTTTGCGTATTTCTTGTGGGGTTTTTTTTGTTTGTTTTTTTTTCCACTTAATTGTTACTGATTTTGTCTCAGGGAATGTTCGGTTTTACCTTTTAAAAATGTGAAAATACAAACTAAAAAGTAAAAAAAAAAAGTAGAGATAAGACTTTATCTATCCCATTGTGGGGAAATTTTACAGTTAACAGCAGAATCATACAACAAGTAAGCACAGAGAAAGAGACCGGTAGAGAAAAACCATAAATGAGGGGAAAATGAAATATACTTAGCGCCATTAAAAATGCACTGTCCAAACATGTGGTGTCATTTCCAGAAAATGATTTGTTCAGGTGCCTATTTTGTATGTGTTGCTCACAAGATGAATAACACAGTTAACAGCTGTATTTTTTTCATTCCCGTTTGGACTAATCCCTTCATGTCGGACACTGAATCGAATCTCTTGTACAGAGTCACGCTTGACTGGTAACTTTAGGTGTGGTCAATAGCCAATATAAAGGCAGCAAAAAAAACACCAAAATGTTTTTTCCAGCTCAAAATGCAACGACACATGATACAACAGAGAGAATGTCCCGTTGGCATGTTACGAGCCAGTCTGAGCCGTGGTGATGTCACTCGCCGTCTGCGCTGTTATCGCAGTACAATCAGTCGTCTGAGTGCCAGATCGGTGCCAGATCAGATTGGATCAGATCCCTCAGGACAGGATCATGAGACTTAGTTCCATGCATTGTCGCTGCACTGCTTGTTTGGAAGCCAGAGGTGGACACACCCGATATTGAATGATGACACTTTCAGTTTCTGAGTACCTGTATTCAGTGCACTGAATAAACGTGTTAAGTTGATCACAATGTGTCCACAATTAATTCACTAATGACCAATGCTTCCCTCTTTAATATGAAGGTAACCCCAGACCAATTAATTTAACATATCTCCAAATATACATATTATTCTAACCTGTGCATTTTTAATGTGTAATGTATTTTAATGTATAAAGAGGAAAAATAAGAAATTTGGTATTCATGTAAGTATAGTATAAAAATGAAAATATCATTTACATATGAACATTGTGGTTGCACATGCACATGGTGTAATATGGGAGGGATTACTGAGTTATACACTGAGGATACATTTAGGAGACAGACAGCCAGACAGCAGAAGTAGTGTTGAATAAAGCAATGGAAATACTCTGAATAAAGCGTACCATTAAATTGAACATTTTTAGGCGTCTCAGCTGTGCATGTCATCTAAATGGGGTTATACTGACCTAAATGAGTTTAGTTCAATTTTCTTTCTCTGAGCTGGACAGAAAAAAAACAAAAAAAACAATGCAAAATATCTCATAAAAGTTACATTCTCTATCAGGGGGATCCACCCATATCTGGTTTAGCATATTGACCCTTTGCACCAATGTTATAGTTATCACGTGCCTGGGGGTGCAGTGCCATGGTGGACGGCAAAAGTGACACAGCAAACAAATGAATGAGCGACGGATTATTGCTACCAGCACTGAAAAAAATGTTTTGGAGTTGTCCTGCAAAGTGACTCACCTTACTGGACGGCACAAAGAACGCTATTTGGAGAAGCTAGTGATAGAAGGGTTAGCTACTGACCTGTACCTTCTCCCTCCTGATGTGTTTATGGATCTAGCAAAATCCTCGGGTCTACCGGGGATGGATGGATGGATGGATGGATGGATGGATGGATGGATGGATGGATGGATGGATGGATGGATAGATAGATAGATAGATAGATAGATAGATAGATAGATAGATAGATAGATAGATAGATAGATAGATAGATAGATACTTTATTGATCCTTTGCAGGAAATTATTTCGTTACTACAGCAGCAGTACAAGAAAAACACACTGACCCATCACAATGAACATCCCACAAACAACCAACAATGGAACAAAGAAGTAAACAGAATAAAAGATACATATATATATATATATATATATATATATATATATATATAAAATACAAGTAATGTAAATAATACAATAACCCAAACACTTAAGTATGCACATCATACAATAATTTATCGCACAGCGATATTGTAAAGTGTAATGGCAGCCGGCAGGAAGGACCTTCTACTGCGTTCAGTCCTGGACTGAGGGGGGATCAGTCTGTGGCTGAAGGTGCTCTCTCTGAACACTTCAAGATGGTGCAGTGGGTGAGATGCGTTCTTCAAAATAGAGTCCAGTTTCCTGAGCACTCTCACCCCAGCCACCTGCTGAACTGTGTCCAGTCCAGTCCCAATGATGGAGCTCGCTTTCTTAATGAGTTTGTTCAGTCTGTTTCTGTCACAAATGCGAGCTCCCTCCCCCCAACACACCACACCAAAAAACAGGGCACCAGCCACCACAGTCTGGTAGAAGCTGCACAGAAGAGGCTTGGAGATGTTGAAAGACTTTAATCTCCGTAGGACATAAAGTCTACTTTGCCCCTTCTTGTGCAGTCTCCATATGACAGGACCAGTTCAACTTGTTGTCCGGTTGGACTCCCAGGTACCTGGAACTGGAGACAGCTTCTACCTCTAATACACACCATCTGTACCATTAAGTCATAAATGGAGTGTCCCCATACACAGGTGCTGATCTAAAAGCATACAAAAGTCTGGATGCTTACCTGTTCTTAGTCTCAGGTTAGATTACCGAGTCGCTGTACTGCGCTCACGGCAGAGGAATGGATCTCATAATGGTAAAGGAAAGATACAGCTAATGTTAGCTGGCTAGCTGTGTATGTTTTTAACATGTTTCCCCCAGCATGCCATCAAAACTCCAATAGACTGAAATCAAAAGCTGCTCTAATTAACTAACACTGTGTAATAATGTTAGTGTTTGTCATCAGTATCCTACAGTATTAGCTCTGTTGTTGAAGTGTCTGCCTTTCTACTATCTACACACAGTAATATGTACAGTTCCACCACTAGAACATATGGAACAGCAGAATGACAATAACAGTAGGACATAGAACATAGTGTTGCTGGTAAAAAAGGCAGCCACTACAACAACAGAGCTAATATTGCAGGCTACTTATGACGGCCACTGAAACAGAGTGGCTCATGGTAGTTAGCCCAGTCTACCACCTAGCTAGTATTTGGTGGAGCTAATGTGCTATGGACACAAACAGCCTGCACTATCTGTAATATCAGATCCATCATATCCAGGCTCTGTCTGGAACCAGCTGAAACCATGGATGGAACTGTTGTGTGCGACCACTGTACGTGTAAAGCAGGGTTAAAACAAAAACGAGAAAGTTCAGATCAAATTCGATATTAGCCGGTTTGCCGTCCACTGTGCCATCCGGCACTTCCGCCGTCCGTCATGGCGCTCGTTTGCGGCGTGAACAGAGCATGACGTAACGTGCAAAGCGTCAATAGAGTGGAAACTTACATTAGCTGGCTATAGACAAAATTTGCTTTTCTTCATTAGATATATAACACTGGGTTACAAAAAAATGTTTTTTGCAAGTTGTCTAGGTTTTTTCAACTGAGTTAGGACCATTTTGCACCGCTAAATCCAAAAATGACATCTGTTTTTCTCAATCAGGTCAGGTTTTTTTGCTAATTTGATTCTGAAAAATTTGATCTTCTCACAAAATATAATAATTAATACCAAAATAAGATTGGTAAGCACACTTTATGAAACTTGTGACTTGATTCCTGTTAGGTACAATGGTGTATTCACCACAGATGTAGCAGAATACGTCAGGCTTATTTTTGCAAGATCTTCTAGTCAAAGCCATTTCATTCACCTGTAATATTAAAAAAAAACATTAATCATAAATTGGCAAAAGTCAAATCTTCAGAACTTGTTTATTGCAAGAAATATAAAATAAATTTGTATCATATGATGTGAAAATGCCCATAAATGTAAGCAAAAATGTTAAAAAGCCAATATGTAGCATAGTTCAGAAAGTTGACCTGATTGAGCAAAATGAATGTGATTTTTGGATTCAGCACACCAAAATGATCCTAAATCAGCTCAAAAAACTTAAACAATAAATTGCTGTTGACCAGTGTAATCTCACAACTTCATCCACTTCCTCTGTTAACCATTAAAACTGTACTGCACTAAATAACAACAAAACCCACATCTATAAGTTAAAGTGCAATTTTACTTTCTAAGCCATCAAGGCCAGTAACGTTAGTCATCAACTTAAAAGGCAGTAATTTCCTATGCGTGCAAATATAAATTATGACTGACAAGAATAACTCTGGTTCAAATTCAGGTGTCAGCTGAATTCCCACAATAGTCTGGTACATATAAAAAAAGAACAAGACACTGAAAAACAAGACAGAAAAAAAAAAAAAAAAAAGTTCACTGTGTTTGACTCAAAATCCACGATCAGGTACCACCCTCCAGAGCGCCACATGACCATCATTTAGAAGTGTTTTGACATTTGCTTGCATACATGTCAGTGCATGGCTGTGGAATCACATAAATTACTCATGATTTGGTTTATTTTATTCAGTAAACAGTCTGTTTTTCACCACAGCAGGAAGTTTCGATGGGAGGAGAAGACAGGAGTGAATCAGAGAAAAACAATATTATTTGTTGACTGTTTAATGGTGTTTATTGCTCTGAAATACAAATGAACATACCCACACCTTAACAACACTGTCTAACACCGATCAGAAACCAGATGGTAGAGGAAGTAAACACAACACTATCATCATTAATTTGTTTTTTTTATCTGTTAATTATTTTCCAATTAGTCATATTTTGACAATAATTCTTTTGGATTTTTTGATACAACGCTGCAGCATTTTGGATACAGAGTAAATAAACATAAGTGAACCCAAAACAGCTGTGACATATTGTATAGTTGGAAGCATAACCTGGAAAATGTGCATCCCTTCTGCGATGTTGATCATTTGTTTTCTTAAATCAGGGCCCAATATGATCTGAAGTGGGCCGGACCAGTAAAATAATAACAGTGAAAAAAGTATAATTCCATTATGAAAAGGTTTACATCTACAAAGTGTTGTTAAAAATGTGAATAACATGAACAACCTGATTTGTCTTAAGGAAAATAATTGCATTTTTAACAATATTATGCCTCAGTTTATCATTTGTGTGCATTAGAACGTACAGATCAAAGGGAATCTACACAAAACATTTAGTAACAGACGGAATATTGTAAAATAAAAAAAAAAAAAGTGTTTCTTTTAAAAGACATTTCATGTAGTTCATATTTGTTCAGGTAATTCACTTTTTTTTTTCTTTTCTTTTTTTTTCTATCAGTTTGGATATGTCAAAGATTAGCCAAAACATTGACTTTGGTGCTTTATTAGTTTTTGTATAGCATTAGACTTCAAATGTACTACCCTCTGGAGTTATTAGAGGACAAAAAATCTAAGACAGCCAGATAAATTATCGATAGTGATGCATGAAGGTTAATACAAACATGTATTATTAATGAAGTATTTATGTTTGGTAAATGCAGCAGGTGATGGAGAACGAAAAGGGTAAGTATTAATAGAAACTGTATTTCTGTAAATATATATATTTATGTGTTATTTCTGAAAGGCGGATGGTTTTATGTACATTTTAAAGAGTTCAGATGAGTTTGATCTCACTTTAATAGGTTCTATAAAAGGCATCTAGTTGTAGCATGTTGTTGCTTAGTGTCTCAACATGACTTGTTTCACGCTCGTGTGTAAACTTAACCCTGTAAAGCCTGAACAATTAAATTGTTGACAGAAAATCCCAGTTCTTTGAAACTAGAGCCTTTATTGGTTCTTCTGAACAACCCAAAAACATTTTTTGGTAACACTTTACTTGAAGGTCTAGTTTATAATGCATTTAACGCACATTCAGAAGACATTATAATGCATTTATAATGCATTATAAAAGTCATTACAACAGTTTATGATCATGTAAAACAACTTATACCAAGGCTAATAAAGTATTATAAGTGTAGGCATAATGTTTTATAAATTCAGCTTCCATAATGTTTTATACATCCATACCAAAGCAGTGTGAAGGAATTTATTTTTTTAGGTGGAGAACTTTTATTAGGTTTTGTCACTGGTCCCTATACCCATCTATTTTAGGGAATTCATATTTATTAAAAAAAAAAAAAAAAGTATGTGTTTGAATTAACAAAGATTTAGAGCTGCCACATTATTTTTTATTTATGTATAAAGCTACATGTAACACTTGTATTTACTGTCTCTGTTCTTTTAATGTTTTGGTTTTGCAAAATAAAGAGTTATTAAGAACACTTGGATGTATAATTTTTTATTTACACTTTACTTAGAGCCAGCAGATACTGCTCATACGTCATCATACTTGTGTTATAATATCATACAATTGATAATGTGTTACAGAACCCAGGACTTGAGATTCTTCCTACAAACACTGTTGTCACTTTGGTATGGATGTATAAAACATTATGGAAGCTGAATTTATAATACATTATACCTACACTTATAATACTTTGTTAACCTTGGTATAAGTTGTTTTACATGATCATAAACTGTTGTAATGACTTTTATAATGCATTATAAATGCATTATAATGTCTTATGAATGTGCACTTAATGCGTTATAAACTAGACCTTCAAGTAAAGTGTTACCCATTTTTTTTCCAATACTAATTTCTATGTGGGAGTTTCAATTTTGTATCATATTTGATACATTGGGTCTCAATGCTCAAACATTATTTTTTGAACAAACAAGAACATAATATAACACAAACATGTCTAACAAATTGGTAATTCCTTTTCAAAATTGTCAAAATTCTGCCTCCTTTCGTATTAATGACAGTATTGTAATATCACTGACAAGGCCCCTGGTGAATGAATTCCTCCCCCCTGGTGGATTATCCGTATATTGCATGTATCTAATTGTATACATCAGGTTTTTCAAGAAAAATAAATATCACACTGATCATGTAGAGGGTTTCAAAACTCATGTATCAAATATGATACGTTTGGGCGTTATAGGGTTAAAGCCACCACTGGCCAAAGTGACAAAAACATAAAAAACATGCAGAAATATCCCGAATTTTAGCCTCAACCACAATATACAGTGTGTGACCGACATGAGTAGTGAACAAAGTCGACATATTGACTGAATGACATCAAGAAGTGATTTGATTGTTAACTTAATAATTAATAATCAGTCAAACAAGAAAATAGTGTTATAGGTTGTTTTGGGGTTTTTTTTTCCCTAGGGCAGGCTTTGCATCCCATCTTGGAGGCATTTCATTTGTGTCTGATTCGGCAACGGCTGAAGATGTCTGTGGTAGATGTCTGCTGTCACCCAATACAATGAACCCTGTGACAAAAAATTAGATTTGAAAAAGTAGGCAGCAATTGAAAAAAACCTGACACAAGCAGTCTATTCTCTCATCTGATATTACAGAGCTCTAGCGGCATTTTTTTTTTTTTTTTTTTTAAGAGAAGCACTTCAATCCAGTGGATATGTAGGGTGGAGAGCCAAACAGCAACAAGCACTCTGAGTCCGGCATTTTAAATATAAGTCATGACTGACATTTTTGTTCTTATTATTTTTTATTTTTGGTTACTGCGCATGGCATTTTCTTGCATATGTCTTGTCTTAGACCTTTCCTGTCCTCCACCTCTCTAACACTAGTACAATAGGCACAGACTCAGAAATACTCTATATATTTGAGGTAGTTTTTATACTCTTATAGTAGAGTATATGGACTGATTGGTGGCCACAGATGGTGAACAGTATCACTCCGATAAATATAGTCATAACACTGCTGAGACGCCCCAACTGCTATTATTTTACTGTAATATCCGTGAGAATAGATGTATTAGACATTAGTTCCCTACATGTGTGGAGTTGTTTGGACAAAAATGTAAAATGTGTTTGAAAGTGTCTTCCAAATGTCCACTATTTTGTTTTATCATGTCTTTCTCCTTCAGACTGATTATATTTATTTTGCTGTTCTTTCATTTCTACCGGCTCAATGCTCAACTGCCACAAAGTCCCCAGAAATATCAATCACATGGCTTTGCGATTTCTATTTTTTTCCCAAGCTAATATTACCTCTCTCATCCCAAAATGCAGAAGCAATAATGAGCAGAGGCATCAATCCTACTTTCTGACACTTTACGCTTGAAGAAGAATTTTCATGTCAGGCAATAACCGCTGGTGAGCCTCAGCGGCACAAGCTCTGGGCTTGCGCCTACACCAAAGTCTAATGGGATAGATCAGCTCTTGCATAACTGGGGGCAATCACTCACTCCGTCTCCTCTCTGACAGGACTCAGTTATGGCTTCTGGGTATCATCATTTCTGTTATCTTAAGATATCAAATTTCTGTCTTTATTGGCGAAGACCTTACCAAATGGAGAAAGATGATGAAAAATGAAAGCATACTTATCCACCTTGGAAGCCACATTTAAGATGGAGCTTTCAGGCCTGCAGTGACAATTTTTACTGTGAAAATCCAGTATTTTACAAACATTTATGCCCTCATATTAAAACACCTTTTTACACCCTTTACAAAATCATGTTTTTTTTTTTCTTTCTTGTTTTTTTTTTTTAAATCAGTGATACAGTTAACGTGACATAGTGGAAAGAAAAAAACAACAATTAAACAAAAGGCAAATCTAGCAAGTAAACAAACTAAAAACAATGACAACATCGTATTACAATGAAAATTATAATAAACGTAAAGAGCAACTAAACAATATGGACTGATTAGGGGTGATAGGTTAAAGGAAAGGGGGGAGAGTGAATGAAAGTGAGAAGGGGGGATGAGAGAGCAAATAATTCTTATAATAATGATAATGATAACGACAACACAACAATATATAGTAATAATACTAATATTCTAAATTTGTTATTACTGAGGCAGCCACAATAACAGTAGAAATGGGTTAAATCATTAAATATTTATAATAATTTATCTCAGTTTATATCATTTTGAGTTTATATTAATTAATTTAAATGAATATGGCTATGGGGGGGTGGAGCCAAGCACACAGAGCCCGAGGAGGGGAGGACACCATCACCCCCCTCGCAAAATAATATATGTTTAATTTTTAAAAAATAAAGTCACTGAATGCGTGTTTTTGCAGACTGATAAGAACATGAAGTTTTTTGCACGTAACAGAGTTGCTGTTGTTTCTTAATATTTGTCCAATATTATGATTGGTTTATGATTTTAATTGTTTCAGCTGCATGGACCGAAGAAAAAAACTCAAAAAACTATTTCTTTACTATATAACTGAAGTGACACATTGGTGATTAATAGACTACAAGCAGCCAGCAGGTTACGTTTTCAATTAATTGAGAGGAATAATCTCAGTTTTGTGGTTTAGGCATTTTGCAAAACCTTGATTAATTGAATGAATTCAATATTTTGCCCAACCCTGCTGTCATGTTATATTTAGGCCATTAATCTGTCACTGTTTTAATTTCATCTGCTCTGTTTCAGTGTGACGCATTGTTAATACAAACTGCACAAATACAAGAGAACAACTGTGATGATGATGATGATGATGATGATGATGATGATGATGACGATGACGACGATGATGACAATGATGATGGTGGTGATGTGTTACAACAGTGGGGATGATGTGTTTGTGTCCTGTATGATCACATTCCTTTATTTAAATCTAATTTTGTGCATTTGATCTAGAAAACATGGCTGTAAATGGTCTTATATACCACTATAAATAAAGACACTGTTAAATTTGTCAGTCCTAGTGGTTTTTCTAATCCAGACATGTGGGTTTTTCATTAATCTCAGTCTCATTTCAGGTTTCATGTGTAACCTATTGTGTTCACTGGTGTTACACGCGGAATCTGCCCATTTAAACACAAATAAATCACTAGTGACTTAACAACAGCAGTCACTGTTGTGAAACACCATGCTTTGCATAATTAGTTGATTCCCAAAATGTACCTGTGAGAGAATAAAAAGATATTCGAAAAAATAGTAGCGCCAAATTTTTGTGTCCTTTTTACCATGTTACACGTCAATTTTTAGTATAAAATTTATGTAAAATAATATAAAAATGTGTTTTATCTGAAAAATAGCTTCTCTTTTAGCTCAGTAAATATTTATTTTTAAAATAGACTCAAAGTGCTCCCAAACTTGCTTCGTAACATTAGTCTACATCAGTGTTTTTCAGCCTTAGGGTCAGGACCCCACATGGGGTCGCGTGGAATTCAAATGGGGTCGCCTGAAATTTCTAGTAATTAGTAATAAAAAATATATGGTGAGTTGACAGAGACAATCCCTATACATAAAAGACATGACAAACTGTGAAGCTGAAACTGCAGCACTGTGGTTCTGTTTATCTGTCAAATGTTCATTGTGGTCAGTTTCAGATGCTGCAGCTCTTTCATAATTCATAGTTTGAGTTCTTGTTTGTTCAGTATTAATTGTCAGCCTTGTAAATCCAAGCTGGACTGACTGTACATATCCTGACCAAGGAAAATAAAATTCTCACTTTATGCAGTAATCTACACCTGGCTTTTCTGCCTCCGTCTATAATAGTATACATTATATAGACTAAATGTCGTCTAAAATTAACGTTTATTTGCAACATAGTATAGCAAACTATTACATGATCAAAAATAAATACATTTTAGCAAAAAAAAAAAAAAAAAAGTCTCTGTTTTGAATGTCTGGGGTCACCAAAAATTTGTGATGTTAAAATGGGGTCGCGAGTCAGAAAAGGTTGGGAACCACTGATTTACATCTTGTTTGAATTTTTAGCTCCTCTGTCCTGCTTTTAAAGACCCGTTTCATAGAAGAGTCACAATGTACGAAAATCACAAGACAAACAATTTTTTTCAAAGCTGTCAAATAATTAATATGTTTTAGCACTTGCAATCACAGCACACTACGAAGTTCATCACACAGATCAGGAGACTCTAGGTTCAACAAAAAGACTTCACTGATGTCAGATCTGCCGCTGCACGTGAAATCTGCTGCACTAACTGTGAAAACCCTCTCTCCACACTTTTGTTGGCAGGACACGGTGATGTTTCAGTGTGAGGCGAGGAGAACATGACAGATAGACTGACAAAGTGTTGGAGCAGCACAGGAAATATACCCACCCATCTCATTAAGATAAAATGGCCCAGAAAATCCTGTACACTGACACAGAGATTGTTGACAGGAAAGGAAACAAAGATCTGCACAGAACCTTCAGAAAGATGAATGACCTTCTAATTAATGCCTGATCGGAGCTGTTGAATGAGTATAATTGTAATCATTTGCATGTATAAGAGCAATAATGTTGTAATATATGTATGTGTGTCTCAGTTTCATGGACCTGGTTTCAAAAGTAAACCAATAGAGAGTAAACAAAGTGTAAAGTGAAGGGAATTCAGATAGATTATATAATAACCTAGTGGGGAATTATGTGGGTCAATATACAGGGTGCATCAAAAAATATAAATACATTTTGAAAAATTTTGTTTTTTCTGTTTCTGATGTAATAACACTCAACTTTAATCTGATCTTGTATGAACATCTGCATCACAGGTGTCAAACATGCGGCCCGGGGGCCAAACCCGGCCCGCCAAAGGGTCCAGTCTGGCCCTTAGGATGAATTTATGAAATGAAAAAATAGATATTAAGAAATTAATCATTTTAGTTCAGGTTCCACATGCAGACCAGTTCAATCTCCAGTGGGTCAGACCAATAAAATTCTATCATAATAATCTATAAATACTCACAACTCCACATTTTTCTCTTTGTAAATGTAAATATTTTCATGTATTTACACTAAAACAAAGTATAATTTCACCGAAAATGTGAATAATCTGAACAAATGTGAAGAACCTGAAATGTCTTAAGAAAAATAAGTGCAATTTTAACAACATTCTGCCTGATGCTAAATGTTTTGTGTGTTTGTAGATCCACTGTGATCTGTACGTTATAATGAACATGTGGAAATGATAAACTAGATCAACAGAATATTGTTCAAATTAAACTTATTCTTTCAGTTTGTTCAAGTAATTCACATTGTTTGAAAGGACAGTTTGTAGATGTAAACATTTTCATTGTTTAATTTTACTTTTTTCACTGTAAAATATAGAGAAAAGTTTGGAGTTGAATTTATCTGTATATTATTATGTTATTATTTTACTGGTTCAGGCCACTTCAGATCAGATTTAGCTGAATGTGGCCCCTGAACTGAAATGAGTTTGACACCCCTGATGTACATGATCAGTAAATTAAATATTGGAAAATACATGATTTTCACTAAAAATATGTTAAAAAAAAAAAAAAAAAAAAAAAGAGGATAACATTATAATAAATGGTGGTAAATCACTTGATTTTAGGCCTGAACATAATGAAAAATGTCAACTATACCTGTCAACTATGTTACCCTGGAAAGGTAACTCAAAAAGTCCCTCAGTTATACAAGGTGTATCAAAAAAAACAAAAACAAACAAACTATACATTTTGAAAAATTGCCCCCAGTTCTCCATTTGATAATTTTTGGAATTTTCTTTTATGGATGTCAGTAGGCAGGGGATTGGTGGATATTTATCCAAATTTACAGACCCAGGTTTTCATGCATGAGTGAGCAGGGGCAAATTGTGCAGTCCAAGTTAGAGTTAACCCTGACCCCAACCCTAACTCTAACCCTAACTCTAACCCTAACTTGGCCTGTCCTCAGTGACATTTTCAGGCCTAAACAACTTGAATTAACTTTGAAAGGCAGGAACAGCTGCCATGGGGAAAGAAATTAAATTGACATGGTGGCCAAAGTGTTAATGCTGTAACCTGGCAATTTTGTGGAAAACAAGATAGATGCCTTTTGTCCCCTCCCATGACCTTTGATTGGATTTAAATCCCATCGCTACTTCGTACAAACTCATTTTAACTTGGATTGTGCAATTTGCCCCTGCTCACTCATGCATGAAAACCTGGGTCTGTAAATTTGGACAAATATCCACCAATCCCACCTACCTACTGACATCCAGAAAAGAAAATTCCAAAAATGATCAAATGCAGAACTGTGGCTAATTTTTCCAAATGTATAGTTTTTTATATACACCCTGTATAATTGAGGTACTTTTTTAGTTACTATTCCAGGATAACATAGTTGACAGGTATACTTGACATTTTTGTTGTTTTCAGGCCTAAAATCAAGTGATTTACCACCATTTATTATAATATTATCCTCTGTATTTTACTTATATTTAGTGAAAATCATGTATTTTCCAATATTTAATTTATTGATCGTGTAGATGTTCGTACAAGCTCAGAATAAAGTTGAGTGTTATTACATCAGAAACAGAGAAAACTGAAGAAAAATCAACTTTTTCCAGCAAAGATCTCAATAACTGAACTAAAAACAAGCGTCTCCATCTACTGTCATTTATCAAACCTCATAGGTTTTACTGGTGAATCAATGCTGTAGAAGATGACGGTGTTTCCACGTTCACTACGGACTCTCTGAATGTTCAAATGGGTCATATCTAATGACCATGGAAAGATGACAAACTGCATTTTACACCAATTATTTACATGGATTGATGGGATTAATGGTTGAGAAGTTATAAAACATTTTATATCAGTAGCTGATTTTTGCCATTGACAGTCTGGGTCTTTATAGGTTAATTGGGCTTTGTATATTACTTATAAGCAAAAGAGGCGCAAATTCACAAAAAAAAAAAAAAAATCACCATAAATGCAAGACACTGGACCTTTTTATTACATGAATTATGGGAGAACCTATGGGGAGCAGCCATTGCCGGCCAGAAGTGCCCATTGTTGATTCTGGGTGATCGAGTGAGTAAACAAGCAGCAGTCAGTGAGCAAGACTGAGTGGAAAGCACGTCTTCAAGAAGCAAACTATGGCTAGTAATTTTGAGGAAATGGGTGTAAATGGTTACTTATTTGATTAGATAATGCGTCATTTTTTGCTGGTGTACTTGTGTGTACTTGACAACGAGCTATGATGAAAGTTACCTGATGGGACCACGAGTATTATACGCTGGGGCGCCGCTACCAATTGTGGACCCCATGGAAGGGAAACATAATAGGCCCTTCAGAAAAGAAATTATTTTTAAATCTATCATTGGAGCGCATGTGGGGGGGTATGAACGTACTGTAACAACTGGAGGCATAGGGGTGTGTTTCATAAGTGCTAATAACAACCGTAACAGGCGCGAAAACGAAAGTAAAACTTAACTTTGAACGTCCAACTCCCGCCTTCTGTGCCTCTCTTCTACTGTGGAGCTTACACAAAATTATCACAACCTCTATTCATATTTCCACTGGGCCCCATGAATTTGTCATGTTTACCCTCCCTTTATGGCGCCCCAGATTATACATGATCTTTTGAAATAGCTAACAATGAAAGTTCACGACAGGTACCCTTTAAAGTGTTGGTTCAGGTTACTGAAGTGTGTTTTTAGCTTACCAGCCGACAAGCCGTAAGCTATTGTTGTCATGCGGCGTCCGTCATCGTCGTCTGTTGTCCGTTACAAAAATTTCAATCGTCTTCTCCGAAACTACAATACCGATTGACTTCAAACTTGGTATACAGCTTCTTTATGATGATGTCAACAAAAGTTAGTGAAATTATTTGGATCCGGATCTGATTCTGGATTTGATGCGACTTTGAGAAATTTCCCCATTATAACATAGAGGAAGTGGATCAATGCAATAACTCAATAAATATGAATGATATCCAGTGTAAATTTCTACTGTACAGGCCTGATGGGGAGATGACCAAAACATAATGTCCATATGCTGATCAGGATCTTCTTCTGGATCCAGGAACTTACGGAAAATGTAACATGGGCTCTTGTGGGGAAAAAATTTCAATCGTCTTTTTCTCCCAAACTCCAGTTCTGATTGACTTCAAACTTGGTATACAGCTTCTGTATGATGATGTCAACACAAGGTATTGACATTATTTCCATCTGGATCTGATTCTGCATTTGGTGCGACTTTGAAAAATTTTCCCATTATAACAGATAGGAAGTGGATTGATCCAATAAATCAGTATCAACAATATCAAGTTGGAATTTCAATTTTTTACAGATCTGAATGGAATATGACCAAAACATGGGCTATTTCTGTAATATAATAAATACACATAACTGGGTGATAATAAATGGCATCTGGATACATTTCCCAAAGCTTTTAATTTGGCCGGTAAGCTACAGGGCCATTGGTCCTATTTTTTACATGTGGATTTGGTCATAACTCCTCGACCTCGATCTACTGCAAGTCATACGCTGACTTATACACCTGGATTTGATGTTTCAGGTGCAGCTTCATTACACAAACTAATAATAGACTTGCAAATGGGGTGTGACGCCATTGTTTTCCAATCTCTCCGTTTCTCTGTCCACATGAATACACACACAATGACTTTTCTAAAACTCTCCACCTTGAAAAGCGATTTTAAACATCTCAGTTTTTGCGTCTTAAAATATCGTTTACACATGAATGAGAGGCTGAAACGCAGAGAAAAATATCCATTTTGTAACGTATGAGCATTTGAGCGGATGGGGACCCTGGTTTGACCATTAAAGTCCTGCCTTTGCCACTGAGCTCTGATGTTGTGTCCAAGTGAAATATTTCAGAGCAGGAGCTAAGCCATGTTACTCTCCAGGTTGACCTTCACTTCAGTAACATAACAGAAGATTTACTCCTCTTAAGACCCATCCACTGTGGCATTTTCTGTTGTTGTGGTCATTATGAGTCACCTGCAGGGACATGAGAATCCGCCTTTCTGACCGTCAGTCATCTCCTGAGCCATTTGACTTTGACCAAATGCATAGTGGATACACACAGTTACCCTGATCCGCGATGATAGGACAACTTATCTGCAATCTGTCACACACCACCCTTCATCTGCTGGTTTCATTTTATTTTTTATCTCGGATCAGAAATAAAAAGGGAGATGTAAAAGTAGGCAACGGTATAGACTGACGATAACAGAAAAAGGGAAAATTAAAATACTGGCAACATTGTCCAAACACATTTATCTGAGATTTTTGCTTTTTCCTTCAATAGGCAGAGGGTGGGTGAGGTGGAATAACTGTGAATAAATACATAAAATTCAGACTGGAGTGTGAAACCCAAATCATACCAGACTTGATGTTAAGACGCTTTGGTTAGGGTTAGGAAAGGACTGTGAATTGGTTTAAATATTACGTAATATATAGTTAGATAATATAGTTGTGTGTTTGTGGACTGTGTGCTACAGTGATATCTTTCCTTACCCCGACCATGAACATTGTTAAATATATGCAGAATGCAATTTGTTGGGGGGAATGGGGGAGATCAACCCCCTCTCTGGTTTTTACATCCGTACTTCTGCTCAATGAATTTCATCCTCGAGGAGGGGGGGCAACCAGCTAATGTAAATTACAGGCAGGTTGTGACAGTTTTCTTCCACCTATATCCTACATTACTGGCACTAACGTTCACCTAAACTGAACTGTCGGCAGTCTCAGAATTCGCCAACATAGCCATGCACTGGGGCGCTGTAAGGGGGGAGGGGCAATTCATGGGGCCCAGCATTTGTGCGGGGCCCATAGAGCAGTCGAGAGGGTCCAGTGCATACAGGTTAGAGGCTGTGAAAAATTCATGTAAGATCCTCTGTAAAATAGAGGAATAGAACCCAGGAGTTGGACGTTGAAAGACACCCCCCCTCGACAAAAAAAAAAAAAAAAAAACATGTTTTTTTGACAAATTGCACCCTTAATATACGTATGAATAGAATTTCTGTTGCACATGACTGAAGTAAGCTCTCAATGCACTACAGCACGGATCTAAAAATATCAAGAAATATTACAAAACTTATCTTTTGTTATATGAATTATTACTGTATTATGATATGAATTCATGGGGCCCAGCAGTTGTGGGGGGCCCACAGAGCAGTGGAGGGAGTCCACTACATACAGATTAGAAGTTGGGAAAATTTTGTGTAAGATCCGCTGTAAAAATAGAGGAATAGAACCCGGGAGTCCAACCTTGAAAGTATGTAAAATTTCACTTTTGTTTCACACCAGCGTTAGTTATGTTAGTTATGGACCGCACCCCCATGTATATAACTGCTGCCTCTACCCCACATACATACCCCCCCCCCCCCACACACACACACACACTCCAAAAAAAACCCCAAAAAAACCCACCCCCACCTGTTTTTTGACAAATCGCACCCTGAATACATGTATGAATAGAATTTCTGTTCCCCATGAATGAAGAAAGCGCTCAATGCACTACAGTGTGGATCTAAAAATATCAACAAATATTACAAAACAAAGCTTATGTTACATGAATTATTACTATATTATGATATGGATTGATCTTTTATGTAAACATGCGGTGGTAAATTGTATTCTAGCATTTGATTGGATGTTTTTACTATTATTTTCTTTTAATTTGAGGCTGAGCAGCCTTCTATTACTGCAAACATTAAATAATGGAGGTAGTTAACAGATGAAAAATTGACCCAAGGGATTGAATACAGAAGATCATATTAAACTATACAATTACTGTTATTTAGATGTATGTAGAAAATACATTGTGTGTCTGTGCATCAGGGAGAGACGTGAACCGAACAGACTCCTCTGAGACTAATCTGCCCACGGACTATGGCTAATTACACGCTGACAAAACACAGCTTGGAGAAATGTGTAAAGGGACATTAACTCTCTATTGTACAAGACGCACAACTTCTGTGTATAAAAATGGCATGACATGTAAATTAGACCACGCCTTGAAAGTGTGAATGTGTGAAAGTCAGTTCCTGATGAGCCACAAAGCCTTGTTGTCAAACCACTTCTGCCTCTTAGATTTGTACTATTAATGTTAGCAAACTTGATCACTGGGATGCTGTACTGAAGTTCCATTTCATTTGAATATTTTAACATATTTTACATATGAACCTCTGTGTGTATATTTCATTAATGATCATTTACGGTTTTTCAACTTGTATACTACAGGGTGTCCCATAAGTCTCCATACATAGGAAAAATAAACGTTTCTTGACATAAACCATTTTTATTTATATAATATGCTCTATATGACTGCCATTTTGTCGGGAACACATTTCAATGCGTGTCTGCTGAAGAACTATAAAGAAGAAATATAAAGAAATACATGTTAGAACCATATATGTATGGAATGTATTATGTCTCCTATGTATGGAGACTTATGGGACACCCTGTATATAGAGCGCCACAGTGGTCCAGCACAGAGCGTTCTGAGGACCAGTTGACACGACAACGCTCTCAGTTGAAAACGACAAAATATTTTATTGTAAATAACTAATTTATCAAGACAGGGGTAGTTGTTTGTTTACCTGCTTTACTAGTTTCAGCTACTTCCTGTAGCTTTCATCAACTACCCCTGTCTTGATAAATGATTTTATCTACAATTTCTGCAATATTTGTATGTGGAAGACAGTATGAAAGTTTACCAGACGACAAAATATTTGATCAGATGTGAATTTCGTCTAGATGGCGATGGCATTTTTGCAGGTTGAAAACACAAAAAAATGAAACCACCTTCCAGAGTGGATATCTTAAAAAGGCTCTACTCTCAGGTCACAGTCAAAATGAAAATCTATGTTTTCTCATCGCGTAGAGTTTAAATCACAGGCACACGCCAGTACAGGAAAACAACATGTCGGATTATTTCCCTGCGGCAGACCTTCAAGTTTCCCTAGCCGCTCTAATTTGCATCCAAGGGTCGTTTCAGTAATTGTCAGGAATCTTTATAGAGAGTAGTGTTACGTTTCCTGTTTTGTGATTGTATTTTGTGCTAGGAGAGAACAGGAAGAGAAGTAGCAAGGTTCTACGCAGGTTGGGGTTGGTGATGCCACCTAGCCACCTGGTGTGCATACGACACGATAAATAGGAAATTTCAGACACTTTTGCATGTCCGTATGCATACAGATTTTTCCCCCAAAACGCATGTTAAATACGGAAATAAAAGTGAGAACGCAACGCCACTTTTGCGTTTTCGGTTCCGATCGTTACCGTCTAAACGTAGCCTAAGACAACACACATCATGACTGGAGCTGACCATCACTGGACAGAGAGGAGGAGTCACTATTAACCCATGACAACCCAATGTTACTCTTATGGTGGTTTCAAAATAAATTTTTCTTTCTAATAAACCTTTCTTAAATGATTTATCCCCATGTATTATAATATTATCATCTTCTTTTTATTTTTTTCAATATAAACCATGTAATTTCCTATATTTAATTCAACGATCATGTAGATGTTCATGAAATCTGAAAATAAATTCGAAAGTTATTATATCAAAACAGGGAAAACTGAAGAAAAAGTGACTTATTTGGTAAAATCTATCATTAACTGAACTTAAACCAAACCTGTCCATCCACTATCATTGATCCAACTGCAAAAATCCACTTTTTCCAGCAAAGATATCAATAACTGAACTAAAAACAAGTGTCTCCATCCACTGTCATTTATCAGACTTCACAGGTTTTACCAGTGAATCAATGTTGTAGAAGATGATGGTGTTTCCATGTTCACTACGGAGCCTCTGAACGTCCAAATGGCTCATATCTGATGACCATGAAAAGATGACAAACTGTATTTTACACCAATTATTTACATGTATTGATAGGATTAGTGGATTAGCAGAAACCAGGATTACTTCCACTGAGGTGATTGTTGTGTAAATCATTGATTTAACAAGTTAATTTTGCAATACTAAAGTACTTTCACTGTCAATGTTTTGCTTCCATGTCTCTGTTTTGTGTTGTCTAGTGAATGAATCCTTCAAAAGAATTAATTCATTTAAGTGAAAAATTTGAATTGATTCGCAACGGTCACAAGTGTTTGCTTCTGGAGGATTCTGTTAGGTTTCTTTACTTTGGCTTGAACGTCTGGTTCCAATCGGCTCTATATGTAAAGTCTCATGAGATAACTTTTGTTATGATTTGGCGCTACATAAATAAAATTTGACTGATTGATTGAATCAATATTATTGTCTATTATCATGTAAACTAGTCAGAATCACTCACTAAGGTGGAAGCCCTGTATGATGCACTGTGCAGCAGGTAGTGTCCACGGCAAGATCTCTGATTGTATCGCGAGACTAGTTGCCGGCGACGGACGGACCAAGCTGAGGTAGTGAACCGCTGAATGAAAGAGCAGCCAAATAGGGATGAGTAGGGCACTTTGCCACCTGCAGGACGGTGTTACGCTCAGTCTAGGGCAGACCTGGGCATTGTAAGGCCTGGGGGCCACATGCGGCCCGACAGCTGACCCTAACTGGCCCACATGAGGTCATTGGCAAATTAAAAGTCAATGCAAATATATATCATCATAATAGACGTAACCAATACAACGCCACTGCTTTTATTATGAAGGATCTGCTAATTTACTGGTTTTTTTTCACACATACTTTCTGTACTTAACATAAGGCTTATGCACTGATTGGTTTGTTGGTCAGTTTCAGCCCATGAAGATGTCAGCTAACTGCAAAAAAAAGGAAAGAAAGATTAATTCCGAATGCAGAGTTTTTAACAAGACATGGACTTGTAAGTATTTCGTTACTGAAGTCAGATTTAAAGAAAACGAAAAGGAACTGTGATATGCAAACAAAGAAAGCTGGATGCATTTATAGTTTTTCATGTTAAGTCAGTGGTTCTCAGTCTTTTTCTGTCGGGCCCCCTTTGGAGCACGAAAAATCTCCAAGCCCCCCTCAACCCCAATAACATTGTACCTGTGGTGCAATTATAACTTTTATTGAAAGAAACATCAATATCATTAGAATACTTTTTGCTTTTCCTTGAATAATTTGTTGTGCAAATTAAAAATAACTTGGATTTTTGATTGAACAATATAAATGACCTCAACAAAACTGCTCCCTGAGACATTATTTTTTCCAATTAAAAATAGGAAATGTGTAATTATCTTACAACTATGACAATAAGGTAATTTTTTTTGTAGAACAACAAGCAAATTTTGGTAACAAAGATGAACATTTTAACAATATCAGTGGCTGCAATGAGCCTGTTTCCGTTGCAGATCTCAGAACATTAAAGTGCAATCTGTACAAACTGTGCAAAACCAGAAACATTGCACATTTTTCTTTTCCAGTCCAATCCTTGTCCATTGTCCAAACCTAAACTCTTGGTCTAGTCTAGTGACAGATCACTATGGCAGTAGATTTGTTTGTTGTACGTCCCTAAAATGAGTCCAGGGTGCTCCAACGCTAAAACATTAGTTCCACCTGATACATGTTCTAACCTGAAGAAAAAAAACAAAACACCTAGGAATGATCCCATGCCCCCCCTGGAAAGCCTTCGCACCTCCCTGGGGGGGCCCGCCCCACAGTTTGAGAAACACTGTGTTAAGTTAATGTGGAGCTGGTTTTGCACATTTTCCAAAGTCTTTTTGTGAATATTCATTAAATAGTTGTATTCTGTGCTCCACATTTTTATTTTATTATTGTATTGTTGCATTTACTGTTTTTGTATTATAGTAAAGTATATATATATATATTTAGAGAAAGATATATTAAGGAGAGCTGCAAGTGTATTGATCCGGCCCTTAACAACTGTCAAAGTTTCTCATGTGGCCCCATAGGAAACTTAATTGCCCACCCCTGGTCTAGGGGTTACTGAGACGCAACATGGTATGAGACTCCCCTCCCTCCATGTCCCTTAACAAACAGGAGCAAGCTGCAAAATAAATGACCAGCAGTCAACAAAACTGCAATTTAAGAGATTTATTTACATTAAAAAAAGTGAAATCAGGAAGGGAATCAAAGTAACAAAAATAACAAACAGAATAATACTTTAAGCTCACTATGCTTACCTACAAACATAACCAAGAAAACCAAATAACATTAATTCTAACAAAAAACAGGAGAAAACTTAAAGAAAAGATTCCCGCCTTTTGCGTCTGATCATACAAAGCTCTCCAAACAAAATGACAGATTGCTGGTTAAAATGAAGGGGATGGGAAGAGTAGGCTGATTCTGCTTTATATATTCCCGTTCATCGCTGAGGAACCAATCAGCACAGAGCACTCCAGCACCACACCTGCAACTCATCCTCACTCAACCACTATCTGTAAGGAGAGAGAGACAGAGAACACACACACACCCATACACAGAAGAGAAAAGAAAAACTACAAAAATACAACAGAATCACAACTGACAAATCACATCAACAGAATCTAAACCACTAACCCTTGACAACGGCTTTTCAAAACTGGTGAATCGAATGAATCGATTCGCAACAGACGAACAAACCCAAGGAATCGAGTTAGTTAAAAGAACCGGACTTCCCATCACTAGTGTTGAACTTGTCTAATGTGACATGTTCAGTCACCAGTGTCACAAATATTAAACATCTTTACGGCCTGATCACAATCAAGGTGTACAAGTATATTTGCATCAGTTATTAATCAGTGTTGCCAAAAGATCCCCCCAAAACCATTCCCAAAATGTTTCTTTGGCCATCTTATTACTAGATCTTGCAATCCTCCAAATTTGAAGAAAATTGGATAAAAACTGAAAAAATGGCGACCCAATGAGTGTGAAAACATGTGCACAATTTTATTGTTATAAGAGAGCAAAATTATTGTACATAATGTTTTGTAACACAATAAATAATTCCTACTCAACTCCTGTGTCTTTTTTATTACAAAATACACACATCATATTGATTTTCATTTACTGATCATTTTTGTTGAACAGCTGTTTGATTATCAGTTCTTATTTTCAGTATTAAGACAATCAATCATTTTTTTCTGAGAACCCTTCTTTTACAGCCCTTTAATTGTAATAATAGAATGGGAACCTGTTATGTCAGTATTATTATGACTAAATATGCACAGCTAAACAGATTTTGGTCTGCTCCCTGGCTGCAGAAAATTTGGGAACACTGTGGCAAATGGATGTTTACGTCGAACCGCAGGTTTTCAATGGCGCGGTGTTCACCAAAATTCATGTAGTGTCCATACACTAATATATACTCAGTGCCAATGAAGACGCAACACTTGAAGATTCTTATATTTTTTTAAATCGATGAGGATTTTTATTCCATAAGCTCTTTGGAATTAATCATAGGCCATTTCTATACAGTAAAAATAAAAAAATCACATCCAAATTTTTTGACAAAAAATAAGGATAAAGAAAGAAACTCAAGGACCCCCAAAACCAAAAGTCACAAAGCGGTCCCGGAGGTGCTGCAGCTCAATGTAGCGATCCTGCTGTGGCGTGGTCACACGTGCTCGTCCAGGGCGAGGTCTGTCTGCAGTTGAGCCAGTTTCTTCATCCCTCTGTTGCATCCTGACTATGGTGGACACATTGCATCCAAACGGTGCGCCACCTGCCGAGCAGAGATCCCGGCCTCCAGGAGCCCCATAGCATGGCATCTGTGGTCACGTGTCAGTCTAGGCCTCGCTGAGTTATTGCAAATGATTTTGGTGCCTTTCAGCTTGCCTTTATATACAGAACATGACCACTCCTTAACTGACCACAGTTCCTTAAGTTGAGCAGTTCATTGCTGAGCAACGAGAAAAACAAGTCTTATGAATGCAGACAAGTTCATTCAAGCGTGACAATAGCTCAACCCGTCACAGGTTATTAAGAAATTGTCTGGGATTATCTTATACAGGTGAAACTGAAACATACTGATGCAGCTCAGGAACAATAAAACACATTCAAGTGTTGCGTTTTCATTGGCACTGAGTATACTTCCATCAATAATATGGCCTATATGCCTTATACATATATTGTTATAACTTGTTCACAAATGTTTCTTTCCTCCTGTACCAGGAAGACTTAGTTACAGATCTAACACAGATGCCACCATGTGGTAAGCCAGATTTCCTTTCCAATCTTGTAGAGTCTGTACACCAAGTAGTGTCCGTACACTGTATCAAAATATGTGGGTCTAATTTTATTGTTTCTGTCAATATATGGAATTTTTCAGCACACATGCTTTGGACACATCTATGCAATAAACAATGCATGATTCTCCTGAGTGCTGAAACATTTATATATCTTTGTAGGCATTAAATATAGAGGCTATTAGGCTGGAGTGTCCATACACCATATAATTTCTGATTTGACAGGGGTACAAGCCTGCCAAATTTTTAGTAATCACCATAATACAAAAATATTTTGGACTTTAACCCTTTCATGCATAGTGGTCGCTACAGTGGACAGCTATTCTACAGCTGTTCTCTTGTGTATTCATGGATTTTGTTGTTCTTTTCGTTGTTGTTGTTTTTTGGTTTTTTTTTTACACATATCTTTATTAAAGTTTTAAGACACTACATATCTTTTCTGACATGAATTGGTAACATTATGTAGATGTCCCCTGAGCATAAACCTCCAGAATCAAAAGCCCTCTCCATATTTATCAGTAAATCCATGTTTCTATGCATCAAAAATGAAACCTGTGGTGTCCAGCTGAGTGGACATTTTTGCAACTTCATGAAAAATAGGTTCATAAGAATTTTTTTTCATTATTATTATTATTTTTTTTAAGTATTTTTTTTTTTTTTTTTAATTATTTTTATTTTTTAATTTATTTTTCAGAAGACAATTTTCAATCGCATTGTTTTTTTCATGCCTAAAGAGGAATAAAAACACTCAAGGAAAAAATTTTGATTAAGGTTCTCATAATTTGTGCATGAAAGGGTTAAAAGAGAAATATAATATAAGTGACTCGATAGCTTTTTGTACACTATTAGCTCGTCGTATGATTCTGTTTAAGTGGGAGGAACCTCTGCCACCCACTTTTGTGCAACGGGTGCATGATTTACTTTTCTTTTTAAAGTTGGAAAAGATTAAGTTTTCTGTTCGTGGACAAATTAATTTGTTTTATCAACAACGGAATCCTTTTTCCTCTACTGTCAATAAGAGTGTGCTGCTGTCACCTACTTCCTCTTGATGGAGAAATGTGTTGTTGGTTTGCACTGTATTGACTCAGCCCTGAGTATTGTAAAGAGGAGTTGATAACGTTATTTATCTTGTTGCCTTTTTTTTTTTTTTTTTTTGTGTCGGGGGGGGGGGGGGGGGGGTTGGTACGTTTGTTGTATGGTTTGTTTGTATATGTTGTGTCTGTGTAGTTTTCTGTGTATGGGTACATGTTTGTGTAAATGTATAATTTGAAATAATAAAAAAAAGAATTAAAAAAAAAAAAAAAAAAGAGAAATATCAGACAAATAAAATGGCCTGTCTGATTTTGGATAGAGCATTATTATTTTTTATCTATATGTGCACCCTTTCTGGTACCCTTGATTGTGATCGGGCCGTTAACGACATCTATAGATCCTGACCTGTTGTGTCGACCAAAGACTGGACTCATGTGGACAATCACAGTATTTGTCGAGGTTAGCTCTTTTTGTAGGCTGACACCTTTGATGTCCCCCCGCTTGTTATGTAGACCTAAATACCTTGAACTCCTTTAGGGATAAATAAGTTCCTCAATCCTCCCCTCTCGTGGTGCCACAGAGGATAAATTATATACAGATCTTCTACTTCCTCTCATCATAATAATATGCTTTGCATGGCTTTTCCACTTCATCTAGAATCACGGTAATCCCTGTGCTTCTGTGTAATTATCTCTCCTCTAGGCTGATCTCAGTGCTCCTCACCTGCTCAGCCTAGTCACATTACCTCCTCACTTTTATCTATGACTCTTAAAGCTGCTGCCAAGGGTCCTCTTAACTCACCCCACAACTTTTCCCTTACCCCCCCCCCCCTCAACTGGAATGCACACACACCCACTCTCTGTATCTCCCACTCCTGTATTCCTTCTGTTTCTCAAGAGGAATGCTAATAGCAGGAGGGGGGGGGGGGGGACAGCGCTTCACGGCAAATTTGTATTGCGGGTATATCCCTCATTAATTTCCCAACCATTCTAATAAGTGGAATGAAAAGAAAATAATGGAAATATAATTTGCTAAATTGACAAGTAGTCAGTGGGTACCTGGGGGAACAGAGGCTGTTCTTTTCTCTTATGCATATTATCAGAACATTCTGGCCTATTCTTGTGGTTGACACTAACAATTACTCATTCAGAAGATTTCTTTTATTTAAAAGCTCTCAAATTCATTTATCCTATATCCATTAGCGACAAAGTTGTATTTCCTCCTCCAAAAGTCCAATAAATGCGAAATGATGGATAAATTGACCATCGTGACAGAGTTTGAAGTGGAATACATATTTATGACAGTAATTTAATGTTTACTACAAGAGTGGCCTTTTTTTTTTTTTTTTTTTGATCAAAGCTGTCAAAAAGATAAGTGCACATAACACCGAGGAGTAGTTTATGACTTTAAAACAGCAGAGATGATGAAAAGAAATAATTTTATAAGGTGTGTATGTTGTTTATGCAGTATATTAAATGACACTTGGACATTTAAAATGCTATTAATGGATGTCAGACTGGGTTGTGTAAACACTTTTTTTTTTTTTTTAAATAAATATTACAGTTGCTGAATCTGTGGACATGTATAAGATGGTGACTAGGATTTGGGATTTACAATTCATGTAGTTTTTATGTCTCCAAACACTCAGGTTTAATTTAGTGATCATGGAAATATTTTTTTCATTAATAGTTGTTAACCCCTAAAGACCCAGTGCTACTTTTGTGGTAGTTCCCAAATGAATTTTTCTCTTTCTCTACCTTTCTTAAGTGATTTATCACCATTTTTTATAGAACATTATCCTCTATATTTTGCATTTTTTGGTTTAAATCATGTATTTTCCAATATTTAATTCACAGATCATGTAGATGTTCATGAAAACTCATTCATAATTATTTCAAAACAGAAAAAAATGAAGAAAAGGTGACTTTTTCGGCAAAGATATTGCTAACTGAATATAAAAACAAGCGTCTCCATCCACTGTCATTGATCCAACTCCATGGATTTTACTGGTGAATCAATGTTGTAGAAGATGACAGTGTTTCCACGTCTACTACGGAGCCTCTGAACGTCCAAATGGGTCATACCTGATGACCATGAAAAGATGACAAGCTGTATTTTACACCAATTATTTACATATATTGATAGAATTAATAGATCAACAGGTATTAAACAGTTAATATCTGTAGATGGTTTGTGCTGCCGGTGGCTGTTTGGGTCTCTATGGGGCTAATATTATGTCATACTATGATCACAGTGGCTAGGGAATGTAGTCAGTGCTCAATGGAGGCAAACAGTCTCCAGACAGAGATGGAGTCTGAACTTGGACCTTTCTCAAGGATTTGCTGTATTGATTAGAAAGCACCCACCTATTTCCAGCCAAGCATTACAAAGTAATTAAAATGGTGCAGGCTTATCTTTGTCTGCTGCTTCAACAGATGGGCTACATGGTATAAACAAAAAGCCTTCAAGTTATAGAACTGTCCAGAACGTTTCTGCATGTGTGATCAAATGTGTGTCTACAAATAAGTACTATAATCATTTATAAGTAAACGTGCAAAACTCAGCCGTCACAAAGAAGATTATAAAATGCTAAAATATTTGCTATCAAACATTTCTGCAGTGGACAAACAGGTATTATGTCAACGTAAATCAACATCAGTTCTGCTACTTTGTTTTTTATTTTTGTCTTTTGCTCTTCCTCAAAAGGTACACTGTAAAAAAAATCCTGTTGTTTTTATGGAAAAAAACTGGCAGCTGTGGTTTCCAGAACAAGACTGTAAATAACACATCCAACTGTAAACATATTTACAGAGTAACATGTAGATTTAACAGTTTAAACATGTAGAGTTAAATGGACTGCACTTATTTAGCACATTTTCTCCACCTTCATGGTGTCCAAAGCACTTTACAAACTTTACACCAGGTTCAACTGGGAGCAATTTAGGGTTCAGTGTCTTCCATGGACACTTTGACATATGGGCAGTCGGAGCCAGGATTCGAACCACCAACCCTTTGGTCAATGGACGAGCTGCTCTACCAACTCTACCAACCCATTAATGTACAAGTTTAAAATGTTACATTGTTAAATGTTTACTTTTTTTTTTTTTTTTTGTAACTTTTACATATATATAAAGCAAATAGGCCGTTATTTCAACATTATGATCTTGCAGTTTAAACAGCACCACATTTTTTTTTTTAAAATTTACAGTTTTATTTTCTAAAAACAATAGAAATACATAATTTCTATATACAAATCTGGTTTTGTTCACATACTCTTCCTGTAAAAACTACGCCTATATTTGATTTAATCATTAACACAAAAATCTTTTCAAATAAACAACTTTGCATTGTATTGTCACTTACAGTTTTTTCATGTTGCAATTTTACAACTTTTTGGTGTTAATTCTACAGTCATTTTTTACAGTGTAAGAGGTGTTTTGGTTGGATAGTGAATGTCCATTCAGACATACACATGCAGGACTTGCCTTCCATATTAGCTTATGGGTCCGATCAAGCGGTAACACATGGACACATTTTGGGTTCAACGGTCTCTGTCATGTAAGCAGAGTAACTTATATGCACATATTATACATATTTGAGTAGGTATTTATAAGCACTTTAATATTATGTGTAACAAAATTTGGGGAGATAAAATTTTTAGGTGAAAAATTCAAATTACTGTTTAGTAACGTGGACTTGAAATGGACATACATTTTTTAAGCTTTACGCAAACATTCAAAACATGCCATTCTCGACAGAAATTGATATCAAGTAGGACAAAACCTTTTAGATATTATATTCAGCTATGATGAAGATACATTTTGCAGTAAAATATTGAAAAGTCTCTGTTTTATTGACATGAGAATGTGGTAACACGTGGACAGGTTGCCATAGTAACACGTGGACGACTCTTTACCATTGTATGCATCACCCAAAATGTTGATTTATTTTTTAAAACAGCAAGCCAGATATAATCACAGTGCTTTATTGAATGTATTTAATATGAACACAGTGTTATTTACAACTTGTGGTGGTTCATACTGATATAGGTAAATTATAAATGGAGTCATTTCTCTGTAACAGTTCACAGATAGTCTTTTTTAATGTGACCAGTGTATGAATTCACAAACTTCATCATTCAGAATTTTAATTTCTCAGTTATAGACAGTCTTTTCATGTCTTTTTGTTAATTTAATGCAGCCTAGCAGAAGGTTCAGAATTTCTCCTCCACTGTGTAAGTGGGATTTTAAAAAGGATAACAGTTAACAGACCCTTATATAAGTCTATAAACGGACTTTGATAAGCTTTAGGAAAAGATTGTGGGTCTGATTAAAGTCATTCAACATTCTTTGGATCTCTTCTGTATTAAAACTGTACATTTTTAGATTTAACCAATGAAAATGCATTGTTTAGGATTAGAAATACCCCTATAGACATAGAATTGTTCTGTTGTGACTTCCAATTTTTATTTTTTTTTTTATCTACATTTAGGAAGTGATCTGTGACCATTTATTGTAATGCTATTCTCTACATTTTAAATGTATAAGTGGAAAGCAGTATATTTTCCTATATTTAATTTACTAATCACGTAGATGTTCATTATAGCTCAATGGAAATTTAAAGATTATTATATCAAAACTGAGAAAACTGAAGAAAAGTGACTTTTTCAGCAAAATATATCATTAAATGAACATAAAAACAAGCATCTACAGCAGGGGTGTCCAAACTTTTTTTAAAGAGGGCCAGATCTGATAATGTGGAGATTGCCAGGGCCAGTGGTCCCTTCGGATGTTTTTTAAACAGTAAAAATTACATATAAAAGCGCTGTTCTACAACAATTTAATTGTCATTGTCACATTATCATTTTTTTAAAATGGCAATGTAACCAAATCTAGGCCACTCAGGTCTGAACAAACTAAAAAAAAAAAAAAAACAACAATTCTGCCTTCCTTTCACATCTGGAGTCAGATAACATAGAACAAACTGTGTGGAGTATCTTAAACATCCAAGCTGATAAAAATCTTAACCCCACATTCATTTTAAACATGACTTATATGAGTAATCATTACTCATATATTACTCAGTAATGCAAAGTCTGTTAACATTTCAGATGAAAACATATGACACTTACTCTTGTCTTTCACAAAATCATTCAGAAAGTAATATTTGTGTCACATCTACAAGTACACAACACCAGCAGTGAATTCATTGAACTCACAGGTTCACATGAAGAGTCACTGTTGTGAGTTTAACCCTTTCATGAACTGTCCACTCCAGTGGACAGTTCTTCTCCAGCTGTTCTCTTGTATATTAATGGGTTTTGTTGTTTTAGTTGGAACTATCAGCCAACACAGTGGACACTTATGCACCATCCCATACACTGTAATTCAGATCATTACTGTAACTTTACTGTTCTTGATAAACCTGATCTGCACTAACATGTCTGAGTGTAAATCAATTGTTATTTGTTAGAAAAGAAGTTTTTTTTTTTTGCATATTATCTCCATGAAGTGAGTAATTACTAGCATTGGAAAATGTTAAAATGTGAGAAGACATCAGATTAGCAGCATTAAAAATGTTCTTATTTCATTGTTTTCATATCACTTTCTGATATTGGGTTTTAAACACGTTTCTTTACTTCAAAAATTAAATGCATGAATATTTTTGTAACTCCAGAGAAAAAAAAACTCGATCGCATTGTTTTTTTCATGGCTAAACACTGAAGAAAAAAATTTTGACTAAAGTTCTCATAATTCGTGCATGAAAGGGTTAAAGCAGCTTGAATTTGCTTCACTTTTTCGGAGCGCTCACTCCCTTCTAGCTTGTTGTATGCGTTAGCATGTTTTGTCTGCTAGTGTCTCTTTACATTGAATTCCTTAAACAAGGCAACAGTCTCTTGACAAATTAGGCAAACACAATCGCCTCAATTTTCAGTGAAAAAAAAATTATAATTCCCATCTCTCCTGGAAGCGGCGGCCCTCACTGTCAACTTTGTTTTTTTATTTACAGGCGCCGTGGTTAGAAATTAGTGAAAAGGGTTAACGGCGAGGTCACAGAGCCAGATAGAGTTAGAGTGGTGCTGCCACCATGAGGTGAAAGGAGAAACTGCATTTTGAACCTTTTATGATTCATGTACTCGGTTCAACAGTCCAAGCGGGCCATAAATAATATAATATAAAACCCAAGCTGTGGGCCGTATTAAATCTGACCGCGGGCCGTGATTGGCCCCCGGGCCGGACTTTGGACATGCCTGATCTACAGCCTCTGCCATTTGTCAAAGTATATTAGTTTACTGGCAAATTAATGTTAGATTGTTTCCACATTCACTGCAGAGCCTCTAAATGTCCCTAAATGAAAATAATGTAATACAATACAATATAAAGCTCACCAACTGCATTTTTACCTGAATTATGTAAACATATTGGTGTTATGAGATGTTCAAAAGCTGTTAAACATGTTAGATCTGCAGATATTTTTGTTGCACATGTTTAGGGCTTTGAGGTTAATATTACTAAATACACAGTCTCAATTTTTGTTTAATCTCTGAAGGCTTTTTTTATTGTTTGTTTTTGTTTCAAACCAAGCTCTGGTTTCTTTTCCTTACACTCACCAAGTATTAACCCTTTCGTGCATGAATTATGAGAGCCTTAATCAAGATTCTATTTTTCCTGAGTGTTTTTATTCCTTTAGGCATTAAAAAAACAATGCAATTAAAAATTTTTTGTGAACCAATTTTTCATGGAGTTGCAATAATGTCGACTCAGCTGGAAACCATGCATTTAATTTTTGAAGTAAAGAAATATATTTACTGATGTACTGTGTGAAAACTATGAAATAAAAACATTTTTAATGCTGATGTTTTCTCACATTTTAACAGATAATATGTACAAAAAAAAACAACAACAAACTGTTAATTAAAGTCTAATAATAATAATAATAATAATAATAATAAGCAACTGATTTCCACTCAAGTATGTTAGTGCAGATCAGGTTTATGAAGACCGGTAATGTTAACGGTATGAATTACAGTGTATGAGTGTCCACTGTGTTGGCTGATATGGAATTAAAACAACAAAATCCATGAATATATAAGAGAACAGCCGAAGAATAACTGTCCACTGGAGTGACCACTGTGCATGAAAGGGTTAAACACAAAAGTGCCCAAACATCTCTTGCACACTGTCTAACTTGCAGTGACATGTTTATTGCAATGTTTTGGTATTAGACCTTCATCTAATGTCAGCTGGTCCAATATCATAAAATGGTAGAGGAGTCAGCCTGGTGATAGGAATGAAGTAGGACTCAGGGGGACTATGATGAAGAGATGGATGCTGAAGGTGGAGGAACAACCACCAGAGAAGCAGCTGGACTGAAAGAGTCACCTCGAAAACGCAGGAAACAAAACATTACAGAAGATCCTTTGTCCAACATCCATCAGTCATTACTCGATGGCACTTAGACAATGAGTCTGTTTACATGACCATAAATGTCAGATAACTGGGAGTAATTAGGTAATTGTAATAATCAGATCTGACGCATTTACATACAATTAAGAAACAAGGGTTTAGACACTTCAGATCATTACCATATTTCTTTTGGAGTACATTTGTATGGAAGACCAGACCTGCCATATTTAATACTATATATACATACATATAAATATAAAAATGGCTTGATAAATTAATTCATTTGCCAATACATAATACAAAAACAAAATTAAAAGGCATTTTCTATGAAGTTATCTGTAAAATGTGGCAAAAATGGGTATTTGTAATCTCATTTCTGAGCGTTTTATTTTAATTTCCTGTTAAAAATCCTAGTTATTTACTTAAATCATCATTCATAATGTTGGCTACCAGGAACACACAAACTCATTATTCTTACAGTCAAAATGACTGAAGTTCACAGACATTGTGGACTATCAAACAGCTCAAATAATGTACAAAGCTAAAAATAATCTTTTACCAACAAATATACAGAAATTATTCAGTATTCATGAGGGGGGGTTATGATTTAAGGGGGAAAATTAACTTTAAAATTCCCTTAACACGCACGACTAGGAAGGGTTTTTGTGTTTCTGTCAGTGGGGTGAGACTGTGGAACAGATTTAATATAGAGTTGAAGCAATGTCCAAGCATGAAAGAATTTAAAAAGAGGTACAAAGACACAATTTTTCAGAGGTACAGGGAGGAGGGAGGGCTTGGGGATCACTGGGTGTTCTAAAGATGTATAAGTATGTGGTAAGTGTGTGTAAATGCATGTATAGGTGTGTATGTGTGTGTGTGTGTATATATGTATGTGTATATGTGTGTATAGATCTGTGTATGAATATGTATTTACATATATGTGTTATTGTATTATGTGTTTATGTAAATCATATTATATGTGTTCATAATCATATAAAGCCAGAAACCTAATTATTTACTAGTAAGTATCAGTCATATTATGGCATAGTGTATAGATATGATTAGACGAGGAAGGTTATTATTGTTATTAATTATATAAGGAGAAGGGGTGGGAGTTTATAAGTTGTACTTCTTCTCACTCCTTTTCAAATATGTATTATATGTCTTATGTTTAAGTGTTTTGTTTATTTATTTTCTTCTGTTTGACATTCATGTTCGAAATAAATACATCAATCAATAAACATGTCATTTTCCATACGATAACCATTGTTGTCACATTTTACAGATAACGTCATAGAAAATGCCTCCAATTTTTAATTCTTTTTTTTGTATTATGTATCGCACATGACCTAATTTATTGACACATTTTTATATTTCTGTATATATTATTAAATACGGTAGGTCTGGTCCTCCATACTTCTGTACCTAGTGATGGTAGATTTAAACTTCCTGTTGTTTTCAGTCACATTTGACTATGTAACTTCCATTCTTTTCGATTTTCGTTGTGTTTATACATGCGCAGACGTAAAAGAACAAAATAAATCAGATTAACCTGCATACATGCAAGAAGACATTGGAGTACTGGGGAGAAATTCTGGTGTATTAATCCGATTTCTCATAATCAGATTACTGCTGTTATCTGATAAAACAGATCAGATTAAACTGTTTACATGATCACTTAAATAATTTGATAACTCCAGAAATCAGATTGTGATCGGAGCATTGGTGTGAATGTAAACAGGCTCATCGACTTACTATGTACTAGGGCATTAACAGAAAAGCCGGTTCGTCAACGTGTCGATATCTGTGGCACAAGTCGATGTAACTTTGGAGGAATCGACAAGTCGTGTGTTAATTGTGATCTAAGAATATTACAACAAGAAAGATTAACTGATTTACCCTTTATTTTTAGTGGTTGGTGAGTTTCGAATTTTACTTCATTTTTATTGCAAACTGAAGTTGGTTTCTGAGTGGTGCTGGTTTGTGGTTCTGACAGCTTTAATTTCCATTAATTTAAAAAAAACTATCATCTAAGTAGTGTTCTGTGAGCCATGCAAGCAAGACCAATATTGAATAATAATAATGTGCTCTTTTCTCAAACATGCAGTGGACTCGTATGCTGAAAATTCAAAGTGTTAGCCTATGTTTTGTTTTGTTAAAAGGTCTGAAAAGGACTGTTGATGCTTGTGTCTTGCAAGTTTTTTATTCTGCACTTTACTGTACATTGTTAATGTTACAGTGAACTTTAAGGGCATTTTCACACTGCGTACCCGAGTTCGTACCATAACTGGATACATTCACACCTTTCCCGCAGGCGTTGGGTTCACAAGCACGTACTGCGGCCCCTGCCTGAGTACGAGTGGGTGTTGCAGGGCCGAAACAGTAGGTGGCGGTGTGGAAGGAATTCTGTCATTATCCAACAAACGAAGAAGTCAGAAGAAGACAAACCCTTACGTCATCAACCGTGCGACTGTTCTGTTGATTTGTTTACAATAGCGGCAATGCTTTTCTATCTGTTAGCCTGTTTGAGGCAAAGAGAAGAAGTGCGACCAGCGTTGTCCCTGATATATCATCGAGTGGTTCGGTCGATAAAGCAAGTCCGTGCCATACGGATCCGAGGCTTTTTCAGGAGACAACAGGAGCACCGTCTATGGTCTCATGGTGATTGAGTCAGTTCCATTGTCAGAGTGGTGATCAGGTCACATCCACTGTTGGAGTGGTGATTAATGCCCCGTTTCCACTACATGGTATCGACTCGACTCAACTTGACTCAGCTTGGGCTTTTTACGTTTCCATTACGAAAAAGGACCGGGAATCTGGTACCCAGTACTACTTTTTTGGTATCACCTCCGCCGAGGTTCCAGGACCGGGGACCAGATACTAAAACGTGACGTGTAAGCACTGCAGACCACTGATTGGTCAGAGAGTTTTCTCTGTGACCCGCCGTTTTACAAAAAACAGATATGTAAGTGGACAGTAAATATACATTATATATACAGGGTGGGGAAGCAAAATTTACAATGAACATTTAGTTGTTTTTTCTCAGCAGGCACTACGTCAATTGTTTTGAAACCAAACATATATTGATGTCATAATCATACCTAACACTATTATCCATACCTTTTCAGAAACTTTTGCCCATATGAGTAATCAGGAAAGCAAACGTCAAGAGTGTGTGATTTGCTGAATGCACTCGTCACACCAAAGGAGATTTCAAAAATAGTTGGAGTGTCCATAAAGACTGTTTATAATGGAGAGAAGAGAATGACTATGAGCAAAACTATTACGAGAAAGTCTGGAAGATACTATTAAAGAAGAATGGGAGAAGTTGTCACCCGAATATTTGAGGAACACTTGCGCAAGTTTCAGGAAGCGTGTGAAGGCAGTTATTGAGAAAGAAGGAGGACACATAGAATAAAAACATTTTCTATTATGTCAATTTTCTTGTGGCAAATAAATTCTCATGACTTTCAATAAACTAATTGGTCATACACTGTCTTTCAATCCCTGCCTCAAAATATTGTAAATTTTGTTTCTCCAGCCTGTATATATACATTAATTCACACGATAACAGCCCAAAACTACACCATGGTCGGTCGAGGAGATTCAGTCTTTGGTGGACGACGTAAAAATTCCGACGAGACAACACGCAACGAGCGAGTTTATCAGCAACTTTCTGAACAGACGACATGGAAGTATCGCTATGACGACCAGGTACTCTAAAGTCGGTAGTATCTTGTAATGGAAACGGTCTCCAGGAATACCGAGTCGAGCCGAGCTGGTTCCACGTAGTCACGTCTGTTCTCGGGCACAGATCACTTTCACACTGCAACGTACCGTACTGGAGTCCACGCAGTCTGTACGCAGGACTACCTTCTCAGCTGAACTCAGGCCCACTTTTGGGGCATTCAAAGGGATTCTGAATTTTTAGCAGTAAATTAAATGGTCTATTTAATATGCATTACATCAGGTAATGAGTTGTCCCTTAGCCTCCTTACCACGATAAATGACGAGAAACATTATAGAGTAATCGCCTTTATTTTGGATGGAGCAATGAAATATTGATATAACCTTCACCCTCTCTTACAGACAGTTGGTGCACATTCTGTTCTCTGTGGTGCAAACTGAAATTTACCCCCCCCCCCCCCCCCCTTCAGCATATGGATGTGGTAATCAGGTAATATTCACATGAAATAGGTATGATATAAATAACCTCGCAGATTCCACTAAATACTGTTTAAATGATACTGGATTTAAAAAAAGCATGGTGGGAGAAATTATTTTAATGTTTATGCTTCTATTATTTTAGTCACAACAACTATCCTCAAATGCTATGCAGTGAAATCTTGGCCCAACTCTCTAAACCTGTTTACTGAAAATTAGGCCACCCTTAATTTGCTTGCAGTCAAATATTAGCCCCCTCACACACACAAACTGCACAGGTCCCCTTCCTAAATAACTGTGGTTTATTTTACAGAAAGTAAATTGGAATATTCACCATTTATTTACTGAATTTGTTTATTATGCATTTATGAATGGAATGGTGAAAGTACTGCGCAGACATAAGTAGCGAAATCATGTTGAGCTTAGTGAGGCAAAAAAAAAATTTTTTGGTCAGCCCCCCACCCCACTCAAAAAATCACTTCTTTGGGTCTGTCAGGTACGGTACTCGAGTACGGAACATTTGCATTCACATGGATAAAATTAAGCGGACTTTGGAGTCAAACATACTTGGATATAAACTCAGGTACGCTGTGTGAAAACACCCTAATACAAGTTGCTCATTGTTGAACGGCTGTGTCTGTGTTGTTCCTCTTCTGTCAACGTGACGACGTCATCATACGACTCGTCGACTTGACTTCGACATTTTTGACAAATAAGTCGATCTGAAACAATCTGACGTCAGTGATGCCCTACTACGAACTGTATATTTGCACTTACGACTGTGACTATTCAGTAAAGAATTGAGTGATTATTTGTTTTAATATTACATATTTTTTGCCCTTTTTTTATTGTTGAGCTGAAGCAGAAATGAATTTCCAGTAGGCATGATTAAAGTTTATTTGAATCTGCATCAGGCACAAGGGGAAGTGGATGAGTAAAATGTGTTCTTCTGTTCTGTTCTTAGCGCTTTTACAAAACCATGAGTACAATTAAATATTTACAAAAGACTATAATTTATGAGACACAGTTAAGATGAGCCATGAAAGCATGAGAATGTCAATATACACGTCTCTTGATATAAAACATGTTTTTGTTCCGGAAACGCTGAGATCTGTGGTTCGCCCAGATGTACAGCGGTTACATATTATTCTGCTGAAGGGGTTGAGGTGCGTGCAGAGTATGTCGGTGTGTTTATTACCAAAGTGTAACAGTGTAAAGACTTTCCGGTCGAATTATTCACTAGTGTGGTGAAGACGGTGAAGAGGCTGTCCTCTGGGAAAACACAAAGAGCAGAGGTGTTAATTATTCTACAGATCAGTGATGTCAGCAGAACTCTCCTTTTGCACCTAATTGTCCCTTTGGGGGTGCTCAGGGCCTCATTATGCTTTGTAATGCAGTGTTAGTTTTGGTTTGTTGAAGTATCTTAGTTGTATTTAGAAATTTTAAGCTGTTTCAGAGAAGTAACTTCGATACGAGATGAATGAATTTATGCTTTAAAATGTGACGTTATGCTTTCATCTGAGTTGGAGTCGGCAAAATATGAAGTCATACATGCAATATTTATCATTATTATGACGCATCAAAAAGTATAACGTAAGGAAAATCTGCTTCCAATGTGACCTGTGGGAGTTATTCTCAGTAGATGTTTGAAGTTAAAAAAACAAACAAAAAAAACATTGATCTTAACAAGGATAGTGAAACTGTACCTTTAAATTGATGGATTCTATGTTTTGAGTCATGGGGTGTCGGAGCCTTTCAGTGCTACCGGTGGATGAAGGCGGGGTTAACATATACAGGGTGCTTACACTTTATCCAAATAAAAATTCCAGACTTTTTCAAAACTGCCATTTTTTTTACCTAAGACCTTGAATTTATATACTTTATACTTGCGTGCCTACCTTTTTGGTTGAGATTATACCTGTTGTGTGTAGTAGAAAAGTTTATTTTAATAAATGGATGAATGTATAATTCACAATAAATTATATTTTACTGACAGAAATGGTTTCAAAACACGAATATCTCAAAAGTTCATGGATATCACACAAGTTTCCAGTCCCAACCTGTAAGATAAATCATCATTTTTTTTAAATATGATTTCAAATTGTTCTAAGTTATATTTCATCCTACTCCTTTTTGAATATGCGAATCAAGTCATATTTTGTTTTCATGTATATATAAGTTTTTCATGTTTACTTGCAATCTGTTGTATTTCTAAGAACTAAAATAGGATTACTTTGTTTTGTTGCATATTTGAAACAAACTGAAACTAACTAACAGATATGCTTTCCTCATGTATTTCTTATCTTACAAGATCATGTGCCTTTGAGCATACTTTAAAATTTGACTAGGAATTAAAACAGGTTGTAGAAATCCACTTGACTTTTTTCCAAAATGAATATAAAGATAGCTTTGCAGCACCTAGAGGGTTCAAATTCAAGCATTTTGAACTGTTAGTGTCTAAATACACAAATAAATGTACCAAAGACTAATAAAAGTGGGTTTAGCAAAATATGACCCCTTTAAGATATCATATATTGAACAAAGATACAGGACATCAACGACCTGAAGCAAAATATCACTGATACCATTGATGAGTCTATGATACAGAAAACATGGCAAGAAATCCAGTACCGTCTATATGGTCACTATACCATACCAAACCAACTTTATTTAAATAGCACTTTAAGAACTTTACAGCTGGCCAAAGTGCCATACACGAATCAGAAAACAAGGAAATAAGTAAGTAAATAAGTAAAAACAGTGATAACACAGGGTGCAAAACAGGTTAAGAACAACAAAGTACAACCATCATACACTGTAAGCCCGGATAAGTAGAGTTTACTCAAAAAATCTGAGGCAAGTGATTGCACTTAAATGATTTGAGTAATGATCGACTAATCAATTGGTTTAAGTAGGTGCAACTTTAATGCTAAAAGTACTGAACTTAAACTATTAAGTAGAAAACACAAAAAAACAAGTTATTTGTACTTTAAATCTGTTGTAAAATCAACCCCACTATCCAACCATTCAACTCAGCATTTTAGGTTACACTGACTAATTTTCTCAATTGCAGCCAGATTAATTTATCAGTGATTTAACAACTTTTTTTTTAAGATAACCAAACTCAAAATCCTACTCCTGATCAAAATATTTATGAAATTATTCAATTTAATATATAGTAGCATGATTGTTAGTGAGCTTAAAGTCTTTTGCCTAGACAGGAAGTATTTTCAGTTTGACAAGACACCACAATTTCCAATGTACAATAACAATCTTTAATGAACAGTAAAGCCATTGTTCTTCCTCTGGCTCTGACTCATGGTGCAGCTCAACAAAAATACAAAAACAAACACAAAAAGGCCAATAAACACTGCCATACACACATTAAATCCAAATTAACACTAACACCACAACCCCGCTGAACTCCTGCACAGAAAAAGAACACATTTTCAACAACATGCCCAATACCCACAATGCAATGCGAAGATAAAAAGGTGTGGTCATGACTAAAACTTTGTGATTTAATTTCATTCAACTTAAACTTTTTCGTACTTTCAACTATGTCTACAAATTAGTAGAATATACGTAACATTTTATAGTAACATCATAAAACTTAAATCATTTAAGTGCATTGTAATTAAAGCATTGTAGTAACTACAAATTCCGGGTTTACAGTGTAAAAACAAAGACAAATTAAAATCTGAATAAAACAGCATAGGAAATACAGGGTGGGGAAGCAAAATTTACAATAAACATTTAGTAGTTTTTTCTCAGCAGGCACTCCGTCAATTGTTTTGAAACCAAACATATATTGATGTCATAATCATACCTAACACTATTATCCATACCTTTTCAGAAACTTTTGCCCATATGAGTAATCAGGAAAGCAAACGTCAAAGAGTGTGTGATTTGCTGAATGCACTCGTCACACCAAAGGAGATTTCAAAAATAGTTGGAGTGTCCATAAAGACTGTTTAGAATGGAAAGAAGAGGATGACTAATAGCAAAACTATTACGAGAAAGTCTGGAAGATACTATACATTACGATACATTTTCTATTATGTAAATTTTCTTGTGGCAAATAAATTCTCATGACTTTCAATAAACTAATTGGTCATACACCGTCTTTCAATTCCTGCCTCAAAATATTGTAAATTTTGCTTCCCCATCCTGTATATATATATATAAAGAGCTGGGTTAAAAAACCTTCAACATCTACTTTTCATTTTGCAATAATTTCCACAGATGTGTCTATTAATTTGCTTTTGGAATAAATGTATTAAATTGTAAAGAGACTTTACGGACACCCTGTACATTCACTCTCAGGTGCAAAACAACTACTCTATAAACCTAATGCATTTTTCCAGTCGTCTGCCCCGCAATCAGTTATCAGAAGTTTTATGACATTACATTTTCATTTTTCACTTTTACAATGCTGTTGCATCATTTACACACAACTGTTTCAGGAAATGTTTGTTACTTGTATTCTCATCTGTCTTCATTCATCTCTAAGCAAATCAGCTCAATTGATTTTACCATTAAAAGGAGCTGCGTTTTTCTATTTTAACAGCGAAGGAAATGTCGTACCAGGAGACTGTTGTGCCTTTTGTGAATAAAAGTTCTGTCGTTGGTGTGTGACAATAGCTGTTACAGTCCAATAGTTCCACAGTATATTGCTCTTGCTTAAAGTGATGACAGTGACTTTCATATTATCGATGACAGGAACATCTTTTTTATCAAAACGCCATGTGTGCAGATCTCTAAATAAATGGCAAAAAAATATATGAAATATATTGTAAATGACAGATTGTATCAATTCGGATGTCAATTTTTATGTTAAAATGTTCCATTCATATAAAAGGAAACAGTAATGCACAAAAGTGGCTGACAGAAACAGGATTTTGTTATTGCAATTTGTCAACAGCCCAACACTCTATCAATCGACTTGTCAAAAATAATTATTCTGCTGCCATCGTTTTCGGATTCTCACAAACTGTTCACATTCTAAATTACTGACAGGGTATTTTTCCTGTTTCAGCAACACTGGGTTGGGCTGCTGGCTTAGTCATATTTTCCCTTGATGCATATCTACAGTTTCAAAGGCATTCTTCTCAAACCATGCATTTGACAGAATCGTTTATTAAAATGTATGATTGCTCAGTTTGTCCTGCATTGAAATTACTCTCATTGCTCATCCAGATAGTAAACATCAAGATAATGTGAAAAGTAAACGTCAATAGCCTCTTGTCTATTAAAACAATAGACTACCTTACATTAATTTATAACAAAAGCCAGTTGATGCAGGGTTGTAGTTGTACCTCTTAAGGTCAAAAGACAGACAGCATCATTTATTCCAAAATGTGTGTGTAGATAATTGAATCCTCACATGTTAACAGCCCAGTCTCACACAGATGACAGTCATATACAACCAATGTTGGTCGTATATGAGTAATGAGTTACAAAAGTAATGCATTACAGTAATAGATTACTTTCTGCTGTAATGCAGTAGTGTAAGGTACTACTAATCAATTTTCAGTAATATTTTTGTTCTATATTGTTCATTGTTCTGGCTTGAAGTCAAAGGACAGGAGTGAGTATTTAAAATGTTATTATGTTCAGTTATTTGATGATGAGAATGGGGGTGGGATTAAATAAATTTTTCTTCTTCCCACTCCTTTTCGAGTATAGAGGAATGATTTTTTTTTTTTTTTTAATTTTGAATTTGCATGTATTCTGTAAATGCTCGAAATAAACAAACGAATGCATGATTTTTGCTCGGTACACGTTCAGTAGCGCTTGCCTTATGACACACTTTTCACCCATAATTTATTGGCTCGAATGAAACAAAAAACATCAAGATCGCGAGACCTTGCGGAATAAAAAATGTGTCAGTAAAGTTCTATTTCCTGTTTGTGTTCAGCCAATGGGTAAAGACGGCAGAAGACAGTCCATTGTCCACATGGATGTATGCTCATTACTAACCCTAACCCTGCTTTACAGAAGCTAGATAGCACGATCCCTGTGATCAGCAATGACAAAGTAAGCTAACATTTCTATGACTAGTTAGAATTTTTTTTTTTTTTTTTTTTTTTTTACTTTTTATTTAGATTTTTGCACAGTATAAAACAGAACAAAACATCTGAGACAAGACATAAATAAAAAGAATAAATTACACCACATGGTATTATTATTGTTACAAATATTATACTACATCTATAGATACATCGCCAAATATCGAAATATTCATATATTTGTATACATATGCACACATCTATATAAATACAAAACACCTCATGTCAGGGCTTATAAGAGCAATTCTCGTCAACAACCCAAAAAGTTGTCTGTCAGTCTGCCCCTGGGCAGCTGTGGCTACAAATGTAGTTCACCACCACCAGAGGGAGAATGTGAGAGCAAATGAATAATGGGTCAATAATGTTAAGCGCTTTGAGTGTCTAGAAAAGCGCTATATAAATCCAATCCATTATTATTATTATTATTACAGGGTGGGGAAGCAAAATTTACAATATTTTGAGGCAGGGATTGATAGACAGTGTATGACCAATTAATTTACTGAAAGTCATGAGAATTTATTTGCCCCAAGAAAATTGACATAACAGAAAATGTTTTTATTCTATGTGTCCTCCTTCTTTCTCAATAACTGCCTTCACACGCTTCCTGAAACTTGTGCAAGTGTTCCTCAGATATTCGGGTGACAACTTCTCCCATTCTTCTTTAATAGTATCTTTAAGAAAGTCGACATAGCTGTGTGATGTTCTATTGGTAGCATGTTCTAAAATGCCCCAAATAGCAGAATCCAGAGGGTTTAGATCTGGGCTAGAAGGCGGCCATAAACATGATTCCCAAAAATTGCTAAAGTTGGATTTGTTGCTGTTGTCAACAAGTGTTTTGGTGTTCTTGTGTAAGATTTTAACTTCAAATCATATTTTACTGCATTTCTAACGGTCTTGTTGTCTACCTCAAGTTCAATTGCCACTTTTCTCATGGATTTGGTTGGATCCTTTAGGATTTTGGATTTGAGAGCTTTAATAAAAGCTTTGGTACGTTTTTTGTTGCTTCCTCCACTTCCAGACTTTCTCGTAATAGTTTTGCTCATAGTCATTCTCTTCTTTCCATTATAAACAGTCTTTATGGACACTCCAACTATGTTTGAAATCTCCTTTGGTATGACGAGTGCATTCAGCAAATCACACACTCTTTGACGTTTGCTTTCCTGATTACTCATATGGGCAAAAGTTTCTGAAAAGGTATGGATAATAGTGTTAGGTATGATTATGACATCAGTATATGTTTGGTTTCAAAACAACTGACGTAGTGCCTGCTGAGAAAAAACAACTAAATGTTCATTGTAAATTTTGCTTCCCCACCCTGTATTATGTGCCATCTCCGCTTAAAAAGATCCATTTTCATTTGTAATGATGCGGTCATTCTTTCCATAGTGTACACTTGTTTCAGTCTTTGTTTCCATTCTATTACCGTTGGTGATTTGACACTCTTCCAATTTACTGTTACTATTTTTTTTTAGCAATCAATAGTAAAATATGTAAAGTATATCTCTGCTCTGCATTAAAATCATTGACCGGTATGACTCCAAGTAAATAGAACAAAACATTTGAAAGGACTTCTCTTTTTACAATTCTTTTAATTTCTTCTTTGATATTTTTCCAGTATATAAACAAGCTCGGACAGTCCCAAAATACGTGTGTATGGTCACCTGTTTTACCACAATTTCTCCAGCATAAAGCTATAGATGGATCCTTGACAAAATAAGATATAACCAAAGGAGTATGAAAAAATCTGGTCTTGAGTTTCCAATCAAATTCCCTCCACTGCTGACTATTGATGCCTTTATGACTAATATTAGTTAGTTAGAATTTTTTTTTATCAGATGCAGATTTCTCTACCGGCTTCCTCAGCACCACCTGTTTGAACATGTAAAAGTAAAAAAAAAAAAAAAAAAAGAAAAAAAAAATGCAAGCCTTCCTGCTGGGATTCAAACATCATAGACCAGTGTTTCTCAACCTTTCTTGAACAAACGGGCCTTTTCATCATCATGAGCCTCCTGCTGTTACCCCCCCCCCAAGATATATATATAGTGATCCGTAACACATTCTCAAGATGGGGGGTTTATAGCGCAATGTAACATGTTGTCAAGCGGGGGTCGGTCTGATGGAGCTTATACGGTGAAGAAAGATAGTGCCTCCCTCGCAACCGGGGAGAGGCATGCGACAGTGGGTGGGGGACTTGTAAATTCACCATTGACATAACATGCTGTGCTGCTTGATATTGATACTTATACAGACTAACGCCCCCATTTTGGTCTTAGCACCACCCTCTCAGCTTTCTTGTTCCAAATGCCCCCCACCGGTGTTCCAACAGCCCCTGGGAAACACTGTCGTACTGTAGTGTTACGTACTGAGCTGTCCATTCACATGTACTTTGAGGTGCAAATTTATGCGTCCCAGGGCTCTCCTATCGCTAGTATTGGGTGTGTGTGTGTAGGTGGGGGATGGGGTGGGGGGGTTCTACTGCGCATGCACCATTTATGACGAGAATCTGTATGTAACTCAAAAGTAATACAGGAGTCATGTAATGCATTACAATTCTGAGACGTTAATACTGTAAGGTAAGGAATTACTTTTAAATAGCAGTAACTACTAGGGATGCTGGTAGGATGGTTTAGACCAGGCGTGTCAAACTCATTTTAGTTCAGGGGCCACATTCAGCCCAACTTGATCTCCAGAGGGCCGGACCAGTAAAATAATAACACTGAAAAAAGTAAAATTACATTATGATCAGGTTTACATCTACAAAGTTTCCTTAAAAATCTGAATAACATGAACAACTAGAATTGTCTTAAAAAAAAAAACAAGTGCAATTTTAACAATATTACGCCTCAGTTTATCAGTTTATCATTTACACATGTGCATTACAATCGCACAAAATATTTAGTAAAAGGCAGAATATTGGTAAAATTGCATTTACTTTTCTTAAGACTTTTCCGTTCGTTCAGGTTATTCACATTTTTGTAAACGTATAGTTTGGTAATGTAAACATTTTCATGTAATTTAACTTTTTTACACCAAAAAACAAAGAGAAAGTTTGGGGTTATCATTATTTAAGGGCTATTATGGTAATATTTTACTGGTCTGACCCACTTAAAATTTAATTGGACTGTATGTGGAACCTGAAATAAAAGGATTTTGACACCACTGATTAATATCTAAAGTGTAATTTTTGTATTTCACAAACTCATCCCGCGGGCCAGATTGGACCCTTTGGCGGGCCGGATTTGGCCCTCGGGCCGCATGTTTGACACCTGTGGTTTAGACACTTTAGTTCATTATTATATTTCTTTTGGAGTACGTTTGTATGGAGGACCAGACTTGCCATATTTAATAATATATACATACATACAAATAGGGATGCACCGATCCAATACTAGTATCGGGCATTTAGTAACAGGCAGAATATTAGTAAAACTGCATTTACTTTTCTCAAGACACTTCCGTTTGTTCATATTTGTTCAGGTTATTCATGTTTTATGAATATTTTCATGTAATTTTACTTTTTTACACCAAAAAATACTAAAAAACCAATACTAGTATCGGGCATCGGCTCCGATACTCAGTGTGTATACTCGTATTCCTACTCGTAAAAGTAATCCAATACAAATGCACCGATACCACTTACAGCTGTGTGACATTCACAGTTCAGTGCAGTAGGTACGAGGAGGAGGAATAATGTGTGGGGAGTGTGAAGAGTGTGGAGATTTTTCAAAATAAATGACGATGATAAAAGTAACGCTGACTGCAAGTAACGTTAAAGACACAGACAGACACGGACACAGTGTTCTGTCTGTTCTCTGCGTACATTCCATCCATTTTCCAGGTGCTGGTGGATGAGTACCCAGATGGAGAATACCAGTGGAACCGTGGAGGTAGAGGATCCGTTCAAAGACGACTGTGTGAGTTAGAGAAAAACTACTGACAGATTTAGGACAACTACCCAGGGCTGGGCCGGGGGTACGGAGCGGTGCAGACCACCGCCAGCGGAAGTGAAAACCAAACTTATCACTCATTTCTCTTTTCTCTTCCTGCTGAAGCTAAGCTGTTAAACCTTACCAGTGAAAACGCTGCAATATTAGTATCACATTAGTGCTACCTCTGTCGTCTCCATGTTTGTTATTACTGACTTTCTTCTTCTTCTTCTCAAAAAACTTTACTCTTCTTCGTGGTATTTGTCCAGTATGGTTAATTCAGAGCAGCGCCCCCTGGTGGATTAATTGAGAAACGCTCATTCCAACACATTAAATGTCAGCAGCAGCACTCTGTTCCAGTCAGACTAATGACAACGACAATAAAGCACATTTACAAAAGGAACTAAGAACTGGAATGGGATTATTAAGTACTCGTATCGGTACTCGGTATTGGCAAGTACTCAAATGTAAGTACTCATACTCGTAAGTGGTCTGGAAAAAAGTGGTATCGGTGCATCCCTAGTAACTAGTAATCTGTAATGGATTACAGTTTGTAATCCTAGTATACTACTGTATATTGGTGAAGACATAACACATTTAAACATAACCATTAAAGCCTGCATGGTATAAGATGTTGGGGGGTTTAGGAGTATCTCATTAGTGAAAACATGTCTTCACCTGAAAGTAAAAATAGGACCAATGGCCATGTAGCTTACCGGCCAAATTAAAAGCTTTGGGAAATGTATCCAGATGCCATTTATTATCACCCAGTTATGTGTATTTATTATATTACAGAAATAGCCCATGTTTTTTTGGTCATATTCCATTCAGATCTGTAAAAAATTCAAATTCCAACTTGATATCATTGATACTGATTTATTGGATCAATCCACTTCCTATCTGTTATAATGGGGAAATTTGTCAAAGTTGCACCAAATCCAGACTCAGATCCGGATGGAAATGATTTCAATACCTTGTGTTGACATCATCATACAGAAGCTGTATACCAAGTTTGAAGTCAATCAGAACTGGAGTTTGGCAGAAAAAGACGACTGAAATGTTTTCCCCATAAGAGCCCATGTTACATTTTCCGTAAGTTCCCGGATCCAGAAGAAGATCCTGATCAGCATGTGGACATTATGTTTTGGTCATCTCCCCATCAGGGCTGAACTGTAGAAATTTACACTGGATATAATTTATATTTACTGAGTTATTGCATGGATCCATTTCCTATCTCTTATAATGGGGAAATTTGTCAGTCGCGCCAAATCCAGAATCAGATCCGTATCCAAATAATTTCACTAACTTTTGTTGACATCATCATAAAGCAGCTGTATACCAAGTTTGAAGTCAATCAGAATTGTAGTTTCGGAGAAGAAGACGATTGAAATTTTTGTAATAGACGACGACAACAGACGACGATGATGGACGCCGCATGACGACAATAGCTTACAGCCTGTCGGCCGATAAGCTAAAACTGAAAAAACATGTTTTTATTACCTTTATTGCATGTATGTCGCCCAGAATGCACTTCTACTTAAAGACGTTCATATCTTCCTCTACTTCTACCTCAATTTTTATTGTTCACACTGTTCTTAAATGACACCTTTGTCTTTTATTCGGTAGGTTTATTCCCACTGTCAATCAATTGTACATTTCAGTCACCACAGAGAGGTCAGAGGAAGTCAACAAGCAGTTTAATAAGCAGGTAGAGCACTTTGTCAGCACTGTATAGGTGGTGAAGTGACTTTCCTTTCCTTCCTCAAAAAACAATCAAGTTCTTACCTGAACAGACGCACAGTCTGTGCTGATGTTGGTTAAGTCCTAAGTTGTTCAACATTTGTTAGGTATATGAGCTTATGCATGCATATATATGGTGATGATAAGCTAGTAGCAATAAAATAGCCCATGCATGCAGTTAACAGAAGTGCTGTTCTTAGATTGTTGTAGACATTTAAAGGCGCAGCGGTGTTGTTTTCATATGCTACAGTATTTTCTATTATGTTAATTGCCCACGAAGAGCATTACAGTATCTCCTGCATACACCAGTGAGGAGTTTTTATGAGGACATTATACACTATGCACGAAGCCAATGTATTTATCAGGGATGCACCGATCCGATTTTTTCAGTTCTGATGCTGATACCGATGCTGGGGCCTTGCGTATCGGTCGATCCCGATACTGATCTGATATTGTTGAGTTATGAAGTTACAAGTCTTACCTGGTGCAGTGTTTCCTGTGGAATTGATCTCTTGGTGTGTGTGTGTGGGTCGGCCGGTTTCTGTCCTACTTATTCAATAAGTACCCTGTGCGTACCTCACAGTTTCGTCTACTGCGTTGATGTCGGCAATTAAGTGTCCATAAATGTCTGTCACATCCCCCTCCCCCCAATTTCATGAGGTACACACAAGCCATACAGATGCCAATGGTGAGGTGTGCCACGGCAAAACCTTACCAGTAGAAATGTAGCTGGTGTGGTAAGTGGCTCTGGTTCAAGGGGGTGACAGTGACCCCTTAAAGCTATACTGTATGATGTGGCATTTTTACACTTTTTTTTTGTCATCTTAAAATACTCCTAGTAACCGTGTCAAACCAAAATGTAAAAGAAACTCACCAGGTATTGAAACTCAAAAATGTCTAATTCTCATATATTGCTCATGTTTCTGATAAAATTCTGACCAATCATTTTATTCGGTCCGAATGAAATAACTGACCAAGCCTGGCTGAGCCTCCTGTCAATCATCCATTACAGCCGTCCAGCATCCGATATGTGTACCTCTGAATCTTACGCTTCACTGGCGCTGCTTCCTCTGTCACTGACCACAGTCTACTGTCTAAGGATGTGAATGGACAGAACTCAAATGCACATGTGGAGGGAAAAAACGGATTTATTAACAGAAACAACAACTAAGGAGAACAAACAGGAGTCCGATGAATGAAGGATGAAGATAAAAGTCCAGAAGTCTTGTGTACTGGACTAAACAGACAGGTCAAAGTTCAGCTTTTATGATGTGGGACTCATACACGTACACGTACTTGGTGTCACACAGTGTAGGATGATAAATGTATGGACTATGAAACTTCAAATGTCCACGGAAAATTCGCGGAGGCCATGCGTTCACAGTGCACGTGCCCATCGCCTGGGCACCTCATCTCCGTGGTGCAGTGAAGACACTGACCCAGCGCTGCACAGACCACACCCTTAAATTCAGGGTCTACTGATGAAACAGGAGCCGCGGCAGGTGGATGATGTGTCTGATTACTGAGGGAGGGGTCAGCGGACACGCCGAAGCGGACCGGACCTCCACCTCCGCTTCCACCACGCGGATCAGGTGAGAGGAGGAGAGCGTCAGAGGTCATGCAGGGGGAAGTGGGCGGGGCTTTGGAGGGAGGCGGGTTGTTCATGTTGAAATTTTTGCAAAGTGCTGTGAGAAATGCCACATCAGTAGGTGTAGCTTTAAACAAATATCCTGCCCCCTCAAATTAAAGTTTCCAAGGTAGGGAAAAGGAAAATGAGCAGCACAACAGTGGGAAATTAATGCCGTGTTTCCATGACATTGAACCGGCTCGACTCGACTCAACTCAGGTACCAGGTACTATTCCTGGAGACCATTTCCATTGCAGGATACTACCAACTTTAGAGTACCTGGACGTCATAGCAACGCAGCACACAACTTTCTGAACATGTGCTCAGAGAGTTGCTGATAAACTCGCTCGTTGCATGTTGCCCATTAAGCTCATCCTCAGCATGGATTTAAGAATGTGTAGCCCATTTTTGATATTTAACAAAAATGGTACGTAAGGCAATTTTTGAAGGATACAGATTTCAAGCTCCAACAAGTAATAGGTAATTTATTTATTTTTGAGTCTACATTAAATTACCATTAATTTGGTGGTTAAGTTTTCTATTTCTCTGGTTTATTTTCACCTTTTTATGTTTCGCTTGTTTGTTTGCTTGGATACATTGTTTTTTTGTTTTTTTGTTTTTTTTCTTTTTCCTATATTGGATGCTGGGTAGCTGAATTTGTTTTACGTAGGACAGGCATTAATATAAGCATTTTGCTTCTGCCTGGGCCTTTTCAGTCATTAACCTGTTGGTAATGTTTGTAATGTTTGAAGTGCTGTTGTTGACACTGGTTATTATGTGATGACTGAATAAAGAATTTCATCATTATCATCATCATCATCCTGAATTATTTTGTCCGCCACGAAGGACAGAACTGTCTGAACCTCCTCGACCAAACACGGTGTAGTTTTGCTGGCTGCTATCATGTAGATTAACTTACCGGTATATTTACTGTAAACTTCCAAATCTGCTTTTTTTTAAATGGCGGGTCGCACATTGATGACGTAATAACACAGAGATAACTCTCTGATCGATCAGTGGTTTGCAGTGTTTACACATCACATTTTAGTATCTCTTCCCCCATTTTGGAATCTTGGCGGAGCAGACACTAGTATGAGCTACCAGATTCCAGGTTCTTTTTCGTAGTGGAAAGGCAAAAAGGCTGAGTGAAGTGGAGCCGGTACCACGTAGTGCAGGGGTGTCAAACTCATTTTAGTTCAGGGGCCACATTCAGCCCAATTTGATCTCAAGTGGGCCGGACCAGTAAGATAACAGTGAAAAAAGTAAAATTACATTATGATCAGGTTTACATCTACAAAGTTTCCTTAAAAATCTGAATAACACGAACAACTTGAATTGTCTTAAGAAAAACAAGTGTAATTTTAACAATATTCTGCCTCAGTTTATCAGTTTATCATTTACACATGTGCATTACAATCGCACAAAATATTTAGTAACAGGCAGAATATTGGTAAAATTGCATTTACTTTTCTTAAGACTTTTCCGTTTGTTCAGGTTATTCACATTTTTTGTAAATGTATAGTTTGGTAATGTAAACATTTTCATGTAATTTAACTTTTTTACACCAAAAAACAAAGAGAAAGTTTGGGGTTATCATTATTTAAGGGCTATTATGGTAATATTTTACTGGTCTGACCCACTTAAAATTTAATTGGACTGTATGTGGAACCTGAAATAAAAGGATTTTGACACCACTGATTAATATCTAAAGTGTAATTTTTGTATTTCACAAACTCATCCCGCGGGCCAGATTGGACCCTTTGGCGGGCCGGATTTGGCCCTCGGGCCGCATGTTTGACACCTGTGGTTTAGACACTTTAGTTCATTATTATATTTCTTTTGGAGTACGTTTGTATGGAGGACCAGACTTGCTATATTTAATAATATATACATACATACAAATAGGGATGCACCGATCCGATACTAGTATCGGGCATTTAGTAACAGGCAGAATATTAGTAAAACTGCATTTACTTTTCTCAAGACACTTCCGTTTGTTCATATTTGTTCAGGTTATTCATGTTTTATGAATATTTTCATGTAATTTTACTTTTTTACACCAAAAAAACACAGAGAAAATTTGGGGTTGTCATTATTTATAGGTTATAATGATATTATTTTACTGTTTCTGACCCACTTGAAATCTAATTGGACTGTATGTGTCTGTATGTGGAACCTGAATTAAAAAGATTTTGACACCACTGATTGTTAATATCTTCAGTGTAATTTTTGCGTTTCACAAATTCATCCCGCGGGCCGGATTGGACCCGTTGGTGGGCCGGATTTGGCCCCCGGGCCGCATGTTTGACACCTGTGACGTAGTGGAAACACGGCATTAGAAGAATTAAGTTTCACTTTCACTTTGTATAGTCGTATGGTCTGCATGTGCTCATTATGAGGTATGGCACAGACCTGACCCCCCCCCCCCCCCCCCCCCAAGGATCGGTCTTATGGATCAGTTGCTCTTGCCGATCCCCAGTCCAGCTAAAATGTTGATATCGGAGTCAATATTCAATCAGTCTCTGTAAACTTAATTTGATTCTGATTTGAATTGATAAAGCACTTTGTGACTCTGTCTGTGAAAAGTGCTCTATAAATAAAATTTACTTACTTACTTACTTAATATCGGATCAGTGCAACCCTAGTATTTACAATGTGTATGTGTATGGTTTTCACTCCTTTCTTTCTCTCTTCATTTCATTATGAATAAAATCCCACAAAGAGAACTACAATACCAATGCAGAACACAGTGTGAAGTCTCACTGCACATTTTCCTGAAGGCACATCAATCTCAAGAGCATTTTTACCAAGGTCCTGCAGTGATCACACCAACCGATCAGCATCCTAATTAGTGGTAACAAAGCCCACACTTATCTGATTTAACACTTACTATCACCTATTACATGCGAGTGTGGATCAGAGTGATAATCACCTTTGCTAAAAAGCCCAGAATGAATGAAATAAGCCCTGGGCGTTTTCATCATCCACCACAGATGAGGCTGAGGAGGAGGAAGAACATGGAAAAGTGCAATCCAACTGTTAGATGTCATTAAATACACACTATGAAACTCCAAATGTTGTTAATGAACACTTATCAAAAATTATCTATTGAGCGTAAACGTGTTCACAAATTATGCATTTTGATTTTCCAGTTATGTGCAATGTGAATAAAGACTGCAAATCCTATCGCACTAAAACCAAGACGTGATATAACATGTTGTCGATGTACTTAACCACAGCCTTGCAAGTAGGCACATATGCAGTCTTGTAATTTGGATCACAATGACAATAATGCACAGTAATTATAGTAATTAAACTTGTTTGGCTTGTTGTTCCTCTATTATACACTTCTTTGACCCTTTAAGAATGCAAGAACAGTAATCAATTTTAGCATGTGATGCATACGCTCTGGGACATAACACACTTTTTATCAGCTTTAATACATTTGTCACATCTACGGAAGAACAAACATTACCCACTTTTCTCTCTTTTAACCACCAGTACCGATTCTTACGACTAATTCACTTTAAAATCCTTCCATTCACCTTTAAAGCTTCATGATGACATTCATCTGCTGTGCACCCGCTGACTTCTTCCTTCAGAACATTGAAATTATCCCCCGAAGCAGGCGAGTTTAAACTGTCCTATTTAGTGTGATAAAGGTTCTGTCTTGTTGTCTTCAGGGATTTTTCCGTGAGCTAACTCATTTGCTGTGACAGCCACACTACTGCCCTTAACATTTACATATTATGCTTTGAACAATTTTTCAATTTGCTCTGAGTGGCTGCTGTTTAAGGGTTTTTTGTTTTTTTGTTTGTTTGTTTTTTTTTTAAATAGCCAACAAATAGTATAAATAAATCCACTGCATAACTGGGAGTAAATGGCAAAAATTAACACAAGTGGACATGGTTTCAAGGTCTCTACAAATGTGATTATTGTCGCCTTATTTCTCTTCTGTGCATCTTGAAACTTCAGCTTGAGACAAATGGTATCAAATGAAGAGGCTCCTTATCATGTCTTCAGGGGACCCTCAGCCGACGAACCCATGATTTCAAGGTGGTTTTTTTTCTTTTTCTTTTTTTTTTTTTTTTTTCTTTTTTTTGGCAGATGTAAGAATTTTATATTTTTCTGTATTTTACCTGCATTTACATTAGGTTAGATTAGATTAGAAATAACTTTATTGATCCTTTAGGCAAAACCCTCAGGAAATTGAGGTACAGGTAAAATACAGAAAAATATACAATAGCAGCACAACATTGAATATACACACAAGAAATACTACCAAAAAATAGCAAAACAATAACTCTAAAAATGAAAACAGTATTGAAAAAAACAGGCAACTGCATATTGTAAAGTACTAGTAGAAACAAGTCGCAAGGTGGTAATAATAATAATAATAATAATAATAATAATAATAATGATAATAATAATAATAATAATAATAATAATAAGTAACTATGTTGTATGTATGTATGTATGTATGTATGTATAGTTTAATAGTCACAGCATAAAAGTTATAATAAGGTGGTAACAGTAATAGTCATAATGAAATAATAATAATAATAATAATAATAATAATAATAATAACAATAATAATAATAATAAGTAACTGTTGTATGTATATGTATGTGTGTATGTATGTATAGTTTAATAGTCACAGCATAAAAGTTATAATAAGGTGCTGACAGTAATAATAATAATAATAATAATAATAATAATAATAATAATAAACAACTATGTTGTATGTATATGTTTGTGCCTATGTATGTATAGTTTAATAGTCACAGCATAAAAGTTATAATAAGGCGGTTACAGTAATAGTCATAATGATATACAATAATAATAATAATGGATTCGATTTCTATAGCACTTTCAAGGAACCCAAAGTGCTTTACATTATTGATCGATTATTCATTCACTCTCACATTCACAGCTGTATCCACAGCAGCACAGCTCCACAGTGTGTGTGACACTGGAGGCAAAGTGGGTGAAGTGTCTTGCCCAAGGACACAATGGACTGACTAGGACAGAGTGGGATTCGAACCGCCAACCCTTCGGTTATTGGACCAAAGGGTTATTGGCTGTACCTCTTGAGCCATGGCCACCCCAATAATAATAATAATAATAATAATAATAATAATAATAATAATGATACAGTACATTTAATAATGATTCTAACACTTAGATCAATCTTACAGCTGTTACCTTTCTTTCGACCCAAATTTTTAGAGAAATACGTGTTCACAAAATATACTCAATTTATTATAGGAATGTCATTTTCAGAGGGTAGGCTTAGAAATGGGCTTAGGACTGAACAGAATATATTTTGAAACCAATCTATTGATCTTTTTTTTTTCCAGATCTTCCATATTTTTTCCACACGTTTTCCATAAAACAACACAATATTAAATTATCATCAGTTTCAGTCCATATGTCTTGTTAGATTTACCTGCAGACACCCGATCCTCCGTCTATATTTTATGTTCTGTTCTCCTCTTATTCCTTCTCTTATTCTTGTTGTGCTATGTTCAGGACACGGGCCTTTGTGATGTGTTTGTATCCAATAACAGCACTGGGTGGGTAGAACAGTAGAAAAACAAGGCGAATACACTCTCCTTTTTCGGTTGTATATTTCCTCTTCCGTAGAGTTTTGCAAAACTGTGGGTGTATTTATTTTACAACACGCAGCCACCATGACAGAATCAGGAAATAACACTTTATTTTTCTATTTCATGGCTTTTTGTCTCACTATGGGCAGCTGTTGTCTTAAAGCAGTCTCTTGAGGAGTTTCTGTTTACTAGCAAGAAATGTTACATACTTCACCGTTAAATATGCACCACTCAGGGAAAAAAAAAACAAACAAAAAACATTTTACATACACACCTTCCTTCTGTAGCTCTCTCCTCTTAGTCCAATTTCTGACCTGACACACTTTTTCAAGCCACAGTGAAAAGAAATTTTTATGCCCCTCCCCCCGAAGGGGAGGCAAGAGGTATTTTTTTTTGGTTCAGTTTGTTTGTTTATTAACACTCTACCAGCGAAACTATGAGGTGAATTCATACCAAATTAGGTTTATAGATGGCCAGTGACCCAGAATAGATCTCATTACATTTTGGGAACAGTAGGTCAAAGTTTAAATTTTTTATGAATTTTTAAAATCTTTTTTTCCCCCATTCACTTATAGTGGGTGAAATTTCAAATGTGTGTAGCAGCAAAACTATTGGTTGAATTCATACCAAACTGGGTTTATGGATTGCCAGTGACCCAAAATAGATGTTATTACATTTCTTGAAATGTAGGTCAAAGTTTCCATTTTTTTATGAAGTTTCTAATATCTTTCTTTTTCCCCATTTACTTATAACAGGTGAAATTTCACACATCTGTAACAGCAAAACTCTGGGTTGAATTAATACCAAATTGGATTTATAGATTGCCAGTGACCCAAAGTAGATGTGATTCTATTTTGGGAACAGTAGGTCAAAGTTCAAATTTTTATGAATTTTTCAAATCTTTTTTTTTCCCATTCACTTATAATGGCTGAAATTTCAAATGTCTGTAGCAGCAAAACTGTTGGTTGAATTCAGAACTAAATTGGGTTTATAGATTGCCAGTGACCCAAAATAGATGTAATTACATTTTGGGAAATGTAGGTCAAAGTAAAAAAAAAAAAAATGAATTTTTTTAAAAATCTTTTTTTCCCATTTGCCATAATGGGTGAAATTTCACATGTTTGTAGCAGCAAATCTGTAAGTTGAGTTCATACCAAATTGCCAGTGATGCAGAATAGATGTGGTTACATTTTGGGAAAAGTAGGTCAAAGTTCTAATTTTTTAAAAAAAATTTAAAATCTTTTTTTTTCTTCCATTTACTTATAATGGGCGAAATTTCAAATGTCTGTGAAAACATATTGTGTTTCCATAACTTCAAAACTTGACACATATATAGAGGCAACTGATATGCTGACATCAGCACACTCATAGACATGATGACATCAGCTGGATCGATGCCAAAATATGCTACAATACGTGCAAGGGGCGGGGTTTGTTGTGCCTGGAACCACTTGTTTATTTGTTTATTTATTTATTTTGCAAACCTGGAATAGAGCAGTTGGCTGATTACACTGGGTTACAAAAAAATGTTTTTTGCAAGTTGTCTAGGTTTTTTCAACTGAATTAGGACCATTTTGCACCGCTAAATCCAAAAATGACATCTGTTTTTCTCAATCAGGTCAGGTTTTTTTGCTAATTTGATTTTGAAAAATTTGATGCATGACTCGCATACCATGTGTGGCGCCCAAACTTTATCTTGGTCACCAAGTTTAATACCAAAATAAGATTGGTAAGCACACTTTATGAAACTTGTGACTTGATTCCTGTTAGGTACAATGGTGTATTCACTGCAGATGTAGCAGAATACGTCAGGCTTATTTTTGCAAGATCTTCTAGTTGAAGCCATTTCATTCACCTGTAATATTAAAAAAAAACATTAATCATAAATTGGCAAAAGTAAAATCTTCAGAACTCGTTTATTGCAAGAAATATGAAAGAATTTTGTATCATATGATGTGAAAATGCCCATAAATGTAAGCAAAAATGTTAAAAAGCCAATATGTAGCATAGTTCAGAAAGTTGACCTGATTGAGCAAAATTAATGTGATTTTTGGATTCAGCACACCAAAATTATCCTAAATCAACTCAAAAAACTTCAACAATAAATTTGTTGTTGTCCAGTGTTATTAACATCCATCAGTATTTACAGCTGTCATTCTGCCAGTCTGAAAACAGATTTTACAACCAGAAAACATAGTCCACAGAATTCCCATTTCCTCTCAGACCACTTGAATTACAATATGCAGAAAGGTAATTTTTGCCCAGTGATAACACGAAAAAAAAAAAAAAAAAAAATCCAGCAGTGCCACTTTTAACTCTTTTCAAAATACTTTCTTTTCAAAAATCTTTCTCAGTCATAAAACCTCTCTCCAACACTTAACGTATCCTCTGTGCAAAAAGGCTTCTCTCGTCCTCCTGGTATCTGAAAAACAAGAAACCTGTCAGGCACTCTCTTCCTGTCACACCCATTGAAACATCGCTCATCTGTCTGCCCAGAAAATAAGCTGTCAGGGTGCAGAAAGCCACTTGTCTAAGGATCATATTTATGTAAGAGTTGTGTCTGCTTCCAATTTCACATAGGCGCAACATCTTTCACCTTCACACTCCACTCCAGGAAATTCATGTATTTTCTCCATGTTATTGCAAATTGCTCCTGCACTCCAAGTCGCTCACTTCTATTTCTGCCGCCGCTGATGGATCAGGTCTTTGTTACCGGCAGCTGCATTTTCCACATGGATCAATGGCTGCGTATGCATTGCCGATCACAGATGACTATGAATATTTGTGCTGCAGTATTATTTGGTTTGGAATGTATAAATCCTAAATAATCCACACTCAACATTCACAACTTGACTATTTTGTTTACAAGGACTGTCTTGGGTTTGCAAAAAGGGAGGGGAGGGACGTTTGGGTGACAGGGTCTTGAGAGCAATAATAATAGGCTGCTGTTTGAGTAAACTCTACTTTGATTCTCACAACCTACTGAATGTGGACTTAACCCTTTACAGGGCACTCGTAGAAATACTCTCAAATTCAAATTTTAAACCTTAGTCCAGTGGTTTCCAACCTTTTTTGGCTCGTGACCCCATTTTAACCCTTTCATGCATTAATTATGAGAACCTTAATCAAGATATTTTTCCTGAGGGATTTTATTCCTCTTTAGGCATGAAAAAAACAGGAAAATTTTTATGAGCCTATTTTTCATGGAGTTGCAAAAATGTCCACTCAGCTGAAGAAGCAAAGAAACATGTATTTACTGATTTACTGCATGAAAACTATGAAATAAAAACATTTTGAATGCTGCTAATCTGATGTTTTTTCTCATTTTAACATACCTACATGGAGATAATTTGCAAAAAAAAAACCCTTTTTGTTTAAAAAACAGAATAGTTAATCACAGTCTAATAACAATTGGCTTTTTTTTTTTACACTCAAACATGTTTCTGCAGATCAGGTTTATCTAGATCAGCAAATTTACAGTAATGGTGTAAATTACAGTGTATGGGATGATGCATAGGCCTATCCACTGTGTTGGCTGATATGGAACTAAAACAACAAAATCCATGAATATACAGTCTACTCTCGTTATACCGCCAACTTCCGTTCACGGCCAAATTGGCGGTATAGCGAAAATGGCGTTACAACGGGTTGCGTTCATAATGTGTATGTCTTTACTATATGATGTCTATGCTGCCTCCGTTAACCCGTTCTAATTGCGTTTCTAAATAAATCTTGATTCTGTTATGTTGTAAGGCAGGGATCGGCAACCTTTAACACTCAAAGAGCCATTTCGACCCGGTTTCCACGGAAAAGACAACACTGGGAGCCACACCTCGGAGGTGCCACGCCGGCGCACCTCGGAGGTGCCGCGCCATGACGCTGGCGGTATAACGGTCGGGAAATCAATGGTATAAGTGTTGTTTGTGCATGGAACTGGGCTGGCGGATGGCGATAAGCGGAAATGGCGGTATAACGGCGGGCGGTTTAACGAGAGTAGACTGTATAAGAGAACAGCTTTGAACAGCTGTCCACTGTAGTGACCACTATGCATGAAAGGGTTAATATCACAAATTTCTGGTGACCGCAGACATTCAAAACGGAGACATCCACATGATCCCTTTGAACATCATCCCTTACATTAGTACCATTACTTCATGGTACCTAACAAAGCAGGTCCACTCACTGTTCATGCAGAGGTGGACCTTACAGACCCTGTAGACCACATTGGACCTGAGATTGTTGACTCACTGTTGTCCTCACTGGAACTGTTCCTGTCACAGTCTTGTATTGCATGTGGAAATGACCAAAAATAGTCACTTGCCCAATAAAGGGTTAAGTAAACTTTGCTGTTGTATCAACAAAAGCCAGGGATTCTTGAACATTTTTTGACTTTACAATACAAATCTCTGTTTTTATATAGATGTGCATTATGGATCAGATTTACTGATGCACAAAACATTTAGTAACAGGAATTGTATTGTAAAAAAAAAAAAAAAGAAAAAGAAAAGCATTTAATTTTCTATAGACATTTCTGTTTGTTGATATTTGTTCAGGTTATTCACATTTTTGTAAATGTAAGTATTTTCAGAATTTAATGTTATTTTTATGCACTACTCAATGAAAAAAAAATGGAGTTGTCAATATTTATAGGCATAATGTATATATATATATATATATATATATATATATATATATATATATATATATATATATATATATATATATTTATTTATTTATTTATTTATTTTATTTTATTTTATTTTATTTTTATTTTTTTCACATTAAACCAAGAAGAAAATGTGGAGTCATTATTTATTGGTTATTATGATATTATTTTACTTGAGATCACATTTGGTCTGTATGTGAGACCTCAACTAAAATCAGTGTGACACCCTTGACTGTTTATATATTCAGTGTCATTTTTACACTTTATAAATTCATCCCGCGTGGGCTGCATGTTTGACACTCCTGTTTTAAGGTCAGATTTATACGACAGTGTAGGAAAAAATGTTCGTAAAAAAAATAATTTAGCTTATTTTAAAAGAGTCAAACCTCATAGATAGATAGATAGATAGATAGATAGATAGATAGATAGATAGATAGATAGATAGATAGATAGATAGATAGATAGATAGATAGATAGATAGATAGACTGATTTACTTCATCAATCTCCAAGGAGAAATTCAAAATATGGTCACTGCTCCACACAAACAATCACAACCACAGCAACAATAAATACAGAGTGTAAATAGCCAAAAAAAAAAAAAAAAAAAGTTACATTAAAAAGACAAAGTATGTGCTCTACCTAACATATAAAACACAGAACCCCCTAAGGACAGAAGTGCTCTGGTGCTTCTACTCCTATACACCCCAACACAGCTACTCCTCCTCCCGTCTCCTCTCACCTCCCCTCTCGCTTTAAATAATTTACAATACTTAGTACAGAGAACATACTGTATGTATGCTGTGAAATCAGTCTGATGTTTATTAAAATTACATTCTCCACATCCTGTTCATCTGGCAGTTGTTAATTTCATCATTTTGACACTTTACCAGCTTTAGTAGCCATATTGTTCAGTTTAACTTCATTATGACAGGTGTGTGTTGCAAAGGGCTTGTACATGATGCTTATTGGTTTGTCACCTTCATGCTCAATTAGCTCCCGTACCATGGGTGGATCATCTGACAAGTGGAGACTCAAACAGCCAGACAGGTGGTGTTTCCCTTCAGGGAAGCATGACAATGGGGATACAATGCTGTTATTCTTCAAATGAAAAATAATTTTGTCCCTAAATTATGCTAGCATTGCTTTAACCTTTTTTTTAAGTAGTTATATAAATCTATTTATAAATCATGTTCGATAGCTCTGAATCAATATAATAATCACTGATCAATGTACAGTGACTGTTCCTGTTATTACAAAGGGTGCTTACTTATTATTAAACACACGTGTTCACATTAGGGGCCAGATTAATAAAAAGACTGTGAGGCCTTCAGGTGCAATTGAGACTGAAATGTGGTACATAATTAACAAAGTGTCTGCAAGGGGTAGAATCACCAAGCAGAAAGTACCAAAGCTGCACCTATGTCATTTCAATGTATGTAAAGTAGAGAATATTTATGCATTTGTTGCAAATTTAGAAAACTTTCTATGGAAATCAACCTGATTGTGAAAATCATTTAATTCGTACAACAATTTAAAATGTTGCAGAAAGCTGGGGTTACTGTCCAAACTCACCTGTGACTCACTGTGTCTGCATATCTCTACGTTATTAAAAATGTTTGTGAGTTTTTGTGGCTTGAATGACACTAATTTTGTCCCCAAATTATGCATGCATTGCTTTAACTTTTTTTTTTTTTTTTTTAAGTAGTCATATAAATCCATTTATAAACTAGAAGCACTCGGAAAGCGCAGACCTCCGCCAAGGCTGATCAGTGGCCCCCCCCCGTGGGCCCCCCCACGCCAAGGAGGTTATGTTTTTGCCAGGGTTTGTTTGTTTGTTTGTCTGTCTGTCCGTTAGTGTGCAACATAACTCAAAAAGTTCTGGACAGATTTTGATGAAATTTTCAGGGTTTGTTGGAAATGGGCCCCCCCCGTGGGCCCCCCCCACCCCCGATCACCACCAAAATTTACTCATTTCTTCCTTATCCCATTTCCAACAAACCCTGAAAATTTCATCAAAATCTGTCCAGAACTTTTGAGTTATGTTGCACACTAACGGACAGACAAACAAACAAACCCTGGCAAAAACATAACCTCCTTGGCGGAGGTAATAATGTTTGATAGCTCTGAATCAATATAATGATCACTGATCAATGTACAGTGACTGTTCCTGTTATTACAAAGGGTGCTTACTTATTATTAAGCACACATGTGTTCACATTAGGAGCCAAATTAATAAAAAGACTGTGAGGCCTTCAGGTGCAAATGAGACTGAAATGTGGTACATAATTAACAAAGTGTCTGCAAGGGGTAGAATCACCAAGCAGAAAGTACCAAAGCTGCACCTATGTCATTTGGATGGATGTAAAGTGGAGAATATTTATGTATTTGGTGTGAATTTACAAAACTTTCAATGGAAATAAACCTGATTGCGAAAATCATTAATTCATACAATTCAAAATGCTGCAGAAAGCTGGGGTTACTGTCCAAACACACCTGTGACTTACTGTGTCTGCATATCTCTACATTACTCCAAATCTTTGTGAGTTTGTGTGGCTTGAATGACACTTAATTAATTACCCCGACCCCCAAGGGGAGGCAAGGGGTATTGTTTTTGTTTTCTTTTGTTTTGTTTGATTGTTTGATTGTTTGTTAACACTCCAGCAGCAAAACTTTTGGTTGAATTCATGCCAAATTGGGTTTGTAGATTGCCAGTGACCCAGAGTAGATGTACTAACACAAGTAAAAAGTAGGTCAATGATTGCATTTTGGGAAAAGTAGGTCAAAGTTCAAATTTTAAATGAATTTTTAAACCTTTTTTTTCCCATTTACTTATAGTGGGTGAAATTTCACATGTCTGTAGCAGCTAAACTATTGGTTGAATTCAGACCAAACTGGGTTTATAGATAGCCAGTGACTCAGAATAGCTCAAGTAACACAAGTAGGTCAAAGTAAAAAAATTTTATGAATTTTTAGAATACTTTTTTTCCATTTAGTGACAATGGGCAAACTTTCAAATGTCTATAAAAACATCAGTTTTGTTTCAATTTACTTCAACCTCAGCACAAATATAGAGGCAACTGATATGCTGACATCATCACACGCATAGACATGATGACATCAGCTGGATCGATGCCCAGATACGCTACAATATGTGCGAGGGGTGGGGTTTGTTGTACGTGGCACCACTCGTTATTCATGACATGAAGCACAAAATTTTTAGGTAGATATTCGGCAAATCCAGTCAATTTGTTACCTCGGAGTTTCGGCTACTTAAATATAAACAGATGCTGACTTATATTGCTTTACTAGAAACATTTCCCCTCACTAACCTGCCATGGAGAAGTGTAATTCTACACAACATTAATGGAAGTCATGATCCAGACTGATCTGCTGTGAAGTTACCGCTGTGTAAATGTCTGCTTTGGAGTTTGGAGACAGTGTAACACACAACCAGCTGTGACACCAAGCAATGCTGACACTTCTGTGAAATATCAGATATATTACGCAACATATAAACAATATTTTAAAAGTCAGCCGTTGATCAAACATGTTTCAGACCTGCCAGTAATACATTAAGAGCTGGAACTTATTTCAGTAGAAATGTCAGTCTAACCTGAGTACAGATTTGGGGAGAAACAACTTAAACTCTTGAGACTCCAACACAAAACTAGAAAAGCACTCTGAGAGCACAGACCTCCACCAAAGCAGATCGGTGCCTGCCCCCCCCCCCCCCCGATCACCACCAAAATTTAATCATTTCTTCTTTGTGCCAGTATCAACATTTCCTGAAAATTTCCTGAAAATCCGTCTATAACTTTTTGAGTTATCTTGCTAACAAACAAACAAATGCGCACGCAAACATGCGCGCAAACACACAAAGCAAAGTGATCACAATACCTCCTTATGGAGGTAATAAGGGCAAATTGAACCCAGGTGCAAATAGGGATGGGAATCGAGAAGAGGTTCTTTTTGAGAACCGGTTCCCAGTAGCTCCATTCCTTGGAATCATTTGCCTGCCTGCTTAACGATTCTGCTTATCGATTCCGCCTTCATTGCGCATGCATGATGACATCACACATATGCTGCATTGTTTTGGTCAGAACGTAGCCAACATGGCATTAAGGCAGAAATGGTATAAAAAGACGACACCAGGTCCACTTGTAACACTTGTAAAGCTTCCATTTCTTCAAAGGGGGAAAATCCCTTCAATGTGCTCAAACATTTGTCCACAACATGTGATTCATTTACAGGAATGTCACATATTTGATTCGCTACTTAGTGGCACTTGTGAATGTAGTGGCAGAATGAACACCAGGCTGTCATCTGGGTCTGGTTTCGGTGCGGACAACAACGTTATGCCCCCTTAAATACAAGTTTCCAAAGGTAGGGGAAAGGAAATGAGGTGCACAACAACAGGAGATGAGACGAGCGGGTTCCCGTTGTGGAAATGCAGCAATAGAGGAATTAGTAAAGCATCAAATGCCCCCCACCCCACAAACTAGCATCATCTTCTGCTATTACTATTTGTACATACTGTATATGTTATATTTTCTGTGCAGAGATGGAAATATAGAAGACAGTTCCTGCAAACACAACCGATTTGATTTATTTGTTCTTATCTCTCTCTCCTTTATGTGAAGCACTTTGTGACATGTTGTTTTAAAAAGTGCTATATAAATAAAGCTTTACTTACTTACTTACTTATTCCTTCACCCAATGAGAATCAATAAGAGAATCGGATCGATAAGCAAAATCGATAATGGAATCGGAATCGTTAAAATTCTTATTGATTCCCATCCCTAGGTGCAAAACTTCATGGCTGTGTTTCTACTAGCATATCATTACCACAAAATTCTCTGAAAATAGGTCCTAAAAACGGAGCAGATTGCTGGCGTGAACACAGTGCATTTAGTGGGAATAATCATTGTGGATTAGGCCTTACGTTTACATCATTTTTTTTCATCCAAGTGTTGGCTTTTACAATTAGTAGAGCCAAAAATACCAAAGAATATCAGAGGTTTATCTAAATTAGTAGTTCTTAGAGTTTGTTTCTGGGTTTTTTTTTAAGAGTTTTGTTTTCCATCACTATAGTTTATGTAGAATAAGCATGTAATTTTCATAGGTTGCTATTGATTGCTGTTGTAAATTCCTTGCACACAGAGGCAATCTCCCACAAGCTGTGCTCTCCATGGGCCACGTCACCCTATAGACCTCTGTGCAACTGCTCTGCCTACACTATTTACACTCCTCGCAACAAAGACATACTTTACCACACAATCACACAACTTTGCAACATATGTTTTTGTGCATGCGAAACATGTATGCTATTACAAACCTACATTACAATGTAAGCTATTGTCAGAATGATTACCCACACTGCTGGACTTTATCTATACTCAGTTATTTTATGCAAAGGCTTCAAAGATATAGGCTTACATTATTATGTTGGTTTTTTTGCATGCATCCACCTGTACAAGTTTTGCAGATTGAAGTTTACCATCTCACTGTTAGGTCAAAATGAAACATCATACCATAAAAATCTTTTTTTTTTAACCCATCAAGACCCAAACAGCCACTGGCGACCAAAATCACCTACTGATCTAAACTGTTTAATACCTGTTGATTCATTAATCCTATCAATACATGGAAATAATTGGTGTAAAATACAGTTTATCAACTTTCCATAGTCATCAGATATGACCCATTTGGACGTTCAGAGGCTCCGTAGTTACCATGGAAACACCGTCATCTTCCACAACATTGATTCACCAGTAAAACCCATGGAGTTGGATCAATGACAGTGGATGGATGCACTTGTTTTTATGCTCAGTTAATGATATCTTTGCTGAAAAGGTCACTTTTTCTTAAGTTTACTGTGTTTCTGATAAAATAACCCTCAATTTTGATCTGAGCTTTCATGAACATTTACATGATCAGTCAATTAAATACAAGAAAATACATGATATACACAGAGAAAATGCAAAACAAGGGGGATAATATTATCATAAATGGTGATAAATCACTTAGGAAAGGTTAACTAGAGAGAAAAATTCCTTTGGGAACAGACACAAAAGTAACACTGGGTCTTTATGGGTTAATTATATTTCTGTAACGACATGAAACTCACCTGAATTACATGTTATTATGTAGACCATTTTTAAGTTTCTCACATGCTTTTGTTAAAGACTATTCCAGTTCAGTACATCAGAACAAACAGACATGTAAGAATGAGGTTTTTACAAAAACAACAAAACACAGGGGAAAATAATTATACACTATATACAATATGTTACGGTAACTACAAGGAAAAAATACATTTCTGTAAAATTACAGTGTGATGCAGATGAAAATAGCATTGTAAAAGATGGGATGGATGTTCTGATGGTGTCTAACCACATCAGCTCAACCACATCACAAGCACTTTCAGTCCAGGATGTGAAGAAAATACCATCCTGATATCATCAAATAATTCTCCGTCTGCTGTCTGGTTGAATTCTTTGTTCTGGTCTTCATAGTCCTGTTTCTTCCTTCTTGAACAAAGTATCTAGTGTTTAAAGCAGTGTTTGCCACTTGGAAAAAAAGTGCATTCAGAACTGCACAGAGCAAAGCAAAAAGCATGTCTGCTTTTTGGTGCTCTTGTTTAAGGGAAAGTTATATTCAGGCTTAGTATTGTTCCTAAAAACTGTGTTTTAATGTAAGATCATGTATCTGTCAGTCATTTGGTACATGTATTTTTTTTTTAATTCCCCATTAAGTTGAAAACACAATATCTCTGAAATGGCTTGACAGCATTTCTTCAGATTTGATAGAAACGTTCAAGGCTTCACTCCCTGAAAAGATTTTCAGGGCCAAACCTTCAGGGTGCTGTGACCTGAGAGAGGAGGTTTTTGGCCATAATTCAAGATTTCAAAGTGCGATGCAAGAATCAGGGAAGTATGTGATTGAACTGACGGTTCTTGTTTTTAGATCTGGACCAAGATGGAGGCTGATGTAAAACACAATAAGCAACACTTCCATGTCTGACACGTGTGTTTACAGGGTTATATTTGCACATTTTTATACTACTTTTAGATTTTAAAATGTACCTTGTTATACAGTCCTGGATAAACGTCTTGTCGCATATACCCATCACATTTATAACAGCTAATAACTTGACTGCAAACTGACCAATTGGAGTCATTAATAACTATTATATCATTAATAATGCTAAGCACCTGCATTTAATTTATTATCAACCAAAATGAAATTTCATAGATTTTGTAAATATTTATTGCATGATATTGGTGAACAAATCAATTTCTAGAAGGACAAAAGTTTTGCCACAAATTATAATCAATCCAAATGCAGCTTCATCAGGAGACCTGGACTTCAAACTCTTGATCATTAACACTTTGGTCTCTGGGCTGATCTGGGACATGTTGTCAGAAGAGCTGTGGATCTTTAACAAGCTGTAAATATTAAAAATGTTTTTTGAAATTTCAGTTTGCTCACATGTAAGAATCTCTAGTTTTTTGGAATTATTTTGAGTTATTGCTGATCTTTATTACATAAACAGGAGTCAAGGTATTATATATTTTCAGTATGGTGTACTTATCTACAAGACTTTTGTCCAGGACTGTACAGTGTATCTCTAATTTGCGTATTTCTCTATTGCACACTATATATTTATTTATTTATTTATTTTAAATATATGTGATTTTATTGTGTTGTATATTAGTTGTATTGTACACTGTTATTGGCAGAGACCACAACCTGTGTAATGACAATAAAGCCTATTCTGTTCTGTTCTGTTCTATTCTATTCTATTCTATTCTATTCTATTCTTTACCATTTCAGGCTTTACAGAAACAACCAACAGAAAAGGAAAAATCACAGCAGAGTAATCAATACAATATATTACTGCAAACTCATATGGGAAAAATTACATTACAGAAAAATTGCAATGCAGTGTTAAAAAAAAATTACAACATAAGGGATTCTGCAGATGGTTTACAGATCTGGTCTAATGTTGGCTAATGGCCACATCAGCTCATCCACATCATAAGTAATGTCATCTGTTGCCTGTCCTATCCTATCTTACTTTCCTGCCTTTTGTTACCTCCACCAGGAGGTATTGTGATCCCTTTGCTTTGTGTGCGTGCGTGTTTGTTAGCAAGATAACTCAAAAAGTTATGGATGGATTTTCATGAAATTTTCAGGAAATGTTGATACTGGCACAAGGAAGAAATGATTCAATTTTGGTGGTGATCGGGGGCGGGGGGGCAGATCTGTCTTGGCTGAAGTCTGCGCTCTCCGAGTGCTTTTCTTGTTGTGTCTCTTTTCCTCTTCCTCCATGTTTGTGTCGATCTCATGACAGAGGTGAGGAGTTTACCTAAGGCAGTGGTTCTCAGTCTTTTTCCATCAGGCCCCCTTTGGAGCACGAAAAGTCTCCAAGCCCCCCTCAACCCCAACAACATTGTACCTGTGGTGCAATTATAACTTTTATTGAAAGAAACATCAATATCGTTAGAATACTTTTTGCTTTTCCTTGAATAATTTGTTGTGCAAATTAAAAATAACTTAGATTTTTGATTGAACAGTATAAACGACCTCAACAAAACGGCTCCTAGAGACATTATTTTTCCAATTAAAAATAGGAAATGTGTAATTATCTTACAACTATGACAATAAGGTAAATTTTTTTGTAGAACAACAAACAAATTTTGGTAACAAAGATGAACATTTTAACAATATCAGTGGCTGCAATGAGCCTATTTCCGTTGCACATCTCAGAACATTAAAGTGCAATCTGTACAAACTGTGCAAAACCAGAAACATTGCACATTTTTCTTTTCCAGTCCAGTCCTTGTCCACTCTCCAAACCTAAACTCTTGGTCTAGTCTAGTGACAGATCACCACGGCAGTAGATTTGTTGGTTGTACGTCCTTAAAATGAGTCCAGGGTGCTCCAACACTAAAACATTAGTTCCACCTGATACATGTTCTTACCTGCAGAAAAAAAACAAAACACCTGGGAATGATCCCATGCCCCCCCTGGAAAGCCTTTGCGCTCCCCCGGGGGGGGGGGGGGGGGGGGGGGGGGGGGGCGCCCCACAGTTTGAGAAACACTGACCTAAGGTCTGTTTGTGGTGTTAACACTCAGACTGAGTGGTGTTTAACTTAACTCTATTTTTAATGTCACACATTTCTGGCAACTGGCAACCCCAGACATTCAAAAATACAACCTTTTTTTTTTTTCTTCCTAGAACTAAAATAGTTTGCTATACTATGTTGCAAATAAACATTAAGATGTTTAGACGACATTTAGTCTATATAATGTATATTATTCTGGACGAAGGCAGAAAAGCCAGGTGTAGATTACTGCACAAAGGGAGAATTTTATTTTCCTTGGTCAGGATATGTACAGTCAGTCCAGCTTGGATTTCCAAGGCTGACAATTAATACTGAACAAACAAAAACTCAAACTATGAATTATGAAAGAGCTGCAGCATCTGAAACCGACCACAATGAACGTTTGACAGATGAACCGTACCACAGTGCTGCAGTTTCAGCTTCAGTTTGTCGTGTCTTTTATGGATTGCGATTGTCTCTGTCAACTCACCATATATTTTTTTATTATTAAGTTTTTATTTTTATTTTTATCAACTAGAAACTAGAAATTTCAGACGACCCCATTAGAATTCCAGGCGACCCCAAGGTTGAAAAACACATTTCAGGAAGGTTATTGTTTTTAGATGTTTACCCAGTTACAAGAGTTTTCATTCTTGATTCAATTATCTAGTGTAAGAAACAGTGTGTTTTGCAGAAGTGTGTTGCAGAATTTTAAACAAAGTGCAAAGTAATAACTCTGTGTTTAAGATGTGGCTAAATAGTGAAACTGTTACTGCTTTTGTCTAAGTATTCAATCCGTATGTAAGCAATTGGCAAAAACTATTAGTGGTTTAACCTGTTTAACCCTGACCATATTTTCAGGGGAAAAACACCTAAACAGACATACCCAAAGTAAATGAAGAATTACTTCACAATAATAAGGTTCATATGGATGTTCTTGGTGTCTATGGACATTTAGAGACCTCACAGAATCTATTCCCATTGTCTAAAATATTGTATTTATTACTATGCCTGAGTAAACTGTAACAAACTAAAAGAGAAATTAGAATTTTTTTTATCGGAGCCTGTTTTTTTTTTTTTCGACTGGATTGATGATGATATGCATAAATTAATTGTTCGTGTCGGAGATTTTTAATAGCGTATATTTCACCCCCAAAGATTAAAATCATGTTTGAACATTGAAGTTTGCACTAAAATACACTTTTGATGTACTTTTATTAACATTAGGGTCTAAACTTTGAGCAAATTTGAAAAAAACATCCATTGTCCTGATTTATTATATTTTTATAGTAGATGAATTTTAATAGAATTTTTTATCCCCCCTCTCTGTGGTGTCTGCTGGATGGCCGGGCCTTGGGGCCTTCTTGGTCGGTCCCTGATCCTTGGAGGGGGTGCGGTTGTGGTTGCATGTGTGTGTTCTTCACCTCAGTCTGTTTGCCTGGTTCACTCTGTCACAGCAGATGAATGTGAACAACTGATGTTGTGTGGATTTGTTTCTGGTATTATTTGTTATAGGTATTATTTGTACGAATGTGGTATACGACATTTTGTTCATGCTTTCTTATATTCTTCATTTCATAGGTCTTATGTATCTCATTGTTGTGGGTTTTTTTTTTTTGTAGTTTTGTTTGTTTTGTTTTGTTTTGTTTTTTTCTCTCTCTTCTGCCCAGTTTACGCAGTTCTGGTTGTAGTTATTGTCACCATTATAATTGTCTCCATGGTTGTTGCTGTTTGTATTGTTGATACTTTCTTGTGAGGGTCTTCTCCACCTTCTTTTCTCTTGTTCTCTCCCCTTCTTCTACCCCCCCACCCCCACCCCCCATGTCAGGTTCGGCATCGAAATGTGGTTCAACAAAACTCACAATAAACACAGTAGAATATCAAAGGGCGCTTCATATACTTTATGAAGTTACCCTTGGTGTTATGACCCTGGGTCATAATTTATCTATTTATATGTATATGTATGTGTTTTCTGTTTAGTGTGTGTGTTCTCCCCCGTCCTGTAGGTGTGCTGTGCCCTTTTTGTTTCCGTTTGTTGCAGGTTTCTGATTGGTGGAGCATGATTGCCCGGCCCTTTAAAAATGGCCCTGGAGCTCCCATCCTTGCTCGCTCTTGCCTCCTGTCAGCTCCCAACCCTGTGTTCGTGTGTGTGACCGTCAGTCTTCGTGCTCGTGGAAAACTCCGATTGTTTGTATTTGTAAATAGTTTTTGTTAAATCGAACCTTTTTCTGGTAGGGGAGGTCGGCTCTTTTGTTTTCCCATTTTCTCCTGTTTTTGGTTAGATAGTTAGGTAAGTTTTCTGTATTTTATTTTCTTGCATTTATTTTGGATTAGGAAAGTTAGTAAATTGTAAAAGAAGATATTTTGTTTGTTGTTTTAGCCGCTCCCTCCCCTAACCCTTCCTTAGTTGTTAAAACAAAAATACTGATAATAAATATTGTGAATCTTAGTTTTTGACTGACGTGTGTGCTTGGGAGCTGGGAGGGGACAAAAGTTGAGCCTATTATGTTCGCCCTGGTGAACCCCTAGGCCGGGGCGTAACATTGGCAAAACAAATTTGTTCAGCACCAAAAGGAACCAGACTACCATTCTGCTGTTAGAACGCTGGACAAGACAAGTAGGAAAAAAAAAAAAAAAAGTAGTGTGAGATACTCCCTGGTAAAATGTCCAAATAAAAGAGGATACACAAGCAAAGGTGTTAGAAAAATGGGCAATGATGACTGGGAGTACAGTTGGTGTCGGCTGCTGCCTTATGGGTACAGACAGCTGCCTGTCAGCCAGCTGAGCCCAATTAGAAAAAAGAGAAGAAAGAAAGAAAAGAAAAAGAGAAGAGAAAAGAAAAGAAGAAAAAAAGAAAAAAGGAAAAAAAAGCAGAAAAAATAAGAAAAAAAAGAAAAGAAAAAGAAAAAAAAAGAGAAAAAAAAAAAAAAAAAGAAAGAAGAATTTTTTAGGCCCGTGGGTGGGCCGATAGGGCTAAAGGGGTTTTAAGGGAAAAAAAAAAACATTTATCAAAGAAGAGAAGTAGGGTGGGGTCATAATGCAATAAATGTAGCTTGGGAAGTTCATATCGATTGATCTTGTTTGTTCAGTTATGGTCATTAAAAACATTTTCCTTGTGACCCAGTTGCAAAAAAAAGCTGTTCCAGGACAGTAATGGGGACTTATATCACCTTAGCATATTCTTAATGAAATGTCCTAAAGCAAACCACGCAAAGTGCCTGCACATGTGATACAGCGACAACATGGTCACATGAGACTAAGTGCTCACTACCAGACTTTGATGTCATGTTTTGTCAGTTTGGTTTTCATCTCTCCTACCCCCCCTTAATCCATTTTGCTTGTGATAAAATGTGAGCTGTCTCTATCAAAGCAGCTCAGCGTGACACTGTTCTAGATGCCCGTTGGGACCCTGAAAGCCTTCGCTGGTGTGAATGGTGAAGACAAAGTGGGCAGTGGTGGTGTGTTCCGGTGTCGGTTAAAACGCGTATCATTGCGCTGGTGTAAGCCTGTATCGCTGCATGACGTTAAATGGAGTGAACAAGCTTTGAAGATAGCTCTGCGTTTCCCAGTGGAAACATTTTAATGGCTCTCACTGTTTGTCCACGAATTTATTTTATAATATTTTGCATTTATTTACAGCTCTACAGTGAATTCATTCATCAGATCAGTGATTAAAATCCAATTTCTTTCAGCATATTGGTCCAAAACTAACTATTCTTCTAATTTAAAGTATAATCATAGTTATTTCATTCTTAATTTCATTTTTTAAAAACATAAACAAGTAGTATTTGTTTGTCTAATTTGATACATTAAAACTGTGCACTCCATAGACTTTAAAGTTTTGCTTTTCTGCATAATATGGAATAAAAGGCCAAGGCACAGCAACAAGGAAAACCATTAGAGATCAACGGAGCAAAAATATATCAAAAATCTAATTAGTGAAAATTCAAAGAAAAGGACTGATTTTACAAGAATACTTAAGTCAGATTAAAGAGCTTTCGAACACTACTCATTTCCATTTTGTGTTCGGTGGTGAAAGAGCTCTGGAATTTCAGCAAAGCAGTGCGAGTCAAAGGAAACAGACATTAAAATTAGAGACTGGGTTTTCAGTAACACTGAAGACAACTAGGGCCTGATCCCAGTCGAGCAAATGACTATTTTTGGTAATTTCTGCAAATATTAAATATAAGGCCAATCCTGTGCTTCAGTGAAGTCAAGATGCATGTTGGTTTTTATAACATTATACAGGGATTCAGAGAGATTTTATAGAAATGTTATAGCTGTAAGAAATGAATATGAGTGATTTTTGTTGGTTTATGATCTTAACCCATAAAGGCCCAGCGCTACTTTTGTGTCAGTTTACAAATTAATTTTCTCTATATCTAACCTTTCTTAAGTGACTTATCATCATTTATTCCCTCCACAAGGAGGTTATGTTTTCATCGGGGCTTGTCTGTTGGTTTGTTTGTCTGTTAGCAAGATAACTCAAAAAGTTATGGACAGAGTTTCATGAAATTTTCAGGAAATGTTGATTCTGGCACAAGGAACAAATGATTAAATTTTGGTGGTGATGGAGGGGGGTGGATTTTTTTGTTTGTTCGTTTGTCTGTTAGCAAGATCACTCAAAAAGTTATGGACAGATTTGGAAGAAAATTTTCGGAAATGTTGATACTGACACAAGGAACAAATGATTACATCTTGGTGGTGATGGGGGGGATGTTTGTTTGTTGGTCTGTTAGCAAGATAACTCAAAAAATTATGGACGGATATGGATGAAATTTTTAGGAAACCTTGATACTGGCTCTATTTCGTACTAAATTAAAAAATGATTGCATTTCCTGGTGTGTCCACACATACCGCAACATGTTTTTTCTTCTTCTTCGCTTGTTGTAACATATGTCAACATCCGTTTTTTTAATTCACCTGACTCTAGTTGCGAAAAAAGGTCTCTCCATTGCAGTTTTTTCTATTGCAGTTTTGCATGATATACCATTTGCGCTACGTCCAAAAACCACCTCTTGCCAGTGCAAAAACTTTTAATCGAAAAATGAGACTTTTGGTGAAATTGTTTTTCCATTAGGTAAATTTTTATGCACAAGTTATGTTTGCGCAATTTGATGGTCAATGGAAAAGCAACTATTGACTCATGATGTTTCAAAATGGCCGCTTCAAGAATGGTGTTCTGGCTGATTGCACTGTCAACCACATTGGTGGAAGAGCTTAAACACACCTGTGGAGCCTGATGGATCTGGAAAACTTTAAGTAAGGAACCATAAAAAAAAAAAAAAAGAAAAAAAAAAAGGTAGTAGGAAATAGGAACTGTGACTGAAGGGATGGTTTGAGAATCTCTAAGGATCTAAGAACAGGGCTACAGGATATAATCTAAAAATTGAACTTACTTTTGTATTGTTCAGTCTGCATGATTAAGCAATGTCTTTGTACCACTTAGAAATGTTGCTGTACCTACCCTGTCAAAATAAGTTCTCTGTAATTATTAACCCATAAGGACCCAGTGTGACATTTCTCCCAAATGAATTTCCCCCTCTCTTTAACCTTTCCTAAGTGATTTATCGCCATTTATTATAATAACATCCTCTGAATTTTGCATTTTTCCGGTGAAAATCATATATTTTTCTATGTTTAATTGACTGATCATGTAGATGTTTATTAAAACTCAGAGAAAGTCAAAGGTTTTTGTATCAAAGCAGAAAAAAACTGAAGAAAAGGTGACTTTTTCGGTAAAATCTATCATTCACTGATCATAAACCCAGTGTGTCCATCCACTGTCATTGATCCAACTCCATGGGTTTTACTGGTGAATCAATGTTGTAGAAGATGATGGTGTTTCCATGGTAACTGCAGAGCCTCTGAACATCCAAATGGGTCATATCTGATGACCACGAAAAGATGACAAATTGTATTTTACACCAATTATTTACATGTATTGATAGCATTAGTGGATCAACAGGTATTAAACAGTTTAGATCAGTAGATGGTTTTGGTTCATGGTGGATGTTTGGGTCTTTATGGGTTAAACAGGTTAATATGACCCAAGACAATTACATCAAATTCTTCCTTAGAAAATATGCTGAAACAACCTTTACAATTGAAGTTGGACCCATACATTGCAAATAAGTAATAGTAACTCCAATACTTTATGTTCACTCAACATACTCACAATTAGTTGGTTCAACAAAATTGTGTCAGGCTAAATGAAAGCATGTTAATTAGGTGGAAATCATTTCCAAAATTTTGTTACGTTCATCCAACAGATAATTTTTTTGAGTGTATAAAGGGTTAATGCTGTGACTGTCAAATGATAACCTTATTTTCCTGACAAAGGCAATCCAGCATCTTTAATAAAATGCCACATTTCAAACTAATAATTTTTCCTTTACTCACAAAAGAGAAATTATGCTGTAACGTATTTGTGGGCTTGTTCTACATCTATTTCTGTTTTCTTATTCTTTTTGCTGCCTTGCGTCGGATGCAAAATTTAATTAGTGCACCCTCTTAAACCTTGAAGTGTCAGTAGAAGATGTATGGTTACAATTACCCAACACAGTTTTTTTGTCTTAACAATTGAACATTGAGTATATAAAATAGAGAACACACAATTTACTTGCGCTTTAAGTGGTATTTGTACAAAACAACCCTGCACATCACTGACAAAATGGCTCAGTACTATGAAAGCTCAGTTAGTAAATAGTGGTCGTTTAGAAGTTAGGACACTGCCTGCTTTGTCTAGACATAACACCACTGTGACATGGACACGAGCGCTGTGGGATAGAGACAAGCTGAAGCGGGAAAAAAAGACAGAGGCCAGGAGACAGAGATTAGAAACAGGACGGCAAAGACAGATGCAGTTGGGAGGGGGGTTAATCCTGTCTGTGAGTGAGCGATCATGTCCATCCACCCAGCTGTGGCGCCATCAGAGGCCACAGGGTTTGCTGGGAGTCTGATGAGGCGTCACCGCCGTCTGCTGCAGGAGAGATCTCTCAGTCGACAGCTCTGTCAGCCGGTTGGACGACCGAGCAGGTGTAGGAGGAGAACGAGGGAGGGAGGGAGAACACGGGAGCTACAGAGGACGCCGAGTTTTTCAATATCTTTTGGGGATTATTCATAAGAAATTTCACCTTTCACATCATTTTACCTTGGATTTCTCTGCTTTTTTTTTTTTTTTTTTCTCCCTTCTGTGCGGTGCGAGGGATGAATTCCTTTCATAATGAGATAATTAAAGCTGGTGTGATTAATTGCAGTGTGGGGTTATCTCTAAGGTTTCAACATAGGCTTAATGAGAGATTGTCCCAGCAGGATATCACACATGTCACCTTTCACCTGCCCGGTAGAAAGAGAGAGAGAAAAAAAAAACAAAAAAATAAAAACATCCCCACATGCGTATTTAACACCTCTCAGGATAAAACATTTTATGGTTTTACATCAATTGGTAAGTCATATCCTCATTTGCATTGAAACCTTAAACTCCTGAGTTTCACAACTTTATACAAAAAAAAAAGAAAAGAAAAAAAAACTGTCCACCACAAAGGACATTCCATAAAAATGTCAAAAACTGCATCTGAAAAAAGTGTTGCATCATGATGTTTCCAATATAGGCACTTATTTAATAAAAAACAAAAAAAAAAAAGCTTGTACTTTGCTGACATTTCCTGGGTCTCAGGAGGTTAAATTTTCTTTCTTTTTTTTTTTTTTTAAAGACTTTATTTTTCAGTTTTCAAATAGACATCTACATCAACATAGAACAAATGAACTAGTCCAAGGCAGAATAATACACACAAACATCAAACCCCACCCACCCAAAGGCTCAGAGAAGGAAAAATAAATGAACAAAATAAAATTACATGAAAAGAAAAGGGGGCACAGAGTTTGACTGACTTTTATCGTGCAAAAAGAGACAAATTTAAATGAATATTACAGTCTGATGCATAATGGTTGTGTTAATAGTCACATTCCTCATAAAAAGGAATGAAGAAGTCCACTGGAAGGGGCTGCCTTGAATAAAGTTCACAAAAGGGTTGCAAGTTAAATTGAAATCCCTACGCTTTTTATCTATTCTGTATCTCAGCTTTTCCATTGGTAGCAGAGAGAGTACCTCCTTCACCCATTGTAGGAAAGATGGGGTTTTATTTGATTTCCAGTCAAGGTTATAATAGTTTTGGATTTTTCATTATAGTTTAGTTTTATTTAGTTTTGACTTTTATTTTCTCTAATTCAATTCATTTTAATTAGTTTTTAGAGCAGGTTTGCTAGTTTTTATTAGTTTTCGTTTTTTTCTAAATGCCGACTTTTAGTTTAGTTGTAATTTTTTCATATCTTTTATCTTCCTTGCTGTCGTATTCAAAGACATTCAAGACTCTGCTGCTTTCTTTCAACTTTAGTCTCCACGTTTCCAGGTAGAGCAGTGTTTTTCAACCTTGGGGTCGGGACCCCACGTGGGGTCACCTGGAATTCAAATGGGGTCGCCTGAAATTTCTAGTAATTGATAAAAAAAAAATACAAATAAAAAAATATATGGGGAGTTGACAGAGACAATCCCAATCCATTATAGACATGACAAACTGTGAGTCTGAAACTGAAGCACTGTGGTTCTGTTTATCTGTCAAATGTTCATTGTGGTCAGTTTCAGATGCTGCAGCTCTTTCATAATTCATAGTTTGAGTTCTTGTTTGTTCAGTATTAATTGTCAGCCTTGGAAATCCAAGCTGGACTGACTGTACATATCCTGACCAAGGAAAATAAAATTCTCACTTTGTGCAGTAATCTACACCTGGATTTTCTGCCTCCGTCCATAATAATATACATTATATAGACTAAATGTCATCTGAAATTAATGTTTATTTGCAACATAGTATAGCAAACTATTACATGATCAAAAACAAATTAATTTTAGCTAAAAAAAAAAAAGTCTCTGTTTTGAATGTCTGGGGTCACCAGAAATTTGTGATGTTAAAATGGGGTCACGAGCCAAAAAAGGTTGGGAACCACTGAGGTAGAGTCAAGATGTGAAGCCAACTAAATGACAAGTGACGAAATGGTACCGCCAGCTAAAATTGCTGAAGAGAAATGAATCGATTTCATATCAGTCTGACATTGACAAAGACGAAAATGAAGGGAATTTTATCCATATTTATTCTACGTTTTAGTTAGTTTTGTAAACACACAATACAGTTTCAGTTATTTATTGTTTTTTTTACCTCCGCCAGGAGGTACTGTGATCACTTTCCTTTGTGTGTTTGTCTATCCTCACTAGGGTCACGGGGGTCGCTTGGAGCCTATCCCAGCTACATAGAGGCGATGGTGGGGTGCACCCTGGACATTTCACCAGTTCATCGCAGGGCTGAACATATAGAGACAAACAGTCACTCTCACATTCACACCGATGGGCAATTTAGATTAACCAGTTAACCTATCAGTGCATGTGTTTGGATGGTGGGAGGAAGCCGGAGTACCCGGACAGAACCCACGCAGACACGGGGAGAACATGCAAACTCCACACAGAAAGATCCCACCCCCCATCGACTGGTGTTGGAATCGAACCCAGGACCTTCTTGCTGTGAGGCACGAGTGCTAACCACTGCACCACCGTGTCGCCCACTATTACAACCATCTTTACCAAATTGTACCCACAGATAGGCCTAGGCCCTGGGTTGAACCCATTAAATTTTGGGCCAAGTAGGCCAGAGTTCAAGGTCACAAAATCTACAGTTTTCTTATCTCTCATCATTGAGCAATTTTCAAAAATTCATAAAAAATTTCAGAATGACTCCGATTAGCCTCCAATTTGATCCACCCGTAGCTTATAACAATATCTTGTATCTGGCACAAAATTGTCCACATCCACTGTGGAATGTGGACTCTGTGGACATTTCAATTTAACACTGAAAATCCCATTTACGGCACATTTTTCTTTATAACTCAGCAAATATTGATTGAAATTGAATATAATTTGACATACACATGACTGGTACCAAGCTTCAACTTTTTCTGCTGTATGGAACAACCTGGAAACTGTTTAATTTAAAAAGAAATAGAAAAGAAATCCACACATGCACACCATTCGGGCTGCTTGGCGGAGGTTTGCGTTCTCTGAACACTTTTTTTAATTATAGTTTTTATTTATTTCAGTTAACGAAAATGTTTTTTCAATTCTAGTTTTCATCATTTCGTTAGTTTTCATTAACGATTATAAGTTAAAGCAGATTAGTCTACGGGCAATTAGAGATGCAAACGCTACAGGGTTTGCTTGCAATTTATTTATTTTACAGATCAGTGGTGGTACCTTAAATATTCTCGACGTCGTACACACTTGACTTCACTTTTGACGTTTATTCCAATGATCTGCTTCGTGACCATATCAGTGCCCTTTAACATATGCTGCACACGCTGGATATAGCTAGACTAATTGTTTTTACGTGGCAAAGAAAAAAAGAACAAGTGAACACAGAACGACCAGAGCGATATCACTATTTCAACTGGACATAAATAAACGTAAATGATCCCCACATTAGGAGTTAAGAAGGACCTTAAACAAACAGAGCACAGAGGATAATAAACCCACAGCATTAAGATGAGGCAGAATTCATAATTCAGACCATTATTACCTCGAGTGCCCAGAGGTAAAACTTGCTGCTCACATTTGGCTTTTCTCCTGAGAAAATAAATCATATTCTTATTTTGAGATTACTGAATTCTAAAAGGTTTGTTCGAAGCCCCTTCCTCCCCTCTACTCCCTTCCCCATCCCCCTGAGGAGAAATAAGAAGCAAAACAAAGTTCAATCTGAGACAAATGATCCAGGCATAAAGAGAAAAAAGAGTCGAACCGGGAGATAAAAAAGAGAAAACAGTCTCTGACAGTTAAATCTGGGAGGCAGGGGAATTGAAACTGGTCACTAGGGTGATGGACAACTGTTTTCTCTGTTTGCTACCTGTGCTCCCTCTGATGGGATGTCTGTCCATACATGTCTGTTATGAATCACAAGTCACAATAAATCAAGGCTGAGGCAACGGCTGATGACGAAAGGGAAATTTATGTTTTGTGTTACACCGGCTATCATGTTAATATATTCATCATTACGATAACATTTTATTTCTGCCTTGGCTCATGTGAGAAGGCAATAACAATTCTAACAAAGCGCAACCGGAAGAAAATCGTCAACATTAAAACAATTACAACGGTTGTGTAAGGGGGAAAAAAAATCTAGATTTAAATTAAATTAGCTGATATTGCTCATTTGGAAGTTATTTTAAAATAGAGCACACATAAAATATATATCCAACAAGTCCTGCTGCTGATTCACTGAAAGGACACTCAGAATAGAATAGAATAGAATAGAATGGGGTTTATTTAACACTAGTGGTACAGTGCAATGAGATTTTATTTTCAGCTGTCTATAAAAACAGTTAAATAAGATACAAATCTAAGTGTAAGGGATGTAAGGGTAATAAATGTAAAGTATGGATAGAAATCTGAACTATGAAATATATGCACAACCTTAAAATTCATGTGAAAAACTACTAAATAGGTTGTAAAGGTTAAAGTCACAATTAAGTATATATATATATATATATATATATATATACATATATATATATACACAATGTAGTGCAAATAGTATCCAGTGTAAATATGTTATATTAAATACAACGCAACACTGATTCTATGCCTTGAAACACTCACACATAAAAACACAGGATTGTTTTCATGTGTAGACTATCACCTCACCTACTGTCAGCTCATTAAAATCCCAACCCCCCCAGTGGCATCATACATATAATAGGACTAATAATAAATGGAGGATGGTGTTCCATCAAGTTAAACCAAAGGGACAAACTCATTCCTTCACCTCCAGTATGAGGACACTTAGGCTCTGTTCACACTAACACATTTTTGTCTTCAACACACTGTTGTAATCACACCTAGCGCCCACACTGCTCCAGCATCTTAACCCCTTGAAAATAGAGTGTTATGAAAACGCGGCTGACCCTGTTTTAGCTCAGAAATGCCACAGTCGTGTTGTTGTGTGGACAGAAAATTGTGCAAAATTTAGAAATGATGCCAGATCGGTCCTGTCAGTCAGAAAACTGTTCCCTTCATGTGGCTCTTTCAAGACAAAAATAAGGATGGATACAGAATTACAGGTGATTCTGACCTGATGCATCAATTAGCAGCTTTTGTGCATATACATTTAGTTTTTTTAATCATGATATTTACTGACTACAGTCATAACCATTCATTCAATGTGCAAAATGGTTAACCCTTTATAGGGCACTCATAGAAATTCAACCTCAGTGTGTTATTGGAGGACATAACAAGGCTGTATTACTTTTGCGAAATTTTTCTACGTTTTTTATTGTTATGTAGAAAATCAAGGTAAACAAAGTTACTATATTTGGTTCCTTACCCATAAGTGGCAAAACAACAACAACAAGCAAACAAACCCAAGAACAAACAACAAAAAAATCCAAGAAATATATATAAAAAATACAATAATAACACATGTAAGGTGTAAGGAACATGTATTTTAGATCATTAGAACATCACTTTTAGAACAATAAAAAATGCATTTTTTATTGTTATGTACAAAAACAGGGTCACTGAAGTTACCATATTTGGTTCCTTGCCCATTAGTGGCAAGAAAAAAAAAAACAAAAAAACAAGAAGTATATATAAAATTCATTCTTTCATTCATTTTCTGAACCCGCTTTAGGGTTTTTAGGGGTCGCTTGAAGCCTATCCCAGCTACTTATAGATGAAGGCGGGGTACACCCTGGACATGTCGCCAGTTCATCGCAGGGTTGACATATAGAGACTTTTTTTTTTTTAGTATATATATTTTTTAAAAAAAAACCTATCCAAGATGAAAAGAACATCACTTTTACAACATTAGACCAGCATAAGTGCAGATCCAGACCCCTGTCCACATCCACATTCTCCCTTTGAACACCATTCCTTACATTAGTACCATTACTTCATGGTACCTAACAAAGCAGGTCCACTCACTGTTCATGCAGAGGTGGACCTTACAGACCCTGTAGACCACATTGGACCTGAGATTGTTCCCTCACTGTTCTCACTGTAACTGCCTTATAATGAGTGCAGAAATTGCAACAAAAAAAAAAAATAGTCACTTGCCCGATAAATTGTAAAAATGTCAAGAGATTATTTCTGAATCTTTGCTGAAACACAGTAGTGCAGGTGTAGGTCTAAAACACTATTTGTAATAACTAGGAACTGTGTCATATAAACCTGACAGGTTACAATGTAAAAAACCCTTTGCAGACTTTTATTTCTTGTACAAAAATGTCTCATCACAAAAGAACTTGGAAAAGTTGGATTGTAAAGACTCACAGTTCTCTCACTGTCTAATCATTTATCCATCTATTCTGAAGCTGTAAGAAAGCTCCATTTGTGTCTGTACCAGAATTTCTTTCTGCTAGGTTTCCCTAACACATCCTGAAAACGTACACATAAATGCCATCAGTGCCCACACGCAGCCAGATTGCCGCTGTCAAGCCAACACACTCAGCCTAGACATTCTCACTTACTAGATTCGAAGCAGACTTGAAAAGTGAAACGTTTCAGAGATATTGCAACCCATAAGAGACACAACTTCATGAAATCTTAAAGCAGTTATAGTCTTGGTGAAGACAGTATTTCAGTGAACTTAGGGGCTCACTTAGTGTCTTTGGTATGTATGTAGTATGATCCACAAAGGAATATATCAGCAGCATATATTCTCTGTAGTCTGGTTTTGTGGGCTGCAAAGTGAAAGATTTACTTTAGAAAGTCACTAATGTCACTAGTGATAAAGGCAGTTTGGTTTCACACTAGTCGCTTTTCTATTGACCCTCAAATTGCTCAAATATAGCATAAAATTGTGCATAAAAATTTACCTAATGGAAAAACGACAATTTCGCCAAAAGTTTCGTTTTTTGCGCTGGCAAGAGGTGGTTTTTCGGGCGTAGCGCAAATGGTATATCATGCAAAACTGCAATGGAAAGACCCTTTTTCGCAACTAGAGTAAGGTGAATTAAAAAAAACGGATGTTGATGGACTTTACAACAAGCGAAGAAGAAGAAGAAACATATCGCGGTATGTGTGGACACACCAGGAAACCCGATCATTTTTTAATTAATTACAGGATAGAGGGGTAATAGATAATACTGTGACGTTCAGATAGGATCAAGTCACAGGAGAGGGAGGTTGGTTTGCACTTCCCGCGCCCCAATACACCGCACGACTACGAGAAGGCAGTTTTATTGACTTTTTGTTTTTAACAACAACTCAAGTGTAATACAGCACATACCCTTTTGCCACAGCACAGACCTTTCAGTCATGGTGTCAAAACTAAACATTGCCTCCACACACTCAACTCAGCTGCTCTCCCCCCCAGGCACAACATAAGTCCCATAACTGTGCAACACAAAACATGAACTAACTTTTAACGCATAATTTCAACATGTAATGTAGCACACCATCACATAACACAGTAACACTGCAAACCACATGAGTCACATGACTCGGCATAAACCAATCAGTGTAGCTCGCTACAATACTAATGAATATATCTGTAAATCAACACCATATTTACGTTTGTTACCATGTTTATGGAATGATTTCTTATGTCGTCTCACGATAATAAATAAAGAAATCATTGCATATGTGATTTAATGGAAGAACCAACACTTCTGTTTTTTCAACATTTAGTAAATATCGGTAAAGTTTTGCACAGATGTCCAATGGAAAAGTGACTATTGACAATTTATGGCATTACTTGTAAATGTTGCATTTTAGTATTTATTTCTACAAAGAAACTGTCATTAAATAAATAACATATCCTCCTAAGACCCAGGAAAGTACAAATTTTGGCTTTTTTACATTAACTCTTTCATGTACCAATTATGAGAGCCTTAAGACTTTTTCCCTGAGTGTTTTCATTTGTCTTTAAATATGAAAAAAAACAATGTGATTGAAAATTTTCTTATGAAAAATAAATGTAAAAATAATAACAAAAAAAGTTAAAAAAAAAAAAAAAAAAATACATAAAAAATTGTAATAATAATAATAAAAGAAAAATCTCATGAACCTATCTTTCATGAAGTTGCAAAAATGTCCACTCAACTGGACGCCATGTGTTTAATTTTTGAAGCGAAGAAACACGTATTTACTGATAAATCGTGTGAAAACAATAACTATTATGCTCAGAGGAGATCTACACAGTGTTCCCAATTCATGTCAGAAAAGATATGTAATGTGTTAAAACTTTAATAAAGATACGTGCAAAAACACAAAACAACAAAATCCATGAACATACAAGAGAAGAGCTGTAGAGTAGCTGTCCACTGTAGTGACCACTATGCATGAAAGGGTTAAACAACTGCCTTTTTTGGAAACAGCATGATGCAACAGTTTTTTCAGATGCATTTTAAAAAATTTTATGGAATGTCCTTTGTGGTGGAAAGTGTTTCTTGTTTTGTGTTTTTTCAATAAAGCTATGAAACTCCTGTCCCCTACAGAGGACAAAAATGCATTGCTGGGTCTCAGGAGGATTTAATACAAAATGGCCTTAAAGCAAGTCAAATTATGTGTCATACCTCATTCGGAAGGAGGATCCCGTAGTAAACATGTTCATATGTTCGTCTGAGCTCCCTGTTTATTATGACTCCTACAGTGAGATATGTCCACACAACAACAGACAGAGGTGAATCCTGGGTGAATGGTATGAGATGAAATGACGGAAGTCTGGAGGTGTCAATATATTGAGAGTTAAGGCGGACAGAATGGATGGGCTTTAAAAAAAAAAAACCTCATTCACATTAGGCATGGCGGGAGAATAGATGGTGGGCATTGTTGTGGTGTTCTATGATATTTTAACAGATAAAATAGGGCAATAATAAAATCTAATCCATTATTATTATTATTATTATTATTATTATTATTATTATTGATAATAATAATTCCTCATCACCATCACTTTATGAGAAGATCCACATGTCATTATGCATTAATACTTTTTGAAAAAAACAAAACAAACTAGAAGCACTCGGAGAGCGCAGACCTCCGCCAAGGCTGATCAGTGGCCCCCCCCTGTGGGCCCCCCCACGCCAAGGAGGTTATGTTTTTGCCAGGGTTTGTTTGTCTGTCTGTCTGTTTGTCTGTCCGTTAGTGTGCAACATAACTCAAAAAGTTATGGACAGATTTTGATGAAATTTTCTGGTCTGCGCCCCCCCCGTGGGCCCCCCCGCCCCCGATCACCACCAAAATTTAATCATTTCTTCCTTATCCCATTTCCAACAAACCCTGAAAATTTCATCAAAATCTGTCCATAACTTTTTGAGTTATGTTGCACACTAACGGACAGACAAACAAACAAACAAACAAACCCTGGCAAAAACATAACCTCCTTGGCGGAGGTAACAAACAAAAAAATCCTCCAGCCAACATACTGTAGACACTTTTTGTGTGTGTGCAAACTTCCGAAATTCTTTTTCAGATTTTCCGTAAATATTTACCGGTGTGATTACTCAAACTGTCTACGAAATAGATTTGTGATAACGCTGATTTTGTTATGATTTTGTGTTGCTGTTTAAACCATGTACATATGTATGTTCATTTAATTATAATAGTTTTTTTTTTTTTTCATTATTTTTATTTATTTCGAATATATAAAAAAAAAAAAAAACACAACAAGGAAAAAAAAGTTTAAAAAACATTAAAAAAAAAAAAAAAAAACATTCGAAAAGGAGTGGGGTGAAGTACAACTTATATACTCCTGCCCCCTTACCCCATCTTTTTCTACTGATCACAAAGTCCCATGTCAGTTTCTCAAAGTATCTTTCACATGTCAAAATAATTTCTAAATCCTGCACAAAACACAAAAAAATTACACATATCAAAAATAAACTCTGTCCATTTCATAGTCGTAATGCACATATAAATAGACTTTACCTCAAACATAAGTAGGCAAAACAAATTCCACATTCAGCCCAATTTGATCTCAAGTGGGCCGGACCAGTAAAATAATAGCAAAATAACCTATAAATAATGGCAACTCCAAATTGTTGTCTGTTTTAGTGCGAAAAACACCATTAAATTATGAAAATACTTACTTTTATAAACTATCCAAACAAAAACGATGTGAATAACGTGAAAAAACTGAAATTTCTCAAGAAAAATAAGTGCAATTTTAACAATATTCTGCCTCAACACATCATTTCTACATGTGCATTATGGATCGGATCTACGAAGACACTAAACACTAAGTATTAGGCAGAAAATTGTTAAAATTGTGCTTAATTTTCTTTAGACATTTCAGGTTGTTCATATTTGTTCAGGTTATTCATGTTTTATTGTTACAGGATAGTTTCTAAATGTAAATATTTTCATAAGTTAATGTTATTTTTTGCACTAAAACAAAGACAAAAATTTGAAGTTGTCATTATTTATAGGCATAATGTAAGATTATTTTTTTCACATCAAACTGAGAGGAAAATATGGAGTCATTATATTCTGTAGGTTATTATGCTATTATTTTACTATAGATCATATTGGTCTATATGTGGAACCTGAACTAACATTGATTCTACAGCCTTGACTGTGGAATTTTTGCGCTTTGCTAATTCATCACAGGGGCCGGATTGGAACCTTTGGCAGGCCGCATTTGGCCCCTGGGCCACATGTTTGGGACCCCTGCTGTAGAGGCGCCTGATACTCATACAGTACACTATGTATTTTTGGAGTCATTGCTATTTTAAACTATTCTATCATTTAGGTGTGTGTAAGTGTTCTGGGGTGTTCCTCAAGGTTCAGTGCTCGGACCGCTCTTCACTTATATGCTTTCCCTTTACCAAATCATCCATAAGAATGATCTAAATATGCAGATGACACTCAACTATATATCACTGCCAAACCCTCTGTAAAGCTTTTATCTCAGTCCTTCAGTCCTTCTCCAACATCGTAAACATATTGTCTTCCAACACTGAGCTCTTGATTGTGACTTGTAAGTCACTGCTGAGGAAGGTTCAAGATCTTTCCATCTCATCTGTCAACACCATCTGCTTATCCTCATTGGTCTGCTACTGGACTTGTGCTTATACTTAAAGCAGTTGATCAGACGTGTCATGAAATCTGCATACTTTCACCTTCTTGACATGTCTTATGTCGTATTTCCACTACATGGTATCGGCTCAACTCGACTTGACTCGACTCGGCCTTCTTCCGTTTCCATTACAAAAAAGGGCCTGGAATCTGGTACCCAGTACTAGTTTTTTGGTATCACCTCCGCCGAGGTTCCAGGACGTGACGTGTAAACACTGCAGATCACTGATTGGTCAGAGTTGTCTCTGTGACCCGCTGTTTTACAAAAACACAGATGCGGAAGTTTACAGTAAATATAGCGGTAGGTTAATCCACATGATGACAGCCCACAAAACTCCACCATGGTTTGTCGAGGAGGTTCAGACGTAAAAATTCAGCATGAGCTTGACGAGAGAACATGCAACGAGTGAGTTTATCAGCAACTCTTTGAGCAGACGACACGGAAGTAACGCGCCACATCGCTATGACGTCCAGGTACTGTAAAGTCTGTAGTATCCTGTAATGGGAACGGTCACCAGGAATAGGACCTGGTACCTGAGTCGAGTCAAGCCGAGCCGAGTTGGTTCCACATAGTGGAAACGTGGCATTAGTCACTTCTACGCATTCATCACCTTCTGCCTGTAGTGCTGTAGTGGAGTTTCTGTGATATAGGCTCCAGCATGTCCAAAGGTCTGCTGCTAGGGTTCCTGCCTACACCACATCACCCCCACCCTCATGCACCTACACAGGTTCCCAGTAAAGTTTTGCATCAAATATGAGATCCTCCTCTTCATGTACAAGCCCATCCATCCACAAGCTCTTGCCTCTTTGACCTCTTTCACCATCCCAGGATCTTTGCTCTTAGAACTCTGGACAAACATCCACTCCCCCTTCCAGGTTACAGACCATGGGTAACAGATCTGTGATCTGGATCAGAGCATCCTAGAAGTCTCTCTGCTTCCATCTACAGAATAATCAACTTCTTGGACCAGGGGTCACAAATCCAGGTCCTTGAGGGCCAGTATCCTGCATGTTTAAGATGTTTCCCTCTTCCAGCACACCTGACGGATGTTATCAGGCTTCTGCAGAGCTTGATGACAGGCTTATCATTTGAATCAGGTGTGTTGGAAGAGGGATACATCTAAAAAACATGCAGGATACCGGCCCTCCCTATGAAGCATCCAGACCCCTGAGGTCATCAGGGACAGGTTTACTGTGTGTTCCCAAAATCAGAACCAAACAAAGTGAAGCAGCATTCAGTTCTTCTGCTCGTCACCTGTGGAACAAACTTCCGGAATACCTGAAGTCTGCTCAAACTGTCAGCTCATTTAAATCAGGCCTGAAAACATTATTGTTTACTGCAGCTTTCCCTTAAACTCTTAAATAATGTCTTTTAAATGAACTTTAAAATCCCATTTTATTGCTGATGATTTTAACCCTTTCATGCATAGTGATCACTATAGTGGACTGCTATTCTACAGCTGTTCTCTAATATATTCATGGGTTTTGTTGTTTTAGTTCAATATGAGTTAACACAGTGGACACTTTTGCACCATCTCATACACTGACATTCATGCCATTATTATAACTTTGCTATTCTTGATAAACCTGATCTGCAGTGGCATGTTTGAGTGTAAATCAATTGCTAATAAAAATTGTGCATATGATAAAATGTGAGAAAACATCAGATTAGCTGCATTAAAAATGTTTTGATTTTGTATATCACTTTCTGATATTCAAAAATTAAACACATGGTGTCCAGCAGAGTGGACATTTTTGAAACTCCACAAAAATTACGAAGGTAGATTTGTTTCTGTATTGCTTTAACCAAAAAAAAAAAAAAAATTTCATTAAAAAAAAAAAATTAAAAATCAATCAATCATTTAAAAAAAATATCACTTCAAAGAAAAAGTGTTCAAATGCAATTTCTTGGATCTTTTTTTTTTTTTTTTTTTGCGTTCAAACACTTTTTTTTTTTTTTTTTTTTTTTTAAGTTAATGAAATAAAGAAACAAATCTACCTTCATAAAAAACAGGTTAATAAAAAAAAAATCAATTGCATTGTTTTTTCATGCCTAAAGAGGAATAAAAACACTCAGGAAAAAAATCTTGACTAAGGTTCTCATAATTCATGCATGAAAGGGTTAATGTCTATTTTAATTTGAATGTTTTTCTATTTTAACTTTCTCTCATCTTAAATGTATTTTTATGTCTCTCCTGTGATGCTTTTGTTTTATGTAAAGCACTTTGAATTATCCTGTACATGATACCAGGGGTGTCAAACTCATTTTAGTTCAGGGGCCACATTCAGCCCACTTTGATCTCAAGTGAGCTGGACCAGTAAAATAATAACAGAAAAAAATACATAAAAAAAGTAAAATTAAATTATGATAATGTTAACATCTACAAAAATCAGAATAACATGAACAACTGGAAATGTCTTAAGAAAAACAAGTGCAATTTTAACAATATTATGCCTCAGATTATCAGTTTATCATTTACACACACACATTACAACTTACATTACAATTACAAACACACAAAACATTTAATAACGGGCAGAATATTGGTAAAATTGCATTTACTTATCTTGAGACACTTCAGGTTTTTCACATTTTTTGTAAAATAATAGTTTTTTAATATTAACATTTTCATGTAATTTTACTTTTTTACACTAAAACAAAAAGAAAATTTGCTGTTTTCATTATTTATAGGTTTAATATAATCATATTTTACTGGTCTGACCTACTTGATATCTAATTGGTCTGCGTGTGGAATCTGAATTAACCCTTTCATGCAATTATGAGAACCTCAGTCAAGATATTTTTCCTGAGTGTTTTTATTCCTCTTTAGGCATGAAAAAAACAATGCGATCGAGTTTTTGTTTGTTTGTTTGTTTGTTTGTTTGTTTGTTTGTTTAAGCAGTTACAAAACTGTCCACTCAGCCGGACCCCATGCATTTAATTTTTGAAGCAAAGAAACATGTATTTAAAGCTAAATATTAGAAAGTGGTATGGAAAACTATGCAATAAAAACATTTTTAATGCTGCTAATCAGATGTTTACCCACATTTTAACATATTCTAATGCTAGTTATTATTCACTTTATGGAGATAATATGTAAAAAAAAAAAAAAAAAAAAAGACCCTGTTTTGTTTGTTGATTTACACTAAAACATGTTACTGCAGATCAGGTTTTATCAAGAATGGCATAGATACAGTAAGTTTGAATTGGACTGTATGAGATAATGCATAAGCATCCACTGTGTTGGCTGATAAAACCCATGAATATACAAGAGAACAGCTGTCCACTGCAGTGACCACTATCCATGAAAGGGTTAAAATCATTTTGACATCCTCAATAGTTAATATCTTCAATGTAATTTTTGTCTTTCACAAATTCATCCTACGGGCCAGATTGGATCCTTTAGCGGGCCGGATTTAGCCCCCGGGCCACATGTTTGACACCTGTGTGCTATACAAATAAACTTGCCTTGCCTTGCCTTGCCTTGCCTCAAGGACCAGGGTTGGTGACCCCTGCCTTGGGCAATTGAAGACCCTGGTGCTAAAAGTACTAAAGTCACAAAAAAAGTATGTTAAAAAATATTTTACATTTTATATTTTAAACAAATACAACATGTTTATATGCTCAACTTGAATCGTCCAAAAATATGACTTCAGTACTTTCAGCACCAGGGTCTTCAATTCACGTCACCCCTTATAAATACCTTTACCATTCCTGTCCCACTGTTTTTACTCTGTTATTTCTGATAGGCGCCTTGGGTGTCTTGAAAGGCACTCTATAAATTGAAGTAATTGCTTGTATTATTTATTATGCTGGGAGAGAGGACACATAAATACTTTTTTTTTTTTTTTTTTTTTTTACTCCATGGGTAATAACCCGTGCTTACCCAGCATACTGTGCAAATGCAGGTCCAAATTATTCCCTCTTTTTTTCAATCTCAGGCTCATTTACAGCTATCTCCATCTCATGCCTTTTCCAGGTCAGTGAACGAGGGCCACCTCACACAACCATCCCTTTCACTCATTAATTAGGTGTGATGGCACCTTTCTCCACAGGATCAATCAGTGTGTCTAATACAGTCATTGACCTAGGACCTTCTCCTCCCGTGCCCCCCACCCCCCTTATGCACCCCCAACCCTCCCCCAACAGGGAGGATGTCAGCCTGTCAGAAACACTGAGTCTACCTTTCTAATGGGCGATGAGATCATACTGGTGCATGCAGCAGATAAGAGGGTGGATTGGCTGTCCGCCTTGTCTCTGATGATACAAATACTTCATTGTTCCAGCGTCTGCTTTGTTTTTGTATCTTTAATCATTATTGTATCACACTGCCAATTTCTGACTCTCTTCTGTTTATCTTGCACAATCTTAGTGAACTCAACCAGGGAAGACACAGCGAGACAGCTATTTATTTTCAGTTATTCATTCTGTCTTGAACAATCACTTCAGAATCTGACTCCCCTTACAGAGTTAAAAGTATGTATCATTAAAGACATCTTATCATCTCTTCACCTTAGTTCCATCCGGATTCAGGGTGTAATTTTTTTTTTTTTTTTTTTTTTTTGCACATTGCTTTACTGCCCACTTTCTTCTGAATAAATAAATCCCTCACTGTCCTCCTACTCGCCCACCCATCCATCTATCAACCCATCCAATCAGCCGTCAATCTGGGACTCAACAAACCGCAATCATAATACTCCTGAGAGCTAATATGAGGAAAAAATGTGTTGAATGTAATTTAATTTTACTGTACATTTCAACTAGTATGAACTATCCATCCAAAGGTTAATGCGCTCTGGGTTTTTGCAAAAATGAATAATTATAATGCTAACACTCTCATTTTTTTTTCCTGTTTTGAAAGATGAATCCTGTTTTTCATGCAAACAACAATATGCATCTCAATGAATTTGATTATGTAAATATTTGCCCATGAAAGAAATGACGTGACATGACTATATGTATACGTTTTTAAAGAGAAAATTAGATCAGATCATTGCAAACCATTAACCTTTTTGTTTGTTTTGTTTGTTTCTCTCTCTCTTTCTTTCTCTCTTCCTTTCTCTTCCCACCATCCTATAATCTTCTCTCATCTTGCCCTCTTTATATCCTTCACATTGTTTCTTTTTGCAGAGCTGACATAGTCAAGTGGACATGTTGTGTTATTGTGCTGGAGGCATCGAGCTTCACAGATGATCATCTCCCAATTCCACGGTCAAGGAGCGCAAGCGTGTAGTAATTGCAGCAATGCATCCAGCAGCCGGTCCTTATCTGATGCTGTGACAAGAATAGGCTCCATTTTATTGGTCTCACACCCTATGTAATTCAGTAGAGCTTGCATCATTTCCTGCAGAAGAGATGGCCATGATGGTGTCACCCTGGGGTGCTTGATGCTGATTGGCCACACTGTGTGGCCCTGAGCAAATAAATCACTTCTCCTCTGCTCTGAGCAGAAACATAAGCCCTATGGGTGACCAACCAATCTCATCACTGCGACACACACACATATACACACACTTTACTTAGGACAAACAATTACTGCCTTGATTCCCTAAGCACTAATCAGAGCCAACACAAGGCACATGCAGCACACTGGTGAGATCATAATTAAAACCTCTCTCTTGCCATATTATGTGGCATATCCCAGAAGGAAAACTCTGTGTCTGTAAATATATATCACATTAACTCACCACAACACTAAGGAAATAGGACGCTAATTACTGGTAGATGATTTTGATTGTCACAACTCATAAAAAAAAACATGCGTTTTATTTCATACGCACATATTAGGTATCACCTTTGTATTTTTTGCCACTGAAAATTGTCAAGCTTCACAGTATATGCACCTTATTATGTTGTGACACAATTATCTCACAATGATTGAGTCATTTGCTTTGACACCCTCTCTCCAGTCCTTTCTTTGTTTTTAAATAGATTTTGCTCACACACCTTTAGTACAGTTAATACATTTCAACTAGGGATGCACCGATACCACTTTTTTCCAGACCGAGTACGAGTACTTACATTTGAGTACTTGCCGATACCGAGTACCGACACAAGTACATAGTAATCCTATTCCAGTTCTTAGTTCCTTTTGTAAATGTGCTTTATTGTCGTTGTCATTAGTCTGACTGGAAAAAAGTGCTGCTACTGACATTTAATGTGTTGGAATGAGCGTTTTTCAATTAATCCACCAGGGGGCGCCGCTCTGAATTAACCATACTGGACAAATACCATGAAGAAGAGTAAAGTTTTTTGAGAGGAACAAGAAAGTCAGTAATAACAAACATGGAGACGACAGAGGTAACACTGATGTGATACTAATGTTGCAGTGTTTTCACAGGTAAGGTTTAAAAGCTTAGCTTCAGCAGGAAGAGAAAAGAGAAATGAGTGATAAGTTTGGTTTTCACTTAAGCTGGCGGCGGTCCGCACCGCTCTGTACTCCCGCTGGTATTCTCATTCTGTTTACGCATCTGCGAGCACCTGGTAAAGGGATGGAATGTACACAGAGGACGGACAGAACGCTGCGTCCGTATCGGTCTGTGTCTGTAACATTACTTGTAGTCAGCGTTACTTTTATCACCGTCATTTATTTTGAAAAATCTCCACACTCTTCACACTCCACACACATTATTCCACCGCCGCGTACCTGCTGCACTGAACTGTGAATGTCACACAACCGTAAGTGGTACGAGTGAGTACGAGTACGAGTACACACACTGAGTATCAGAGCCGATACCGATACTCGTATCGGTATCGGAGCATCCCTAATTTCAACACAAAACATGTGTTTCTATACTATGATATAATACGTATATACTAGGGATGCACCGATACCACTTTTTTCCAAACCAAGTACAAGTACAAGTACTTACATTTGAGTACTTGCAGATACAGAGCACTGATATGAGTACTTAACCCTTTCATGCATAGTGGTCACTACAGTGGACAGTTCTTCTCCAGCTGTTCTCTTGTATATTCATGGGTTTTGTTGTTTTAGTTCCATATCAGCCAACACAGTGGACACTTATGCACCATCCCATACACTGACATTCAGACCATTACTGTAACTGTGCTGTTCTTGATAAACCTGATCTGCAGTAACATGTTTTAGTGTAAATCAATTGTTATTTGTTAGACAAGAATGTTTTTTTTGCCCATTATCTCGATGAAGTGAGGAATTACTAGCATTAGAATATGTTAAAATGTGAGAAGACATCAGATTAGCAGCATTAAACGTATTTTTATTTCATTGTTTTCATATCCCTCTCTGATATTGGGTTTTAAACACATTTCTTTACTTCAGAAATTAAATGCATGGATATTTTTGTAACTCCACAGAAAAAAACAAAAAACAAAACTCGATTGCATTGTTTTTTTCTTGACTAAGGAGGAATAAAAACATTGAAGAAAAAAATCTTGATTAAGGTTCTCACAATTCATGCATGAAAGAGTTAATAATACCATTACAGTTCTTTGTTACTTTTGTAAATGTGCTTTATTGTCGTTGTCATTAGTCTGACTGGAACAAAGTGCGGCTACTGACATTTAATGCACTGGAATGAGCGTTTGTCAATTAATCCACCAGGGGGCGCCGCTCTGAATTAACCATACTGGACAAACACCACGAAGAAAAGTAAAGTTTTTGGAGAAGAAGAAAGTCAGTAATAACAAACATGGAGACGACATAAGTAACACTAATGTGGATATGCGTCTTTTCTGTCGCTGTCTTAACTTTTTCCACTTTATGTTGTTCAGTTAAATTTAAACGACAATTCACGGTGTTAGCCTATGTTTAGTTTGGTTAAATGTGTGAGAAGGACTGTTGATGCTTGTGTTTTAGTTTTTTATTCTGCTCTTTACTGTACATTGTTAATGTTACAGTGAACGTTTGCACAAGTTGCTCATTGTTGAACGGCTGTGCATCTGTGTTGTTCTTCCGCTGTCAATGTGATGACGTCACCATACGACAAGCCGACTCGACTTCGACTTTATTGACAAATAAGTCGATCCGAAAAAATCTGAAGTCACTAATGCCCAAGTCCGTATCCGTCTGTGTCTTTAACAATGACATTACTCCTCCGCTGTGAACCTGCTGCACTTAATTGCAAATGTCATGCTGCTGTAAGTGTTATCGGTGTGGTTGTATCGTAGTACTTTTACGAGTACAAGTACATACGCTCAGTATCGGACCGATACCTGATACTGGTATCGGCATCGGTGCATCCCTAGTTTATACTGTATTTTGTGCCTGCTTCTGTTTTTACCTGTCTCTAGATGAGAATCCTTTTTCTATTCTATTCTTACATTTAAATCTTAATTCTTTATTGTGAATAAGTGATTTACTTTCATTGGCAGCATGTGTTGCCAATGCGTTTGGCACAGAAGCAATAACAATAGATGAAAAGGCTGGTGAGGTTAGGAAGGTTGAGGAAAAATAAATGTTAGCTTCACAATTCAGATTCAGACCCACAATGCTGTCTTCAAAATTTCTTCAGAGCTTTGATATGTGCCTGTAACAAGAAAAATAGTGGTTTCTCTAATAAGTGTGATGTGACTCATGATATGCACGCATCTATTCAGTGGAACAAGGTAAATGTGGAAAATTTTATTCACAGGAAGATCATAGGTGTAAAGTATGAAGAAATCAATGTAAAAATATAAGTTAGACATGTTTATCAAATTATTTGTATATGTAGAACATTTTATTCTGAATTCTATTATGAGGTGTGTCACTCTCATGCTCCAACATAAACAAAGAAACATGAAGTGAGATAAAAGAATCTGGAATAAAACATGTTTTTAACTGAATAAACAAGTGGGTGATGTTAATTTTTTATTTTTTTTTCTTTCTTTTCTTTTTGCGTGTATCATTATTTTATGCTTCCTTGAATTTTCATTTCTATATTATGTTGTGCAAAGAAGTCAAATAGTAGTAATCAGGAAGCTTGTATCATATTCATATTCAAAATAAATCAATAAAAAAAAAAGTGATACGTTTTTGTTTTGGAATTAATGGATGAATTTAACCCATAAAGACCCAAACAGATCAACCATTTACTCACCTTAAAAAATTAATATGTTTTGATCAGTTAATCCTATCAATACATGTAAAGAATTCACCTAAAATGCAGTTTGTCATCTTTTCATGGTCAATTATTTCCAATTATTCACCATAATTTTAACCCATAAAGACCCAAACAGCCACTGGTAACCTAAATAACGTGTAGACCAAAATTTTAATAACTTCTGATCCATTAATCTTATCAATACATGTAAATAATTAGTGTAAAATACAGTTTGTCATTTTTTCATGGTAAATCATTTCCAATTATTCACCACAATTTTAATCCTTAAAGACCCAAACAGCCACTGGTAACCTAAATAACGTATTGACCAAAATTTGAATAACTTCTGATCCATTAAGCTTATCAATCCATTTAAAATAATTAGTGTAAAATACAGTTTGTCATCTTTTCATGGTCATCAGATATGACCCATTTGGACATTCAGAGGCTCCGTAGTGAACATGGAAACACCGTCATCTTCTACAGCATTGATTCACCAGTAAAACCTGTGGAGTTAAATCAATCACAGTGAATGGAAACACTGGGTTTATGTTCAAATAATTATATATTTTACTGGAAAAAGTCACTTTTTCTTCAGTTTTCTCTGTTTTTGATATAATAACCCTTATATTTTAATCTGAGCTTTTATGAACATCTACATAACCAGTGAATTAAACATAGGAAAATACCTGATTTTGACTGAAAAAATGCAAAATTCAGAAGATAATATTATAACAAATGGTGAAAAATCACTTAAGAAAGGTTAGATACAGAGAAAAAAATCATTTGGGAACTGACACAAAAGTAGCACTGGGTCTTTATGGGTTAAAAACCTGTATTAAACCTTCAAAAACATCTTGAATCTTTTTTTTTTCTTGGACATACTTTTATGAGACTTATCTGTCTGATTTTGATTGATTGCCACAGTCCCCCTGAAAACATTTTTTAATCACAAGCACAATCTTTTCATAACCTGTGGAAAGTTGTTGTAATATATTCATTTTCCAAATTATTTAATCCTCTTGAGGGTCGTGGGGGTGATGGAGTCTACCCCACCTACTATCAGATGAAGGCGGGGTACACCTTGGATGTGTCACCGGTTCATTGACATTTACAGACGAACAACCATTCACATTCATACTACAGGTGATTTAAACGGACCAGTTAGGCTGTCACGGTGCATACTGTATCTCTGGACGGTGGGAGGAAGCTGGAGCACCTGGAAAGAACCCACACAGACATGAGGAGAACATGGAAAGGAGCTGGTGCTGGAATGGAACCCAGGACCTTCTTGCTGTGAGGTGACTGTATCCCATATAAGTTTTAACCATATAAAAGATGGGTGAAAAGTAACTAGACATTAGAAATTATTATTATTAACCACCTAGTGTAAGCTTTTTTTTTTTTTTTTTTTTTAATTAAATAAGTGCCTATATTGGAAACATCATGATGCAACAGTTTTTTCAGATGCAGTTTTAAAAAATTTTATGGAATGTCCTTTGTGGTGGACAGTTTTCTTTTTTTTTGTATAAAGTTGTGAAACTCTTGTCCACAAATATGGACAGAAAACCCATAGCTGGGTCTTAGGAGGTTATTTATTGCTACTAAAATTTTTTAGTATCACTGAAGTCATGACAAAACATTTTTTAAATTGACAACTCTAATGGGCAAAGCAAAGGGAAAGTTAACATCTGATCAAAAATGTTAAATTACAATAATCTACACCAAACTTTTATTTTGGGGTAGGTAATTATATTTTCAGGAAAATGTATTTTGAAATGAGAAAAAATATGTGATTTTTTTTTTTTTTTTTTTTTTTTTAAAGTAAAACCCATGAAGTTTGATAAATGACAGTGGATGGACACACTTGGTTTATGTTCAGTTATTGATATATTTTGCTGACAAAGTCCATTTTTCTTCAGTTTTCTGTTTCTGATATGATGACCCTCAACTTTAATCCAAGTTTTTATGAACATCTAGATCAGGGATGTCAAACTCATTTTCCTCCGGGGGCCACATTCAGCCCAATTTAATCTGAAGTGGGCTGAACCAGTAAAATAATATAATGATAGCCAATAAATAATGACATCTCCAAATTGTTTTAGTGCAAAAAATAATATTCAGTTATGCCAATATTTACATTCGCAAACTATCCAAACAAAAAGGATATGAATAACCTGAAAAATTAAATTTGTTAAGAAATATAAACACAATTTTATTAATATTCTGCCTCGACTTATCATTAACACATGTGTATTACAGATCAGATCTACAAAGGCACAAAACATTTAGTAACAGGCAAAATATTGTGAAAATTGCACTTAATTGCCTTTAGACATTTCAGGTTCTTCATATTTGTTCAGGTTATTCACATTTTATTGTTAAAGAATAGTTTCTTAATGTAAATATTTTCATAATTTAATGTTTTTTGCACTAAATCAAAGAGAAAAATTTGTCTTTTCATTATTTATAGGTTATTATGATATTATTTTTGAGTTCGATGCCCTAACTTGCACTTTGTAAATTCCTCCTGCGGGCCGGATTGGATTGTTGAGCCGCATTATGTAATAAATTCCCATTATATAATAAAAGTTCAAAATTACAAAATGCATTTGACACATTTTTATTTAAAAAAATGTAATAACATGGTTCATTATATAATAACAATCCAAATTAATGTAATTTCAGAGCAATTTAGAAGAAATTAGTCACAGGAGCTACAGGTAATGGAATCAGAACTGTAACCACACAGTTTAAAGATTTATTCAGCACATTACATTTTCCTGAAAATAAAAATGTGTCAAGTGCATTTTGTAATAAATTTCTCAAATTGTAATAACTTATACATAATGCGAAAAAATTTACTACGTAATGCATTGAGGTAGTTTATTACAAAATGCGTCAGGTTATTACATAATACGGCTTTATTACAAGGTGACGTGACATTCTTATTACATTTTGAACTTTTATTACATAATGGGAATTTATTACATAATGCGGCTCAACAGGCCAGTTTTGGCCCCCGGGCCGCATGTTTGACACCTGTGATCTAGATCACAGGTGTCAAACTCCGGTCCTTGAGGGCCGGTATCCTGCATGTTTTAGATGTTTCCCTCTTCCAGCACACCTGACGGTTGTTATCAGGCTTCCGCAGAGTTGGATGATAGGCTTATCATTTGAATCAGGTGTGTTGGAAGAGGGAAACATCTAAAACATGCAGGATACCGGCCCTTGAGGATCTGAGTTTGACACCCCTGATCTAGATGATCAGTGAAATAAATATAGGGAAATACCTGATTTTCACTGAAAAAATGCAAAATAAAGAGGATAATTTTGTAATAAATGCTGATAAATCACTTGCGAAAGGTTAAATACAGAGAAAAATTAATTTAGGAACTGCCTCAAAAGTTGCATTGGGTCTTTAAAAAGTATTCCATAAATTCATAGAATCTGGACGATATCCGTTAACATTACAATCTAGCATCGCCTGTGGAAACAGCCAATATAACCAAAGTTTTGTAACTTCACTTGGAAATCGCATCTAAATTCCCTCCATTTGGTCTCTGTGTGAGAGCTGTGGGTCAGAAATCAGTAGTTTTCCAGGCCGTGTTTTCAGTTTTCATCTTGAATAGATAATCTTAGTAGAAAAATGTGGTTCATCTGTGCCATTTGCTACTGTATAGGAATAGCAAATTTGGTGCAAACCCTGATATTTGAATAATATAACACAACACATACTGTATGTGATGTGAGTCCAGATGTAAAAGATGCATATGATGATGATTCATTCCAAGATAAGATAAGATAAGATAAGATACAATACGATACAATACACATGAGAGTTTTACAAATGAATGCAGTTCAGTTAAAATACAACCCTTGGCTGAAGACCTGGTTAGAGATTGTAATTAAAAGGAGGAATTCTTCTACACGATGCAGGTTCAGGGAATAATGTTAGTTTTAAAAAAGACTGAGACTTGGCAGAAGTTACAAGGTGAGTAAAAAAGCAAAAAAGAAAGCTGCTTTGAAGTAATGCAGCAAGTGTAGGTCAGGTTTTATCCTTCTACGCTGCAGAGCAGAGATACTGTTGGACTTTGATGGGCTCCTTCAATTACATATAAAATCTCAGAACAGGAAACAGTGAATGACAGATGGTGAGCTGGTCCGTCAGTGAAGTGAATAGAAGTCGCTCTTTAACCTCCGCTTTATCTTCACTTCTACTTGGAAACTCATAGACATATTTATGCAGATGTTAAATAGACTTAGACAGACTTTATTTGTCGTTTATTCCAGATTTTACATCGAAAAGGAAATTTCGATACAGTTGGCTCAGCAGGAAGAAACAATAATACAAACCAGCTCTATATATACAGGATACGATATACAACATAGAAAAAATATGCATATAAAAACTATAGAATATAGAAAATAGAAAAAATATGCATATAAAAACTATAGAATATAGAAAATAGAATAAATATGCATATAAAAACTATAGAATATAGAAAATAGAATAGATATGCATATAAAAACTATAGAATTTGAAACTGGAAAAGATAAACTTTTCTCTCAGAAAATCAAGTGAGAAATTTTATTTTCCACAGAAGCCTTTCCTCTCTTACTTTGATAAAGTATCTATAGAAAACATAACAAAATAGAATAGCCATAACACTCGTAATTAAGTGAATGTGGACCAATGTGGGTGGGGGGGGTATTACTTTTCTCTCTCTTTTTTGTTTTTTGTTTTTTTGTTTTGCTTTTTTAGTTTAGTTTAAGTTTTGTTGTTGTTTTTTTTGTAAAACTGGAAAATTGGACATGCTTATACGTGTGCTGAGAGGATACAGTATGTATACTGAAAATGTGTCCTAATAAAAATATTATTTAAAAAAATAATAATATAGAAAATAGAAGAAATGCATATATAAAAGCTATAGAATATAGAAAACAGAATAAATGCACATATAAAAACTATAGGATATAGAAAATAGAACAAATACACATATATAAACTATAGAATATAGAAAATAGAATAAATGCACATATAAAAACTATAGAATATAGAAAATAGAACAAATACACATATATAAACTATAGAATATAGAAGATAGAATAAATGCACATATAAAAACTATAGAATATAGAAAATAGAACAAATACACATATATAAACTATAGAATATAGAAAATAGAATAAATGCACATATAAAAACTATAGAATATAGAAAATAGAATAAAAGCACATATAAAAACTGTAGAATATAGAAAATAGAACAAATACACATATATAAACTATAGAATATAGAAAATAGAATAAATGCACATAAAAAAACTACAGAATATAGAAAATAGAATAAATGCACATATAAAAACTATAGAATATAGAAAATAGAATAAATGCACATATAAAAACTATAGAATATAGAAAATAGAACAAATACACATATATAAACTATAGAATATAGAATAAATGCACATAAAAAAAACTACAGAATATAGAAAATAGAATAAATGCACATATAAAAACTATAGAATTTAGAAAATAGAACAAATGCACATATGAAAACTATAGAATTTAGAAAATAGAATAAATGCACATATAAAAACTATAGAATTTAGAAAATAGAGCAAATACACATATATAAACTATAGAATATAGAAAATAGAATAAATGCACATAAAAAAACTACAGAATATAGAAAATAGAATAAATGCACATATAAAAACTATAGAATATAGAAAATAGAATAAATGCACATATAAAAACTATAGAATTTAGAAAATAGAATAAATATGCATATGAAAAGAACCATGAGTGAGTATAAAAACTATGGAAATATTGCAGTTATATTGCACATTAGAACAGTCCAGTGTTCATGAGGGTGGGTGTGTGAGGGGTGTGGGGTGTGGGGGGGGGCGTTATGTTGAGTTCAGCAGTCTTTTGGCATGTGAAATTAAACTGTTTCTGAAGCTGGCTGTTCTGTTGCGAAGGTTACGGAACCTCCTTCCCGAGGCCAGCAGCGAAAGCAGTCCATGAAAGGGGTGGGAGGGGTCTCTGAGCCCTGGTCAGACAATGTTTCACAGCAGTGTTCTGGACAGGAGGAAGCAAAGTCCTGATGATGTCACACTTCGTACCAGCATGGTTGTGCAGACAGCTTTTTATATACAGGAAAAAATATTAGACCACCCCTGGTTTTCTTCAGTTTCTTGTTCATTTTAAAGCCTGGTAATAACTAAAGGTACTTTTGTTTGGACAAATGTAATGAGAACAACAAAAATAGCTTATAAGAGTTTAATTTCAGAGCTGATATCTATCCATTTTAAATGTTTTCTTGATAATAACCAAAATCACTTCAGTTCTTCCATCAATAGCTATGACAAAAACAGTGCTTTCGGGCATTCTATGTTTTTTTTTCTGTCTGTCTTAGTCACATGATACACACAGGAGTTAGTACTGGATTGCATAACCATTGTTTTGATGACTTTTGATGGTCTAATAATTTTTCTGTGATTGCATGTGATGTATGGACTTTAACCCTGTAAAGCCTGAACCATTAAATCATTGACACAAAATTCCAGTTCTTTGAAACTGGAGCCTTTATTGGTCCTTCTGAACAACCAAAAAACATTTTTTTCAAATATCAATTTTCATGTATGAGATTTGATTTTGTATCATATTTGACACATCAGGTCTCAATGCTCAAATATTATTATTTTTGACAAACAAAAACATAATATGACACAAACATGTCTAATAAATTGGTAATTCCTTTTCAAAATTGTCAAAGTTCTTCTTCCTTCCTCATTAATGACAGTCTTGTAGAGTCACCGGAAAGGCCTCTGGTGAATGAATTCCTCCCCCCTGGTGGATTATCTGTGTATTGCATGTATCTAATTGTTTACATCAGGTTTTTCAAGAAAAAAAATTACATTAATCATGTAGAGGGCTTCAAAACTCGTGTATCAAATATGATACATTTGTCGTTATAGGGTTAAATCCAGTGACCGGTGACCATTCTTTCTACATAGCTGAACAGTACTGATGTTTCAGATTTAACAGACAGTAGGTGTGAAAATAAATCAAGTAAATTAGTCAGAGCTGTGGGGGATAATCAGATGATAAACAGGAACATGAAGGGTTTCAGTTTGTACATGTACAGAATGTGTAGTGCAAAAAGAGCAAGGAAAAGCAATAGAAAGAAAACAGTTGAACTGCTGACCAAAATGACTAAAGGATTTATTTGATTTCTTTTGATCCTTCTTTCCTAACATGTACCCTGATGTTAAAATATCATTCTGTTGGACTGGTTTAGGCTTTATCTGAGAGTTCCACTTGTTTTTTCATCTTATCAAGAAAAGATTAGCCCCCTATCTGCACAGCTTATCAAGGCTTGAAAGTGCCTACGAACAAAAAAGGCCAATTCTAAATAAAAGGCTTAATTAGATATCAACATGCAATTACATTTGTACTCATAACAGACAAAGATAAGGGAGGGTTTCTTTTATTGTTTTCTAGTGTAATGTGTTTCAAGTGTATGTTGGACTAGCTGGAATATTTGAAGGCAGGGGTGTCATCTCAAGTGGGCTGGACCAGTAAAATACAGTAATAATAGCCTATAAATAATGACAACTCTATATTTTTTTCTTTGTTGTAGTGCAAAAAAAACCCCTAAAACATTAAATTATGAAAATATTTTCATTTACAAACTATCCAAACAAAAAATATATGAATAACCTGTAAAAAGGGAAATTCCTAAGGAAAAATAACTGCCAGTTTAACAATATTATGCCTCAACTTATTATTTATACATGTGCATTATGGATCAGATTTACAAAGGCACAAAACATTTAGTAATAGGCATTATATTCTAAAAAAAATAATTATTATAATAATAATTTTCTATAGACATTTCTGTTCGTTGATATATGTTCAGGTTATTCACATTTTTGTAAATGTAAGTATTTTCAGAATTTAATGTTATTTTTATGCACTACTCAAAGAAAAAAATATGGAGTTGTCAATATTTATAGGCATAATCTATATATATATATATATATATATATATATATATATATATTTTTTTTTTTTTTTTTTTTTTTTTTACATTAAACCAAGAAGAAAATGTGGAGTCATTATTTAGAGGTTATTATGATATTATTTTACTTGAGATCACATTTGGTCTGTATGTGAAACCTGAACTAAAATCAGTGTGACACCCTTGACTGTTTATATATTCAGTGTCATTTTTACACTTTGTAAATTCATCCCGCGTGGGCTGCATGTTTGACACTCCTGTTTTAAGGTCAGATTTATACGACAGTGTAGGAAAAAATGTATGTAAAAAAAAATAATTTAGCTTATTTTAAAAGAGTCAAACCTCATAGATAGATAGATAGATAGATAGATAGATAGATAGATAGATAGATAGATAGATAGATAGATAGATAGATAGATAGATAGATAGATAGATAGATAGATAGATAGATAGATAGATAGAGGTACTTTTTTTTATCCCAAACTGGGAAAATAGAGTGTAGTAGCAGCATGACACACATTCAATAACCATATATTATCACAGCAAACATGAGTAAAAACAAATATAACAATAATAATTTCATTCACAACTGGTTTTCTTACACATATATATATATACTACAGAAATGTTTGTTTTAGTTCAGGTAGGCATAGCTATGCAACCAGGCAGGCGACCAGAGGTAATTTATACACTGCGAACAAACACAGTGAAATGAATGGTAATATACAGAGTTATGCAAGAATGGAACAAACTACCGGAACACATGACACAAGAAAACTGTCAAATGAAATTCAAGACAATGGTCAAGAAGCGTCTTATGACCATAAATGACTGATACTTGGGATAATTGAATATATGTACTGTGTATACTTTACCACTGACCTAAAGAAGCTGTATGTCTGTATTTTGTCTGTTATTTATTTTCTTTCATGTTATATTGCATGTGAAAAACTGTTTGGTATAATTATATTGTATGTTATTTGCACTGACTAGTTGAAAAGATTATTGTAAGGATCCCAGGAAGAAGAGCTCTAGCTTTGGTATCACACGTTCTCCCACATGGTGAAAAAAACAGCTACTCGCTAACCAAACATGTAGCCATAATGTAATGTAATGTAAACACGCTTAGAGTGTGTGTGAGGGACTGAAGTGGGATGGATAAGAATGAATGGTTGGATGTGAATGAATATTTTATATAGATGGAGATATAGAAATGCATTTTTTACTGTTTTTTTTTAATGTTTTAGTTTTTTTTTAATGTCTGTTTTTTTAATGATAACATCAGCCTGTCCAGGAACTACAGGTGGAAAATAGCACTAGTGCTACAACATGGCGCACTACATCGCATCTTTTTTTAACCTGTTTAACCCTGACCATATTTTCAGGGGAAAAACACCTAAAAAGACATACCCAAAGTAAATGAAGAATTACTTATAATACTTATAATAATGAGGTTCATATGGATGTTCTTGGTGTCTATGGACATTTAGAGACCTCACAGAATCTATTCCCATTGTCTAAAATATTGTATCTATTACTATGCCTGAGTAAACTGTAACAAACTAAAAGAGAAATTAAAATTTTTTTTATCCTTGCCTGTTTTTTTTTCGGCTGGATTGACGATGATATGCATAAATTAATTGTTCGTGTCGGAGATTTTTTAATAGCGTATATTTCACCCCACAAAGATCAAAAATCATGTTTGAACATTAAAGTTTGCGCTAAAATACACTTTTGATGTACTTTTATTAACATTAGGGTCTAAACTTTGAGCAAAAGTTGAAAAAAACACATCCATTGTCCTGATTTATTACACTGGGTGACAAAAAATGTTTTTTTGCAAGTTGTCTAGGTTTTTTCAACTGAATTAGGACCATTTTGCACCACTAAATCCAAAAATGACATCTGTTTTTTTCAATCAGGTCAGGTTTTTTTGCTAATTTGATTTTGAAAAATTTGATCTTCTCACAAAATATAATAATTAATACCAAACTAAGATTGGTAAGCACACTTTATGAAACTTGTGACTTGATTCCTGTTAGGTACAATGGTGTATTCACCGCAGATGTAGCAGAATACGTCAGGCTTATTTTTCCAAGATCTTCTAGTCGAAGCCATTTCATTCACCTGTAATATTAAAAAAAACATTAATCATAAATTGGCAAAAGTAAAATCTTCAGAACTCGTTTATTGCAAGAAATATGAAAGAATTTTGTATCATATGATGTGAAAATGCCCATAAATGTAAGCAAAAATGTTAAAAAGCCAATATGTAGCATAGTTCAGAAAGTTGACCTGATTGAGCAAAATGAATGTGATTTTTGGATTCAGCACACCAAAATTATCCTAAATCAGCTCAAAAAACTTAAACAATAAATTTGTTGTTGACCGGCGTTATATTTTTATAGTAGATGAATATTAATATAATTTTTTCGGCCCACAGGCGGCCTGATAGGGCTAAAGGGGTTTAAGGTTAATGTATATTGTGCATTTTCCCTGTCTAAATAAATAAATAAAATGAAATGAAATGGAGGTCCTAAATAAAGAAAGAAAGAATAATTTTCTCTTCTTTCTCAGGCTCTTAAAGGTCTTCATGTCACCACCAAGCCTCAAAGGTAAGGATTTAAATCAGTGGTTTCCAACCTTTTTGGGCTCATGACCCCATTTCAACGTCGCAAATATCTGGCGACCCCAGACATTCAAAACAGAGACATGTTTTTTTTGCTAAAATTAATTTGTTAGACGACATTTAGTCTATGTAATGTATATTATTATGGACGGAGGCAGAAACGCCAGGTGTACAGGGCGGGGAAGCAAAATTTACAATGAACATTTAGTTGTTTTTTCTCAGCAGGCACTGCGTCAATTGTTTTGAAACCAAACATATATTGATGTCATAATCATACCTAACACTATTATCCATACCTTTTCAGAAACTTTTGCCCATATGAGTAATCAGGAAAGCAAACGTCAAAGAGTGTGTGATTTGCTGAATGCACTCGTCACACCAAAGGAGATTTCAAAAATAGTTGGAGTGTCCATAAAGACTGTTTATAATGGAAAGAAGAGAATGACTATGAGCAAAACTATTACGAGAAAGTCTGGAAGATACTATTAAAGAAGAATGGGAGAAGTTGTCACCCGAATATTTGAGGAACACTTGCGCAAGTTTCAGGAAGCGTGTGAAGGCAGTTATTGAGAAAGAAGGAGGATACATGGAATAAAAACATTTTCTATTATGTACATTTTCTTGTGGCAAATAAATTCTCATGACTTTCCATAAACTAATTGGTCATACACTGTCTTTCAATCCCTGCCTCAAAATATTGTACATTTTGCTTCCCCACCCTGTAGATTACGGCACAAAGTGAGAATTTTATTTTCCTTGGTCAAGATATGTACAGTCAGTCCAGCTTGGATTTACAAGGCTGACAGTTAATACTGAACAAACAAGAACTCAAACTATGAATTATGAAAGAGCTGCAGCATCTGAAACTGACCACAATGAACATTTGACAGATAAACAGAACCACAGTGCTTCAGTTTCAGCTTCACAGTTTGTCATGTCTGTTATGGATTGGGATTGTGTCTCTCAACTCACCATATATTGTTTATTAGTAAGTTTATTTTTTATTTGAATTTTTTTTGTTTTTTTAATCAATTACTAGAAATTTCAGGTGACCCAAAGACTGAAAAACACTGATTTAAAATGAAGACCCTGGTTCTAAAAGTACTGAAGTCACATTTTTGGACAATTCAAGTTGAGCATATAAACATGTATTTGTTTAGCTAAGTCCACCCTATAAGATTCTAATAGACTTTTTTTTGTGACTTAAGCACTTTTAAAACCAGGGTCTTCTTGCAATGTCTAGTTTTCCAATAAGACCAAACCGAGGACATGGACCTCAAACCCACACAGACCATTTTCTTTTCCTCCTGTGGGATCCCCAGAGTGTTAGCCAGATGGGATATCTAATCTCTCCGACATATACTAGATCTGCTCAACAGTGTCCGTCCAGTTGAATGTGCCCAGAATACCTTTACAGGAATTATCTACAAACAGCCTAAACACATGATCATATCACATCAATTGGATCCTTTCAATGCAAAGCAACAGCAGATCTGCACCTCCACATGTATGAGCTCTACTCCAGGTGTAAGGTTGAGCTCTTCATGTTGTGTGTGTAAATTATTTTTCCATTGACTTCATCCTTTATTCTATTTAAAACAAATGACCTAGAAGTGAGCTGTGATATAGACCATGATTGTGTTAAAGGTCCAGTGGTGAGGGATGCAGCAGGATATCACAGCAGAAATGAAATGTAATATATATATTCATTATGTATTATCACCTGAAAATAAGAATCACTATTAGCTTAGAATGAGCAGTTTATGTTTACGGAGGGAGCAGTTTGTTCCCTCTGTGGTGTAGGGGTGTCAAACATGCAGCCCGCAAGCCAAAACCAGCCCACCAAAGCCCACGAGATGAATTTACAAAGTGTAAAAATGACACTGAAGATATTAACAGTCAAAGGTGTCACACTGGTTTTAGTTCAGGTTTCACATACAGACCAAATGTGATCTCAAGTAAAATAATATCATAATAACCTCGAAATAATGACTCCACATTTTCTTCTTGGTTAAATGTGAAAAACTAATTATATTACCTTATGCATGTAAGTAATGAAAATTCCAATTTTTTTCTCTTTGATTAGTGTATAAAAATAACATTACATTGTGAAAATACTGACATTTACAAAAATGTGAATAACCTGAATAAATATGAATGAAAAAAAAAATGGCCAAAAACATTTAATCCAATTTTTAGAATACAGGGTGTCCCATAAGTCTCCATACATAGGAGACATAATACATTCCATACATATATGGTTCTAACATGTATTTCTTTATATTTCTTCTTTATAGTTCTTCAGCAGTGGAGGACACGCATTGAAATGTGTTCCCGACAAAATGGCAGTCATATAGAGCATATTATATAAATAAAAATGGTTTATATCAAGAAACGTTTATTTTTCCTATGTATGGAGACTTATGGGACACCCTGTATAATGTCTGTTACTAAATGTTTTGTGCCTTTGTAGATCTGATCCATAATGCACATGTATAAATGATTTTATTTATTTATTTATTTATTTTCCCCTTGGTTCAATGTGAAAAAAATTACATTATACCTAAAAAATAATGACAACTCCAAATTTTTCTCTTTGATTAGTGCATAAAAATAACAATAAATTCTGAAAATAGTTTTATTTGCCTATATATTTTTATTATTATTATTATTCTATTTAGATATTGTTCTTTGTTCTATTCTGTCTTTATCAAAATATTTTCGCTTTTGTATTTAACCCTTTCATGCATAGTGGTCATTAGAGTGGACAGCTATTCAAAAGCTGTTCTCCTGTATATTTATGAGTTTTACTGTTTTAGTTGCCAACACAGTGGGACACTTGTACATGATCCCACACACTGTCACCTATTGGCCAGTCATGGGAAGTGCTTTTTTATTTTTATTTATTTATTTTTTTACTCATAACCAAGATGGCTAACAGGAAGTCAGAAATGCTGAACATCCCAGGAATATCTTGTAAATCCTTCTATATCAGGACACCCCTGTAGGTAGAAAAATATGCTAGCATCCAGTAAAATATTAGTGTAAAAAATTCCAAATATTTATTTCGTATTGGAAGAAATTTGCAATTAATCAGGTCCACTAAATTGGGCACCATGCATCACTGGCTGTATTTCAACTTCAATTCATACCATTAATGTAACTTTACTGTTAATTGATTGATCTGCAGTAACATGTTTTTGTGTAAATCAATTGCTAATTGTTCTTAGAGTGTAATTAACAGTTGTTTTGGGTTTTGTTTGCATAATTTCTCCATTACATGAGTAACAACTAGTATTAGAATATGTTAAAATGTGAGAAAACATCAGATTAGGAGCATTAAAAATGTTTAATTGCATAGTCTTCCCACAGTATACCATTTTCCGATGTTGTTAAATACACATTTCTTTGCTTCAAAAGTGAAAAGTATGGTGGACATTTTGCAAGGCCGTGAAAAAAGGTTCATAAATAAAATATTAAAATAGCAACTGCATTGTTTTTACATGGCTAAAGACAAATAAAAACACTCCAGGAAAAAAATCTTAAGGTTTTTATAATTCATGCATGAAAGAGTTAAACAATAATGATAATAACAGATTCGATTTCTACAACAATTTTTGGGACACATTTTTTCAGTGGAAATCGTGTATTTTACCATATTTAATTCACTGATCATGTAGCTCAGAGTAAAGTTAAGGGTTGTTCTATAAAAAACAGAGAAAACTGACAAAAAAGTGACTTTTTCATCAAAATATATAATTAACTCAACATAAAACAAGCATCTCCATCCACTCTCATTGATCCAACTCCATGGGTTTTACTGGTGAATCGGTGTTGTAGAAGATGACGGTGTTTCCACGTTCACTACGGAGCCTCTGAACGTCCAAATGAGTCATATCTGATGACCATGAAAAGATGACAAACTACATTTTATTTTACATGGATTGATAGAATTAGTGGATCGACACGTATGAAACATTTTAAAACAGTCAGTGATTTTGTTCGATGGTAGATGTTTGGGTCTTTATGGGTTAAATGCCACTACAGACTACAAAGAGAGCTAAGATACACATATCTTAGTAGTAACTAATGTTGGGGGCTGGATAATCAATATGAAGATGAAACTAGAAACAAAGCTTAAGTTTGAAAGTTCACAGCTGAAATAAAGCCTAATACGGACACTTCACTGTTTCTTGTTTCGCCTAAAGATAACACCATCCAGATTTAGCATTGCAGCCAAAAACAAAACAAAAAAAACAAATTCTACTCTTATCCTATCATGTATTGATTGTGATGCTAGTTCATATCACAGCAGTATGTGTGTAGGAAGTTGAGGTCAGGGTAGGTTGGCTGATTTAACACATATATTGCTGGTTGGGCGGTGTAGACTGGATCTCATAAAAGGTCAGGTGAATGCGGATATTAAAAAAAAACATGATCCATGATTCACTACTGGAGCATTTGTCCTTCTCTACCCTCTAATCTGATGATCTCAGTTATCATTTAGTGCCCCTAGAGGTAGAAGGACAAATGCCCCAAACTGCTGCAGATACTGTTCAGATGTGCATGTACACATCATTACCCTCACTGATGGAGCCAATGCTGTATCGTGTATTTGTTTGTCATTATATTCACACCTTATCCAGGTAACAAATAGAGCTAAGATGATCAAACTCAGCAGTAATGTTGACTGTGACCTACCCTGTGGACCCCCTTAAAATGTTCAGCTCAAAAGGACAAAGGTCATATGATCAATTTGTTAAAACCCATATACATACCTGGGCTGGAACTGTAAATACATTTCATTGTTTACATTGTGATTGACCTGTTTATTTATTAATTTTGTCTTTAGAGGAGTCATATTTGGCTAAACCCACTTTTATTAGTCTTTGGTTCAGTTACTTGTGTATTTGGACCCTAACAGTTCAAAACGTTTGAATTTGAACCCTCCAGGTGCTGCAAAGCTATTTTTATATTTATTGTGGCAAAAAATCCAGTGGATTTCTACAACCTGTTTTAATTCCTGCTTAGTTTGTTACGTCTATAACTAGTTATATCACGACATTCGCACATATAAGGTCAAGACTTCCGATGAACATTTCTCAGAGTACACCATAATTGTTTGTCAGCAGCAGCGGTTGTAGTCTATACTGAAAATATGTCCAAACTTTGAGCCGATTACCTAAAATGTTCAGCTGTTGGTTGAGCGGGACAGAGCAGCACAGCCAACAACCTGGAGGGGGCGGGGCATGAAGTGGCTCATTTGCATTTAAAGGGCCAGCGCTCAAAACGACCTTTCTGGTGTCATTACTCAGAAATAGGGTTGAAGATGAACCTGTGGGGTTGAATTAATTAAGAATTCAGACCCAAGCAGAGCATTTACAGTTTATGTAGACCAGAATAGAATGTATAATAGAATGTATACCAGAATGCACTGTCTGTACTGTCTTGTTATGTGTGTTTTCTTCGTATTGCCTTTTTTTGGGGGGAGGGGTGTTTATAATGTCTGGTGTCAATCTTTCCAGTATGAACACAAGACTTGAAATTATAAGTGTTATATTTGTTAAATGTTTAAAAGTTCTATAAATAATGCTTACAAAAAAACATATGCATACTGCAGTGTGTTGCTCATTCAAATGTCATTGTATTTTACTGTTTGTATGGCTATAAACATATATTGCATGCCATACTTTAGAGAATCTATCCAGTGTGTGTGTGTGTGTGTATGTGTGTATATATATATATATATATATATATATATATATATATATATATATATATATATATATATATATATACACAGGGTGGGGAAGCAAAATTTACAATGAACATTTAGTTGTTTTTTCTCAGCAGGCACTGTGTCAATTGTTTTGAAACCAAACATATATTGATGTCATAATCATACCTAACACTATTATCCATACCTTTTCAGAAACTTTTGCCCATATGAGTAATCAGGAAAGCAAACGTCAAAGAGTGTGTGATTTGCTGAATGCACTCGTCACACCAAAGGAGATTTCAAAAATAGTTGGAGTGTCCATAAAGACTGTTTATAATGGAAAGAAGAGAATGACTATGAGCAAAACTATTACGAGAAAGTCTGGAAGTGGAGGAAGCAACAAAAAACGTACCAAAGCTTTTATTAAAGCTCTCAAATCCAAAATCCTAAAGGATCCAACCAAATCCAGGAGAAAAATGACAATTGAACTTGAGGTAGACAACAAGACCGTTAGAAATGCAGTAAAATATGATTTGAAGTTAAAATCTTACACAAGAACACCAAAACACTTGTTGACAACAGCAACAAATCCAACTTTAGCAATTTTTGGGAATCATGTTTATGGCCGCCTTCTAGCCCAGATCTAAACCCTCTGGATTATGCTATTTGGGGCATTTTAGAACATGCTACCAATAGAACATCACACAGCAATGTCGGCTTTCTTAAAGATACTATTAAAGAAGAATGGGAGAAGTTGTCACCCGAATATTTGAGGAACACTTGCGCAAGTTTCAGGAAGCGTGTGAAGGCAGTTATTGAGAAAGAAGGAGGACACATAGAATAAAAACATTTTCTATTATGTACATTTTCTTGTGGCAAATAAATTCTCATGACTTTCAATAAACTAATTGGTCATACACTGTCTATCAATCCCTGCCTCAAAATATTGTAATTTTGCTTCCCCACCCTGTGTGTGTGTATATATATATATATATATATATATATATATATATATATATATATATAGATATAGATATAGATATAGATATAGATAGATAGATATAGATATATATATATATGGAAACTGAGTTAAATATTCTACCAGGCATGGATTAGCTCTTAATTTGACTGGAGTCTAGTTGTTTTTAGGTTTGGTTTGGTTTAGGTACAAAAACACAGGTCCAAAAAAAAATCTATATTATACACTTGGTTAAATTAACCCTGTAAAGCCTGAACCATTAATTACTGACAGAAAATTCCAGTTCTTTGAAACTGGAGCCTTTATTGGTCTTTCTGAACAACCCCCAAAAAATATTTTTTTCAAATATGAATTTCCAAGTATGAGTTTCAATTTTGTATCATATTTGATACATCAGGTCTCAATGCTCAAATATTATTATCTTTGAACAAACAAAAAAAATAAATATATAATATAATATAATAATAATAATAATAATAATAATAATAATAATAATAATAATAATAATAATAATAATAACATATATATATATATATATATATATATATATATATATATATATATATATATATATATATATAATATATAAATATATAAAATAATATAACACAAACATGTCTAACAAATTGGTAGTTCCTTTTCAAAATTGGTAAAGTTCTGCCTCCTTCGTCATTAATGACAGTCTTGTAGTGTCACTGGAAAGGCCTCTGGTGAACGAATTCCTCCCCCTGGTGGATTTGCATGTATCCAATTGTATACATCAGGTTTTTCAAGAACAAAAAAATTACACTGATCATGTAGAGGGGTTCAAAACCCATGTATCTAATATGATACGTTTGGCATTATAGGGTTAATAACTGGTGGTGGTATAGGTTTGAAAAAAGGAGATAAATGATCTCCTGTGCTCAACCCAACCATTTGTCCTCCTCCCAGTCTGGACTTGTGTTATAATATCCTGTCACCACATTATCCGGCTTGCTTCATCTTGTCATTTCAACATCATAATATGACAATTTAGAATATGACTGTGCTTTCGTGAAACAATATAAATAACAGTGGGTCATAATATACCGGTTGTTGAAACAATATATGGGCACATTTTCAACCATACAATCTCAGTTCACATGATCTCTCACTCATTATTATCATTACTCAAACAAGACCAAAAGACCCCGAGACATTTGAGCTTCTCTATTCCAGCATGATTACAGTCTGTACAGATGAAAGCTTTCAATTTCCATTATCATCAGTGAAGCTGTGTGTTTGAAATGCATATTAACTTGCTAGAACACATATATAATTTGGATATGTCCTCATGTTTCCTTTCTTTATTATTATTTCTGTCCTGGCATTCTCCTCATTAATAAATGTGTGTCAGGGCTTTTATTTCTCTCGCTATTTTTGTGCTGACATTAGCACTAACTCAAAACACAATCCCATATTTCAATGCTCTGCGTGGCTGAATGGCTAAGCTGATAGAGGTTATTAAAGGGCTGTGCTTTCATAACTACAACTAAACATGACACATAACCTCCTTCTATTTGCTCTGCGTTTATACAGTACATCTTTGCATATCGCTGCAAAAATTGAAGTGCATAATGTATTTATTTCTCAAGGCTCTGTCAGAAAGATTTCTAAAGTTACTATCTGTATACCGTCTGTAAATGGAATGAAAGTGGGAATGTACAATAAGAATAAGTACCTGCCAAAATATCTGCAAAAGAAATCCTTGAAAAAACTGTGACATTAAAAAGGTTTGATCTAGTCATGAATATAATCCTGTGTATGACTGACTCTCACATTGATAGAATCTGATGATGTTTCTGGCGATCAGATGAGATGTTTTAAGAACTGAATGATGTAACGACCCCTCAGCCACCCCTTTAGACAATGAGCCTGATTACATAACCATAAAAGTCCAATAACTGGCAGAAATCGGATAATTGTACCAACCAAATCTGACTAATTTTCATGCACTTAAGAAATGCGATAATCGAAAAGCCTGGTTTAGACACTCCAGTTTACTATTGGATTTCTTTTTGGAGTACATGAATGAATGAATGAAATCTTTATTTCAAACATGTAGACAATGAAATAAAAACAAAAATCAACCAGCAAAATATAAGTACTGGTACATAAATGACTGATAAGGAAACAAACCACAAAAATACATACATTAATAATAATAATAATAATAATAATAATAATAATAATAATAATAATAATAATAAGATAAAGAAAACAAAAGAAATGGAATTATACATGCTCGAAAAGGAGTAAGAAGAAGTAAAACTTATGTACTCCTACCCCCAATTACTATTCCTTATGATCACTATATGGCGATTATTATTTTGCATGAATATCAATATAATACGTTTATGTTTATGCATTTGGCAGACGCTTTTTTCCAAAGCGACTTACATTATTATTAGTAGTAGTATTATTATTATTATTATTAATAATAATTTGTTAGCGAGCTAACTCAAAAAGTTATAGACAGATTTTCATGAAATTTTCAGGAAATGTTGATACTGGCACAAGGAAGAAATGATTACATTTTGGTGATGATTGGGGTTGGGGGGCCACGGGGGCCCACTGATCTGCCTTGGCAGAGGTCTGCACTCTCTGAGTGCTTCTCTTGTTATTATTGTTTTCTATTTTGATTTTTTAAAATGTGTGTGTGCTCTGTTTTTTTTTTTCAACTTTTTCTATTTAAATGTGTGTGTTCTATTTAAATGTTCATTTCACTATCGATCCTGTGGATGGTAATTTCATTCATCACACCAATGCTGAATAACAATAAAAGATCTTGAATCTTGAGAAATCCAGGTGTGTTAATCCGATTTCTCATTATCAGATTACTGCTGTTATCTGATAAATCATCAATCAATCAATTAATCTGACAACTCCAGAAACTGGATAATGATCAGAGTATTGGTGTGCATGTTAAGAAGTTCAATGAGGGCCCCTACCAGTATTACTATCCCCCCACCTCATCTGTTCTAGCTTCCCTTATCTGCCTCCGTGACTATGCACCAACGGCAAAAGACGTCAAAAACATCGGTCAATATCGCAGACCAAATTTGACGGATCAACCTAGATTCGACCTTGAAAATGAAGGTCAAGGTCGACACCTAAAACACTTATAGAAGAGTTTCCCAAGTTGCACCTAAATACCAAACATGTGAAGAGTAATCCTGTTGATGCCAATGACCAGCTGAGGGCTAAAAAGTAGTCAGTCATGAAGGAGCAGGATAAAGAATCTGCTGCAAACTGGAATGAGGCGTTCCTCAACACACCGAGGCTTGAAGAGTGAGTGTTTGAAGATCCAGAGGGGGTTAGCTTTAGCAGAAGTTCTTTTGAAGCAGGATAGCAAGTGCAGCATGTCTACAGATAACATTGGCAGTCTAGTTTCCACACCCACGATCTCTAGTGTTATAGCGATGTATTCTTTAGTGAGGTGAGACCACCTAATGCATATGTATCGACAGTGAATATTCAGGGAATTAGAGAGAAATAAAAGCAACAGAAACAGAAGAAGACTTGGAGGGGGAAATACAAGAATACATGAAAAGGGCAAGATTGAACATCAGGTTCTGCACTGTTCTCAGTCATCAGCAAGAAGAGAAAAATCACTCTGACATCACCAAGCTAATGTCCTACAGTCTCTTCCATCAGTAGCACCCAAGATATGCCTCTCCTGTCTGCTCTATAAACCTTTCATGAAGACAAAGGGAAAGAATGTGGCTAAGGGAAAATGGGAAGACGGAAACTGCCCAAAAAAAGCCAGATAAATCAAATATAGAGTGGAATGAGGGAGGTAGAAGAGAGACTTTGAAAATAAAGATAAAGGAAAGGTGAGGGAGGGAGGGTGAAGTAAAGAAAGTGCCTAAAGGAACAATGCATAAAAAAATAGCAAATACGACAGGGAATGGACGCATAACAAAGTACGGAAAATCAAGAGTGAAAAGAAGTAAGAGCATAACAGAAGAGGGAGGGGAGTTGAAAGTATCAGACGTATGTTGTGTGAGATATAGAATTGCAAAGAACCGAGTGCATGTATTTTGTAACACCACCTTACACAAGATATGTAATATTTCTACGATAAAATATTCAAAAATGATCTAAAATTACTATTATGAAAACAGTGTATTGGATTGTTGAGATATGAAGTGAATCTATTCACAGTGAAGGGCTGGGGGATTTCTGAGACCACTAGAGGGAGTAGTGAGTCGGCCTCCTATGGTGAGGAAAACTAACGCCGCGTGGCCTTTGACCAAAGCATCAGAAAGTGATGAGATGGGATGAGAACCATTAAGAAACCACTTTTAGAGGGGTCTTTCCATGAAACTGGGTTCATTTTGGTACCTGGTACTTTGCCAGCTTTTTAGACCCAATAATAAAAGAGAAATGTAGACATATTTCCCCTCAGGATGTACCTAATGATGACCTCAGATAAATGCAAAAAAAATTATATTCTTCCTCTGAGCCATCCCGAAATTAATGAATTTTTAATAAAATATTGGGGCCAAAAATAGGACCAAAATTGGGACATGAAAAGCTACCTAGGTTTCAGTGCATTTGATCTGGAAAACATGGCTTCAAATGGTCATATATAGCGCTATAAATCAAGACACTGTTAAATTTGAGGATCCTAGTGGTTTTTCAAATCCAGACATGTGGGTTTTTCATGAATCTCAGTCTCATTCCAGGTTTCGTGTGTAACCCATCATATCCACCGGCGTTACATATGAAACCTGCCCAGTTAAACACAAATAAGTCGTGAGTGATTTTGCAACAGCGGCCATTTTTGTCAAACACTCTGTCTTGCATAATTAGTTCAATTCCTAAAATGTCCCTGTGAGAGAATAAAAAGATATTCAAAAAAATGGTAGCGCATAATTTTCGTGTCCTTTTAACCGTGTTACATGCAAATTTTTGTATAAAAAATAATATAAAAATTTGTTTTATCTGAAAAATAGTTTCTCTTTTATCTCAGTAAATATTTTGAAATAGACCCAAAGTGCTTCCAAACTTGCTTCATTACATTAGTCTACATCTTATTTGAATTTGTAGCCCCCATGTCCTGTTTTTAGAGACCAGTTTCATAGAAGCACCCAGAGACAAAGTGATAAAAGCTAGAAGCAGTTTTTCTCAACTGGACACAGCAAAAAATTAAATTAAAATTAAAAGAATAGAGTTCCACAATGAAATCAAAGCATTCGTCTCCTCTGTCAAGTTCGATTACGCAGATTATGAAGGTATAACGTTATTATGTGATGTTGTTATTGTTGCACCCTTGAAATGAACGACCAGACTCACGTTCATCTTCGTTTTGGGCAACTTTTATTACTGTCTTCGGTTTGTTTTACATCAAGCATGTTTTTAGGTTTCTGCATGGCTTCACAACAACGCACTGATTCCCGTGAGTCCTTTTGTGTCTCGCTCTTAAAGGAACATGACCATGTTATTTCATAGGTACAGTCTTAGAATTAAAAAAATAATTACTCAATTTTATATATATATATATATATATATATATATATATATATATATATATATATATATGTATGTATGTATATGTATATATGTATGTATATATGTGTGTGTGTGTGTGTGTGTGTATATATATATATGAATAATGTTTGAACCTCTACAATGAAATATGAATTTATAATTATGTACTTATAATTGACCAAATCCTATTACCGTGTAAATAATATATATAATATATATAATGCGCTACATTATCTTTGCTAAGCCATGGTTCAGACTAAACTGTGACAGTTCTGATTTTGTTTTGATGATTTCAAACAGATCTTTAGTTCAACTATTGACAACACAAACTATAGATTAAACAGGTGATTTATGTTTTTCCCGTGGCGTTTTTTTGTCTAAAACAGCTAAGCTAACAGAGCTATAATGTAAACTATCAGCTGATGCAGCACATGAAGATTATAAGATGCTGTGTAATTTGGACTGATGTTTCAACTGTCAAAATAACGGGTTATTAATTTTAACCCATAAAGACCCAGCACTACTTTTATGTCAGTTCCCAAATGAAACTTCTTCTATATCTAACCTTTCTTAAGTGATTTATCACCATTTCTTTACAATATTATCCTCTGTATTTTGTATTTTATCAGTATAAATCATGTATTTTTTTTATATTTTATTCACTAATCATGTAGATTTTCATTACAACTCAGATTAAAGTTGAGGGTTATTATTATCAAAAACAGAGCAAACTCCAGAAAAGGTGACTTTTTCAGTAAAATCTATCATTAACTGAACATAAATCAAGCATTTCCATCCACTGTCACTGATCCAACTTCATGGGTTTTACTGGTGAATCAATGTTGTAGAAGATGGCGGTGTTTTCATGTTCATTACGGAGCCTCTGAACATCCAAATGGGTCATATCTGATGACCATGAAAAGACAATAAACTGCATTTTACACCAATTATTTACATGTATTGATAGAATTAGTGGATCAACAGGTATGAAACAGATCAGTAGATGCTTTTGGTTGCCAGTGGATATTTGGATCTTTATGGATTAATCTGATGAAGAAATTTTAATGATACTATAATACAGATGTAGAAGTAAAACAGAAAAGTATAATTATAGCACTGTTTCATTGGTGATTTTGGTAGATGTAAGTGTGTTCTGGTCACTATTCTCTGCCTGTGTTTCCCTATTTTCCTCTTATTTTGCTGTGTTTGAGGTGTTCCTGGATGGGAAGCTTTGGCCAGTGGGTTTGTAGCTCCAAGTGTGGGCGTCACACTTATGAACATCCATGGGAATACCAGAAAAATGTACCTCTAACTAACTTAGAGCTTCCTCCTCTTTCTGCTTAGTGTGCTTATGTGTGCTGTATGTTTGTCTGAGATAAATAAACCTCTCAGCCTCTCTAACACCCAGACAGGAGGAGGTACGAGCATCCACTATATTCATTTACAAACTTCCCTTATGGTTCTAGTACAAAGGTGTGGGCGTATTTATCTGTGATTTAGAAGAGAACAGAACAATCACAAAGTTTTTTTTTTCTCCTTTTCTCCTGCTTTTTCCTCTCAATAACGCTACGTGCTCTCCTCATTCACTCAGTTTTTTTTTGCTTGACCATCACTCTGTTGCACTTGATGAAGTTTAAACAGTCTGTTTGTAAACCACAGGCAGGAAATGATGCATATTTCACCTTTCGTTACTCACTAGTCGCTTTTCCATTGACCCTCAAATTGCATAAATATAACTTGCGCAAAAAAAATTTACCTAATGGAAAAAGACAATTTCACCAAAAGTCTCATTTTTTCATTAAAAGTTTTTTGCGCTGGTAAGAGGTGGTTTTTCAGGTGTAGTGCAAATGGTATATCACGCAAAACTGCAATGAAGAGACCTTTTTTTTGCAACTAGAGCCAGGCGAATTAAAAAAAACGGATGTTGATGGATGTTACAACAAGCGAAGAAGAAGAAACGTGTCGCGGTATCTGTTTACACACCAGGAAATCCAATCATTTTTTAATTTAGTATGAGATAGAGTGGTAATATATAAGAATAATGAATATATCTGTAAATCAACACCATATTTATGTTTGTCACCATGTTTATGGAATGACGTCTCGTGTCATCTCACGATTATAAATAAACAAATCATCGCATTTGGGATTTAATGGAAAAACTGACATTACGCACTTCTGTTTTTTTTAGTGAATATTTGTAAAGTTTTGCGCAGATGTCCAATGTAAAAGTGACTATTGACATAATTTATGGCATTACTTATAAATGTTGCATTTTAGGATTTATTTATACAAAGAAACTGTCATTAAATCATTAACATATCCTCCTAAGACCCAGGAAAGTACAAGTTTTGGCTTTTTTACATTAAATAATTGCCTTTGTTGGAAGCAGCACGATGCAACAGTTTTTTCAGATGCATTTTGAAAATTTTTATGGAATAAACAAATCATCGCATTTGTGATTTAATGAAAAAACTGAGGCACTCGTGCCTCACAGCAAGAAGGTCCTGGGTTCGATTCTAACACCAGTCGATGGGGGGTGGGACCTTTCTGTGTAGAGTTTGCATGTTCTCCTCGTGTCTGCGTGGGTTCTGTCCGGGTACTCCGACTTCCTCCCACCATCCAAACACATGCACTGATAGGTTAATTGGTTAATCTAAATTGCCCATAGGTGTGAATGTGAGAGTGATTGTTTGTCTCTATATGTTCAGCCCTGAGATAAACTGGTGACTTGTCCAGGGTGTACCCCACCTTCGCCCCTATGTAGCTGGGATAGGCTCCAAGTGACCCTCGTGACCCTAGTGAGGATAAAGCAGGTTCAGAAAATGAATGAATGAATGGAAAAACTGACATTATGCACTTCTGTTTTTTCGACATTTAGTAAATATCGGTAAAGTTTTGCGCAGATGTCCAAGGGAAAAGCGACTACTAACTGTCATTTTATGCTATTCAATTTTAGTGTGTTTTGTATGTACAGTGCCTGGTCTGTGCTTCTCACATTTTAACACCTTTTACAAGGTACAGTATATCAGAATCCAATTTGACTATTGTGCATCATATTTACCTCAGTAGGCCCATTGAAGCAGAAGTCCCAATACTGCCAGAAAATAATATCCTTGAAGAAGAGGCAACAGCATGTAATGGTATTAATTTCACTGTGTTACTATTGTATGATGTATTTTGACACTATTTTTATGGATTCACTTCCTCTTGGAGCTGTGGGACCTGTTATTTTCAAGGAAAATGTGACAGTGGGTCTCGTTCATAGGGGATTCATTATATGCGTATTATATATTTATAATATTTTTATGTCATCTGGTCCCATGCTGGTTGGCAAATGACTTATGCTTGCAACATTAAACTCTCCTTCTAAAAGCACTGTCACTTATATGCATAACAGTCTGATTAATACGAGACACAAAAAGTGCATCACCATGGCATTTTCTGAGAGAAACAGGAAATGAGGTTGATTCAAATGTGCTGCTGCATGTTTTTTTTAAATCTTCTTTTGTCTGTTATCATCTTAAATACATCAATAGTTGTATACTAGATGAACCTTGACCACAAAGATATTAAAAATCATAGACATATCTTATACAAAGCAGGGAAATGAATTAATTAAATGTGTCATTATTTGCCTGGTAATTAAGTTTTCATTCATGACCTGTTTGTTTTCTTTATTACTGGGTGTAAAGGGCCATTGGGATCTAAGCCCTGTCAATTTGATGCTCACAGGGGGGATTCACATTGTCAGAAATCTTTAAAGATATACTCTATTTTTAATTTGTCATTAGTTTTTCTGTGTGTCTCTTAAGGCTGTGTATGACTTTCGTTAGAAATGTTTCATCAAATCTGTAAAACCTGATTCCTAGCCTAAGTATCACAAATCCGTAAGTTTTTCCATAAGTCTTGCCGCGTTATGGCCACAGCGGCAACAAACACGGAGATGGCTTCAGTGCCTCTTGCTACTGCAGCTGCGTGGAGCTCCACTTTCAACAATGCACATCGCGACAAATTTCCGAAAAAGCCCGAGTGACCTACTGACTCTGTTTGTAAACAAATGGAATATTTATGGTGGAGTACACTTCGAACTTGTTCACTGTAACAGAAAAGATTGAGGTGTGTCATCATGGAAAGACTTACAGATTCGTGACACTCGGGTGTAGATTTGATGAAAAATTTCTAAAGAAAGTCATACACAGCTTTAAGCCTTTATAGTTTACTCATAGAATTACTCCGAAATTCAACATTTCAACCGTAGTGTGTTATTGGAAGACATAACAAGACTTAATTTTCTACATGACAATAAAAATTTTGGAAATTTTCACAAAAGTAATTAGGGTTAATGAAGTTACCATATGTTCTTCCTTACCCATAAGTGGCAAAAAAAAAAAATTCCAAGAAGTATAAAAAAGAAAAACACATGATAAGATGAAAGGAACATGTATTTTACAACATTTGAACATCACTTTTAGAACATTAGACCAACATAAGTGCTGATCCAGACCCCTGTCCACATCCACATTATCCCTTTGAACATCATTCCTTACATTAGTACCATTACTTCATGGTACCTAACAAAGCAGGTACACTCACTGTTCATGCAGAGGTGGACCTTACAGACCCTGTAGACCACATTGGACCTGAGACTGTTGGCTTATGCCACGTTTCCACTACGTGGTACCGGCTCAACTCGACTCAGCCATTTATAGTTTCCATTCTGAAAAAGGACCTGGAATCTGGTTCCCGGTACTAGTTTTTTGGTATCACCTCCACCGAGGTTCCAGGACTGGGGAACAGATACTAAAACGGACCACTGATTGGTCAGAGAATTGTCTCTGTGACCCGTCATTTTACAAAAAACAAGTGCAGAAGTTGACAGTAAATATAGCGGCAGGTTAATCCACATGATGACAGCCCACAAAACTACACCATGGTCGGTCGAGGAGATTCGGTCTTTGGTGGCTGACGTAAAAATTCAGCATGAGCTTGACGAGACAACACGCAACGAACGAGTTTATCAGCAACTGTCTGAGCAGACGACACGGAAGTAACATCGCCATGACATCCAGGTACTAAAGTTGGTAGTATCCTGTAATGGAAACGGTCTGGTACCCGAGTCGAGCCGAGTCGGTTTTACAAAGTGGAAACACAGCATTACTGTCCTCACTTTAACTGTTGCTGTCACTGTCTTGTAATGTATGTGGAAATTACCAAAAATAGTCATTTGTCCAATAAAGGGTTAAATGGCAAAGTAGGATTGTGCAATAAATACCTCCATACTTCAACTGTTCATCCATCCTGTGATTGTGTACCAGTGTTTTTTCATTGAAAATCAGTTTTATTTCTGAAAAGAGGCTAGCCTTTAAAACATATATATATATATATATATATATATATATATATATATATATATATATAAACATCATTATAAATCAGGAGCAGTAACATTTTCTGACCCATCGAAAAATCTAATTATGTGTGTGGTGTATTGATCAGATTGCATATGTTTTTTTTGGGGGGGGATAAGTGAGTCTACAGCTTCTGTAATATAGTGAAGAAATAGCAGGTCTGTACTGCACAGAGTATAAATAAGAGGCAGATCTCATCTGTTTCAATAAGGTACAAAGCTCCCAGGTTCATACCTCCCCAATACCTTCCAGAGAGGCAGCAAATAGATAAAAATGACACATCTTTTAAGTTCCCTTTGGATAAATGCTTGGTTAAGTGTTCTCTCAACCAATATATTGTAGGCTGGTAAAGAAGATTTGTTTGATATGGAAAACAATTTATACTTCTCCTCTAGCAAGTAAGCAGGATAGCCTTCTCACTTACCAATTTATTTTGATCAAGTTACTGCTTCTCTATGTTGTGAGGACAGGGGAAAAAATAGCATGACACAGTTTCTCATGTTGCCCTCTACTGAGTTCTGCCTGCAGCACCTCTGTCATGTCTGATAATATGATTTAGACGATGTAGTCACCATGGAAAAAATGTGAAGTTCTTTCTTTTTTATATTTCTGTCACTACCTACAGCTTTTATTTTTAAGGTTTTTATCTCAGTCCATGGGTGCAGTGTACACATTGGTCACACACATTGAAAAAATAACCATGAAAAATATGATAAATGTAAAAAATAAAATGATTAGTAAGGGGCCAACAAGATCTGTTATGACAACTATCATCTCATGCTTATTTTGATGGGGTTATTTGAAGGATTGATACTGAAATATTAATGCAACTAGAGGTCATATACCAGAATACAGCAACAACTATTTAAATCCCCTCTAAATTAACATGACATTCAACTCTGGACTGGATGAATCCCACATTATGAAGCTTATACATCTGCATGTGGTATTTCTTTGTGGTATATTACATCTTAAAAAAAAAAAAAGATAAGCTAAATCTTTATTGTCTTTGCACAGGCATACTAAATATACTGTACAATGAAATTGGAGTACTGCTCCCCATGATGCAAAAAAAAAAAAAAGAAAAAAAAACAAAGGCACATAACAATAATGCAACTACATTTTGTCACCTGACAGATTACATTTAAAGAAAAGCAGGTCCTGGGTCAGAAATTACTCTTCACTTGTTCTACCATATCTACAATACTGTGCAGAGGTTTGGCCCAATAACTACATGACTACAATACATCCATTAATAATCTTTCTTTTTTTTTTTTCTGCACAAAGTCTTTTTTTTATTGGTATTTATGCAGAGTAGGGTGATCCAACAATCCTGGTAAAAAATAAAGTTTCAGATAACCTCAATTAGAACCCTGCATTAGGTTTTGGCATTCAAAAGATGATTTAGGAAAAAATTTGGAAGAAAAAGGAGATGTTTTAGAGGTTGCACAAGTAGCTGGAAGTTTCCTGGAAATGGACAAATTGTTCATCTTCAGCATAGCTGAGCTGACCTGCTAAGAGAAGCAGCAATGCTATCAAACCAAGGTTTGAGTGCTTTATCTAGCAATATATCTATGAAGTAAGGCCACCCACATCTGTGGTACTGGAGTGAAGAACTGGTTGTCCTGGCATTCTTCAACTCCAGTGTGACACAAGAGCAGAAGCAACTGATGGTTGACAACATGATGGAAAATGAAGGTTCAGAGGTTCCACTAAAGCGTTGGGATGGCCTTAATCCAGCAGATTATGAAGGGAAGCAGATCAGTGATTTTGTCACCACCAGCACCATGTGTTTATTTGAAACTTTGGATCTGCCACAAACATTCTTCAGAATTCCTCCAGAAGACTGGGCTGATGATGAAGACTTTCAGAAGGCTGAGAAAATTGTGCATTCCAGAAAAGTTGTCAATGATGTTGCTGAAAGAGGGGTGGAGCTTATTCAAGACTTCAGCAACAAAAAATGAAGATCACAAACAGTACTTGCTCCAAGCTGTCAAAGAACACAGGAACATTTTTTGTAATTTCAATAAAGCAACAGTGGTTGCTGGACTTTCTAAGTAACATTTTTATGCGAGGTGTAGTTTGATTTTGAGAATAAAATTGCAAATTATTCTAATATGCCTTATTCATTTGGCTGGTTATGTTATAGTATATAGAGCAATCTTCACGTGTCTTGTGCAACCTTTAAATATTAATTAATTTGCAGAAAATTTGACCGAAATAATTTAGCCAGATATGGAACCAAATGCAGGGTTCTAATCCAGAGAATCTTAAAAAAAATTTTTTGGACCACTCTAATGCAGAAACTATACAGACATTGTGTTACAGACATGAATCAATACAAACAAGAACAGAACGCTGGACAAGACAAGTAGGGGGAAAAAAAAAAATACAAACAAGAACAGTCCCCATCCCCTGCTTCCCACCCGTGCTCCAACACAGCCCCACCCATAACAAATAAATAAATAAAATCACTGTACCATTTAGCAGATGGGCTTTAATTCTGCATATAACCACATATACTGTATACATTGTAAAAAAAAAAAAAAAAGAAGGTGGACACATTTTTAAATGACGCATTCAAATAGAGCAAAAGTGGTCCCTATGAGTCGTAAATTCTCTATAATAAAGGGTCAGTCTGATAAAACATCAATATCTGTGACATCCAACTTCTCTACGAGTGTTAGAAAAGGTTTCCATGTATCGTAGAATTTCAGAACACACCATCTTGTAGAATAGTGGATTTTCTCTAGTGTCAGGTGGTGTAAAAGATCACTGACCCATATCTTAAAGGTTGGAGGATGTTTCTCCTTCCACCTACGAATTATTAATAGTCTGGGAATGAGAGATGCGAAGGCAATCATATTCTTTGCCTGTCAGTTGTGATGAATGTTTTGTGAACTTATTCCGAATATCGCAGTTATGGCAGAGGGCTCTATACGTATCTGTAAAACATCTGAGAGGGTTTTAAATATTGGGTGCCAGAAATTATCTAGTTTTGAACAGAACCAAAATACATGTGAGAGGGTGGCTGGTGTTTGTTTACATAATTTTCTTTGTTTGTTTGTTTTAATCTTTTTTTTTTTCCCACACTATTTTTATTGTTTGATTTCTGGACGATACAAAACAAACATAAGGGACATTTGGGATACATTGACCATAAAAAACCTTTGTGACTAACAAGTGGTTTCAGTAATGTGACGTTGTAAATGAAAATGGTCCATTTCTTCTGTTTATCATGACACTGCTCTTCTTCAGTCCTCAATAGTCACCCGACCTCAAAGTCAGAATCTCCAACTCAAATATTCCTTTCACAATTTGTAGCCAGTCTTTAGTTGTAGGAGGTTCTAACCTGTACAATTTTTTGATAATAGCCTTTTTTACAGGCTGCTAAAAGTATTTCAAACAAATATGTCCTGTAATAATCTTGTAAAAGAAAGCAATACAAGTCATTCATGGGGCAGGGTACAGAGATCATACAAACCCATAATTCTGATTATCAAAATTGTTCAAATTTAAAGATCTCGTAGAATTTCAGACAACTCAGATATTATTCAAAGCAAAAAAAAAAAAAAAAAATTACTACCAGGAAATATTCAAAAAGTATTCATAGAAAGGGAAGGGGGTCATGAATTAAGAGGACAATGTAATTTCAAAACTTTAAAAGTAAAAAATGACAGAAGAAGTTTTTGTGTTTCAATTTGTGGAGTAAAATTATGGAACAAATTGAAGATGGAGTTCAGAGAATGTCCAAACATCAGCCAATTTAAAAAGAGTTTTAAAGAGATGGTTTATACACGGTATAAAACTGAAGAAAGGCTTTGAATATGAACACATGGGTACTGTTTTTGTTTGGTTTTTGTTTGGTTTTTTTTTTTTTTTGGTGTGTGTATGTGTGTGTGTTGATTTGGTTATATTTTGTTTGATTGCTGTTGTTCACTTTGTCTTATTGTTTACTTTATTGTGTATTCATTTTGTGTTGCCTTCAAGGATGTATGTATGTATTTATTTATTTATTTTTACTTTTCTGGTATGTCAGCATAGGTGTGTATGTATGTGTGTGTATATCAGTGTTTCTCAAAGTGTGGGTGGGCCCCACGGGGGGGGGGGGGGGGGTAGTTGTTTTTTTTTTTTTCTCCTTCAGGTTAGAACATGTAGCGGGTGGAAGTAATATTCTAGTGTTGGAGCACCCTGGACTCATTTTGGGGACGTACAACAAACAAATCTACTGCCATGGTGATCTGTCACTAGACTAGACAAAGAGTTTAGGTTTGGAGAATGGACAAGGACTGGACTGGAAAAAAAAGTGGAATGTTTCTGTTTTTGCACAATTCGTACAGTTTGCACTTTAATGTTCTGAGATGTGCAATGGAAACAGGCTCATTGCAGCCACTGATATTGTTAAAATGTTCATCTTCATTACCAAAATTTGTTTGTTGTTCTAAAAAAAAGTAACTTTATTGTCATAGTTGTAAGATAATTGCGCATTTCCAATTTTTTATTTGGAAAAATATTGTCTCGGAGCAGTCTGGTTGAGTTTATTTGTATTGGTCAAGTAAAAATCTAAGTTATTTTTAATTTGAACAACAAATTATTCAAGGAAAAGCAAAAAGTATTGTTATAATATTGATGTTTCTTTCAATAAAAGTTATATTGCACCACTGCTACAATGTTGCTGGGGTGGGGTGGGGTGGGGTGGGGTGGGGTGGGGTGGGGGGGTTGTCCTCCAAAGGGGGGCCCGACAGAAAAAGATTGAGAACCGCTGGTGTACATGAAGATGGTAAATGAGGTTAACTAATCCAAGGGACTTGGTTTTTCATATATTCTGCTGATAGGAAGCTTAAACGATAGAATGTTGTGTGGAGAAGAGGTGGGATTAAATAAGTTATACTTCCTCCCACTCTTTTCTGAATGTGCAAATGAAGTCATACTTTGTTTTCATGTATATGTATAGGTTTTTGTTTGTTTTCATATATCTGTTTCATTTATAAGGACTAAGTAGGATTATTTTGTTTTGTTGCATATTTGGTAAATAAACTAAACTAAAATAAAATAAAATAAAAACTAAACTAAACATCATAGCCCTGTTTTAAGTGAAAAAAAAAAAAAAACACAAATGATGTGTTTTCTGTTTTTACAGTTTATATTGTCAATAACTGCATTACAAAAATCCATCTTTAATGATCCAAACCAAGTCAGACCTGTCATAGTTAAGTTTGAACCATGGATCAACACAAAACAAACTCTGCAGATAAAATAATTCATCTTTTAACACATGATGGATTACAACTACAGGCAAAATAGACCCAACAGGAAGGAATGACTCAACCATGACCAAACACTTCTCTAAAAAACTAAATTTTTCACGAAGCAGGTCATACATAATTGAGTAAAAGTTCATTGGGATTCACTGTTCTGAAGTTGCAGTGTTAAAAAGTATTGATTTGGAAAGTGCAATAACTTCACCTTTTATCAGTCGTACAAAATCAAATTTTAAAGCGTATCCATTAAACATGTGATCATCTATGTTTACAAAATGAATGGACAAAATGGTTCTTTTGAAGGTGTGACTACTAAGGTTTTATTTTACCGACTTGCAAACGTGCATCTGTGTGACTTTAACACATGGTTAGACATACATGTTGAAATCCGAGGCCCGTGAGGTCATAAATAACATAAATTACTCAACATCACATCCAAATCCTGCACATTTCAATTCTGTAGTGACACATTTTAACCCATAAGAACCAAGGTTATAATAGTTTTGGATTTTTCATTATAGTTTAGTTTCATTTAGTTTTGACTTTTTTTTCTCTAATTCAGTTAGTTTTAATTCTTTTTTAGAGCAGGTTTGCTAGTTTTTACTAGTTTTAATTTTTTTCTAAATGCTTAGTTTTAGTATTAATTTTAGTTTTGTCCTATCTTTTATCTTCTTCACCGTTGTATTCACATAAATCCCATACAGGACTCTGCTTTCTCCCAACTTTTGTCTCCATGTTTCCAGGTAGAGTGGGGACGAGAAGACGACTGGAAACGACAAGTGACGAGAAGTGACAGACCGTGAAGTGCCGTATGGTGCCGCTAGCTAAATTTGCTAGCACGAAATAAATCAATTTCATATCAATCCGACATTTACAAAGACGAAAACGAAGGTTATTTTATCCATAATTTTTATACATTTTAGTTAGTTTTGTAAGCACACAATACAGTTTCAGTTAGTTGTGTTTTTTTTCTTTTAATTATAGTTTTTATTGTTTCAGTTAACGAAAATGTTTTTTCAATTCTAGTTTTCGTCATTTCGTTAGTTTTCATTAACAATAATAACCTTGATAAGGACTAGGGATGGGAATCAAGAACCGGTTCTTTCTGAGAACTGGTTCCCAGTAGCTCGATTGCTTGGAATCGTTTGCCTGCCTGCTTAACGATTCTGCTTATCGATTCCACCTTCGTTGTGCATGCACGATGACGTCATACGTACGCTGCATTATTTTGGTCAGAACGTAGCCAACATGGCGTTGAGGCAGAAACGGTCTAAAAAGACGACACCAGGTCCACTTACTTGGAACACTGTCAAAGCTTCCATTTATTCAAAAGGGTGGAATCCCTCCAATATCCTCAAACATTTGTCCACAGCATGTGAATCATTTACAGGAATGTCACGTATTTGATACTCTACTTAGCGGCGTTTGTGAATGTAGCGGCAGAGTGAACGCCAGGCCAGTTCCAGTTCCGGTGTGGGCAACAAACGTCGTAACTCCTCAAATACAAGTTTCCAAATTTAAGAAGGGAAAGGAAATGAGGTGCACAACAACGGGAGACAAGCCGAGCCGAGTCGAACCGGTTCCACGTAGTAGAAATGCGGCAACAGAGGAATTAATAAAGCGTCTTTAGTTTCACTTTCACTGTAGCACCCCCCCCTCCGAACCGGCCCAGCGTCATCTGTTATTATTTGTACAGGGTGGGGAAGCAAAATTTACAATATTTTGAGGCAGGGATTGAAAGACAGTGTATGACCAAGCCTCTGAACGTCCAGATGGGTCATATCTGACGACCATAAAAAGACGATAAACTGTATTTTACACCAATTATTTACATGGATTAGTGGATCAACGGGGATTAAACAGTTTATATCAGTAGATGATTTTGGTAGATGGTGGATGTTTGGGTCTTTATGGGTTAAATGATGGGCCTCTATCTCACAGCTGGTGGAGTTCAGGGTGAACCTTCGCACTGAATGCCTCTATGTGTCTTGTTTCTGTCTCATATAATTATGACCGTTCCATGACAGTAGTATCCATGACAACACAGATCCTCCAGCCTCCTCACAAAATGGTGATTTTCATTCATTTATGCATTTTCCAAACTTCCAATCCTCCAATCCTCTGGAGGGTCCTGGCAGGAGAAAATCCATGTATCATTCTTTCATTCGTTTTTCAATTTAAAACCAAAAATGAAAAAACAAAAAAAAGACTCTTTTTTTTGTTTTTCATTTTCAAAACAAGAATGAAAAACGAGTAATGGTTCGTTTTTCCATTTCCTGATTTTGTGCTCAAATGAAACATGGAAAAAACGGATAACGACCGTTTCATCCGATTTTGCTATTTTCAATATAGTTTGGTTGTCTGACCCGGAAGTAGTCGTTACTAGGGAAAGAGTAAACACACGGAATCATGGCCGGACTGGAGGAATATTTTGCTATAATTAAGCAGCTGTTTGATACGGAAGCGTATATCATTCACACCAAAAAAATAAATTTGGCTCTTTTTCTGAATGAATGAGATACTGTTTTGTGAAAAAAATTACATTCGGCTCTGTTTTTCTGAATTAACGGGAACATTATCTTGTTAATTGAGAAAAACAGAGCCGAATTTATTTTTTTGTGTGAATGCAATACGCTTCCGTACATATCAAACAGCTGCTTAATTATAGCCAAATATTCCTCCAGTCCGGCCATGATCCCATTTGTTTATTTTTTTCTCTAGTAACGACTACTTCTGGGTCAGAAACCCGAACTATATTGAAAATAGCAAAATAGAATGAAACGGTCGTCATCCGTTTTTTCCATTTTTCATTTGAGCACAAAATCGGGAAATAGAAAAATGAACCAATCCGTGTATCATTCGTTCATTCGTTTTTCAATTTAAAACCAAAAATCAAAAAACACAAAAATGACTCGTTTTTTTGTTTTTCATTTTCAAAACCAGAATGAAAAACTGAAAATGGTTTGTTTTCCATTTCCCAATTTTGTGCTCAAATGAAAAATGGAAAAAAACAGATAACGACCGTTTCATCCGATTTTGCTATTTTCAATATAGTTTGGTTGTCTGACCCGGAAGTAGTCGTTACTAGGGAAAGAGTAAACACACGGAATCATGGCCGGACTGGAGGAATATTTTGCTATAATTAAGCAGCTGTTTGATACGGAAGCGTATATCATTCACACAAAAAAAATAAATTTGGCTCTTTTTCTGAATGAATGAGATACTGTTTTGTGAAAAAAATTACATTCGGCTCTGTTTTTCTGAATTAACGGGAACATTATCTTGTTAATTGAGAAAAACAGAGCCGAATTTATTTTTTTGTGTGAATGCAATACGCTTCCGTACATATCAAACAGCTGCTTAATTATAGCCAAATATTCCTCCAGTCCGGCCATGATCCCATTTGTTTATTTTTTTTCTCTAGTAACGACTACTTCTGGGTCAGAAACCCGAACTATATTGAAAATAGCAAAATAGAATGAAACGGTCGTCATCCGTTTTTTCCATTTTTCATTTGAGCACAAAATCGGGAAATAGAAAAATGAACCAATCCGTGTATCATTCGTTCATTCGTTTTTCAATTTAAAACCAAAAATCAAAAAACACAAAAATGACTCGTTTTTTTGTTTTTCATTTTCAAAACCAGAATGAAAAACTGAAAATGGTTTGTTTTCCATTTCCCAATTTTGTGCTCAAATGAAAAATGGAAAAAAACAGATAACGACCGTTTCATCCGATTTTGCTATTTTCAATATAGTTTGGTTGTCTGACCCGGAAGTAGTCGTTACTAGGGAAAGAGTAAACACACGGAATCATGGCCGGACTGGAGGAATATTTTGCTATAATTAAGCAGCTGTTTGATACGGAAGCGTATATCATTCACACAAAAAAAATAAATTTGGCTCTTTTTCTGAATGAATGAGATACTGTTTTGTGAAAAAAATTACATTCGGCTCTGTTTTTCTGAATTAACGGGAACATTATCTTGTTAATTGAGAAAAACAGAGCCGAATTTATTTTTTTGTGTGAATGCAATACGCTTCCGTACATATCAAACAGCTGCTTAATTATAGCCAAATATTCCTCCAGTCCGGCCATGATCCCATTTGTTTATTTTTTTCTCTAGTAACGACTACTTCTGGGTCAGAAACCCGAACTATATTGAAAATAGCAAAATAGAATGAAACGGTCGTCATCCGTTTTTTCCATTTTTCATTTGAGCACAAAATCGGGAAATAGAAAAATGAACCAATCCGTGTATCATTCGTTCATTCGTTTTTCAATTTAAAACCAAAAATCAAAAAACACAAAAATGACTCGTTTTTTTGTTTTTCATTTTCAAAACCAGAATGAAAAACTGAAAATGGTTTGTTTTCCATTTCCCAATTTTGTGCTCAAATGAAAAATGGAAAAAAACAGATAACGACTGTTTCATCCGATTTAGCTATTTTCAGTATAATGAAGTTGTCTGACCCGGAAGTAGTCATTACTAGGGAAAAAATAAACAAACGGAATCATGGCCAGACTGGAGGAATATTTTTGCTATAATTAAGCAGCTGTTTGATACGTACGGAAATGTATTGCATTCACACAAAAAAATAATTCGTCTCTGTTTTTCTGAACTAATTAATTCAGAAAAACAAAGCCGAATTTAATTTTTTTCAGAAAACAGTATCTCGTTAATTCAGAAAATTCCATTTGTTTATTTTTTCCCTAGTAATGACTACTTCCGGGTCAGACAACTGAACTACATTGAAAATAGCAAAATCAGATGAAACGTTCGTTTTCCGTTATTTCCATTTTTCATTTGAGCACAAAATTGGGAAATGGAAAAACAAACCGTTATCAGTTTTTCATTGTGGTTTTGAAAATGAAAAACAAAAAAACGAGTGGTCTTTTGTTTTTTTGATTATTGTGTTTAAATTGAAAAACGAATGAACGAATGATACATGGATTTGAACCGTTATCCGTTTTTCATTCTGGTTTTGAAAATGAATTTGATTTTTGGTTTTAAATTGAAAAACTAATGAACAAATGATACACGGATTGGAGAACATGCCAACTCCACTCCTTTTTTTTTTTTTTTTTTAAATTTTGTGCTGTTTTTCTCATTGGTCATGCTAGTGCGAACACATCAGCTATCAATATTAGTGACATTGATATGCAGTCATTCAAGTCAGAGGGCTGTTGAAACCACCATATGTGTAGTCTGAGAAAATATGGAGAATAAGTTTCCTGATTTTTTTTTCTTTTTCTTGAATAAAGACACCGTTTGAGATTGACCGAACATGCATCTGCATACAGTACACCTAATACCTGCCATTATGGGATTGTACAAGTTCTTATAGCTTTGGACTGTTTTACTTTCTCAAACCAAGTGAAGGATATCGCTCTATTACCGCAACATCTGGGAACCTGCTCACTTAACATCCCCAGTGGGCTGACACGTGTTGAAATATTGATAATGACTAATGGTTCATTCATTTTCTTGGGTGTCTGATAGGTGCAGCAACATGGATGACATGTACCAGACAGTATATGTGGTGAATCATTAATATTGACCAGGAATACTTTACTGGATTTTTCATTCAGTGAAGTGCTACTAATACGCCTGACATGGACTTTTTGAAGCTTTGATCACCATGTCTTTATATCCTCAATTGCTGTAAAACCATGTTGAAATGCTGTGGTGCACTGTCAGTAGAGCCTTTAGATTTCACAGTGGGTGGTGAGCTCCGTTTTTGATATTTCCTAAAGTTACAGTGGATTTTTGCAACAATTTGACACTTTCTTATCTTCCAGTTTAAAGACAACTTTGTTAAACTCTACAAGCTTCCCTCAGTCTTTACAGCTGAGATATTCAGTCTTTAACTCAGTGATTCTCAACAACCCAAAAGTGGGTCGCAATCCTGTTTTCAGCGGGTTTGTCTTTGTCTGGGCTAAAAGTAATCTTAAAGGAGTGATATTTAGTTTTTTTTAACCCTTTCATGCATAGTGGTCACTACAGTGGACAGTTCTTCTACAGCTGTTCTATTGTTTATTCATGGGGTTTGTTGTTTTAGTTCCATATCAGCCAACACACTGGACTCTTATGCATCATCCCAAACACTGCAATTCATACAATTACTGTAACTTTGCTGTTCTTGATAAACCTGATCTGCAGTAACATGTTTTAATGGAAATCAATTGCTAATTGTTATTAGACTGTACTTAACAGTTTTCTGAAACAAAAAGTTTTTTTTTTTTTGTTTTTTTGTTTTTTTTTTGCATATCCTCCTAAGACCCAGCAATGCATTTTGTCCTCTATAGGGGACAAAAGTTTGACAGTATAACTTAAATGCTGTCCATTGCAAAGGACATTCCATTAAAAAAAAAAACAAAAAAAACAATAAAGAAATAAAAATGATTTTAAAAATGTATCTGAAAAAAACTGTTGCATTATGCAGTTTCTATTCAAGACAATTTTTTAGTGTAAAAAAGCTAACATTACCCGCTATAGATGAATGGATCGATATTATTCATGAAATTTACATGATGGAACAGCTGTCATATTCCCTTAGAGTCCAGAAAGAGAAATTTTACAAAATCTGGAGTAAATGGACTGAGTATGTCAAACTTATAAGACCAGACTTCTCTTAAATTTTTGGAAAAGCGTCAGGAAACAGTGTCTTATTAATCTAGACATTTTTATTTTTTCTCTCTTTTGCCTATGACCTTTAACCTGAACCTTTTTTATTTCATTATACTGCTACACAAGAATTTTGTCTTTGAAAAACCTTCCATTGTGAAAGCTTCCAATGTTCTTGTTGAAAATTGTTCTAACCAATGTTTACCTAAAGGTCTAAAAACATCTGAAAGAGCTACATGGAGAAATACTCAGATGATCTGTGACTGTTCATATGTAAATGTTATGGTATAAATATATGTGTGTGTGTGTGTGTGTGTGTATGTATATATATATATATATATATATATATATATATATATATATATATATATATATATATATATGTATGAGGAAGAATGTAACAGATTGTGGCATTGTCATTTGTAAGTGGTCTTTATAAATAAAAAATTCAAAAAAAAAAAAAAGCTAACATTGTCAATTTCCTGGGTCTCAGGAGGATATTATCTCCATGAATTGAGTAATAACTAGTAGTAGAGTATGATAAAATGTGAGAAAACATCAGATTAGCAGGATTAAAAATGTTTTTATTTCATAATTTTCACATAATATATCCCTTTTTGATGAGTTTTAAATACATGTTTCTTTACTTCAAAAATTAAACGCATGGTGTCCAGTTGAGTGGCCATTTTTGTAACTCCACGAAAAATAAGTTCATAAAAAAATTTCAATTGCATTGTTTTTTTCATGCCTAAAGAGGAATAAAAACACTAGAGAAAAAAATATTGACTAAGGTTCTGATAATTCATACATGATCTTGGAAAAAAGCAAGCTACATTTTGAAAATACACAATTCAAAAGTCCAAACCCCTTTCTTCAGACATCACCCTGAAGCCATGCCTCCAGAGTACTGGCACATGCAATGCTTGGTTCCTGAGGGTTCACAGCAACAATTCGCCCAGCTCCAACTCCGACCTTGGCTCCAGTCCCTCTTACAGAACAGCCCCAGTTCATACCTATCTGGCGAACATTACATTTCTTAATAATTTATGTTAGTGACAAAACAGTTTGCCGGTGAACTTTCCATCCTAATATAACTAATATAGCCAAGTTCTGGCTCTGGCTTCGTTTCCTGAACAAGTGCTCCAAGCCTCTGAGAACGCAAGATTCATGCACAAAGAGGGGTACATGCAGAGCAGAGGTGGGCAAATGGCAGTTGAGTTTGATAGACCTGTCACTGTTCAATCATTTCAATGGGTTAAAATGATTGGATGGTGTTTTTTCAGTCCTGCCCGTCCCACAGGTGACTACATTTTTTTGATTTTTCAATTCAATTCAATTCAATTTTATTTGTATAGCCCAATATCACAACAAGGTTATCTCAAAGGGCTTTACAGAGTCAGTTGGATGTAAACAACAACAGTCAAATAAACAGCAAGAAAATGAGTAATGTCCAGGGCATCCCCCGTCCTTAGACCCTCCTTCTCGGCAAGGAAAAACTCAAACCCAGTGAGAAAAGGGAGAAACCTCGGGGAGAACCACAGTGAAGGAGAGATCCACTCCCATGGACGGACAGGCTATAGATGCACCAGGACTGATGGACATCCATTTGCAGATGTAGTTCCAGTCTGCAAGGATGCAGTAGGGTGGACACATGGGGGGTCCATCCCGCTGGATGAGACAGGCAGGGGCGAGGAGGCCCATCCACAGTGGTGAGGCCGAGGACGTCCATCCAGACAGGTGGGGGAGGGGGTCAGGACACAGGTCAGGGCAGGACACAGATGGGTCAGCGCAGATCCTGTCGTCATTGGCTCCCAAGCGGCTACAGCTGAAAAAGTAGCCACTCCCCCGGAGGAGAGTGGGGAAAGGGGACACCGGGTGAATAGTAATGCACAGACGAAGTTGGCTAAATATTAGAAAATATAAGTACAGACAAAAGTGATACGTATTTTTGTATTGGTTGTAATCGGGGTGTGAAGGGGATTTTAAGCAATATAGTAAAAAATGCTCCAGAAAAACATCTCCTACCCTACCTTTAATTCAACTCCACAGGTCCATCTCCACAATGAACGTGAAAACACCGTCATCTTCTACAACATTGATTCACCAGTAAAACCCATGGAGTTGGATCAATGACAGTGAATAGAGACACTTGGTTTATGTTCAGTTAATGAGAGATTTTGTTGAAAAAGTCACTTTTTCTTCAGTTTTTTCTATTTTTGATGTAATAATCCTCAACTTTACTCTGAGCTTTAATGAACATCTACATGATTAGTAAATGTCTATGAAACTGGTACCTTAAAGCAGGACGTGGGGGCTAAAAATTCAAACTAGATGTAAACTAATATGATGAAGCAAGTTAGGTAGTTTACAAATAAATATTTACTGAGATAAAATATTTTAAGATGTTTATGTTTATGTTTACGCATTTGGCAGACGCTTTTTTCCAAAGCGACTTACAGGGGAAAACCAATTAAATCACTCAATCAATCAAATTTTATTTATATAGCGCCAGATCACAAGAAAGTTATCTCTTGACATTTTATATATAGAGTTGGTCAAAACCAGACTCTAAGTCAATTCTACAGAAACCCAACAGAATCCTCCAGGAGCAAACACTTGTGACTGGTGACAGTGGCGAGGAAAAACTTCCCTTTAACAGGCAGAAACCTCGAGCAGACCCAGACTCCTGGAGGATGGCCGTCTGCCTTGACCAGTTGGGGTTAAAGAGAGAGAGTAGAGAAGGGGAAAAAGAGAGAGCGATAGAGATAGGGACTGGGGGAGAGGGGGAGAAGGGGGGAGTAGGGGGAGACACATGGAGGCGGTTGAGGATAAGTGAGTGGTGATGATGAGGGCAGGGAAGAGGCCGGACCACCGCAGCAGGTCCAGAGATAATCGTGAAAGAATCTGTGGTTGTCCTGGGAAAAACCTTATTAGAATATTTAAAATGGAATGTTTGAAAGTGCTAGGACAGGAGGTGCTCTCGGAAGAGCTGGGTCTTCAGGAGCTTCTTGAAGATAGGCAGGGATGACTCTGTTCTCGTAGCACTTGGTAGAGCGTTCCACCAACGTGGAACGACCCATGAAAAGAGCCTGGATTGTCTTGTACAAGGTCTGGGGACCACCAGACTACGTTCCCCAGACGAGCGGAGTGGTCGTGGGGCGACATAAGCTTTTATTAGTGCACCTAAGTAGACAGGAGCAGACCCACGGAGAATTTTGTAGGCTAGGATTAAAGATTTGAATTTGATGCGGGCAGCTATGGGTAGCCAGTGTAACTCAATGAGTAAGGGGGTGACATGTGCCCTTTTAGGCTGATTGAAGACCAGACGCGCTGCTGCATTCTGGACCATCTGTAGTGGTTTGACAACACAAGCTGGGAGGCCCGTTAGAAGAGCATTGCAGTAGTCAAGACGGGAGATAACCATAGTCTGCACCAGGAGCTGGGTGGCCTGTTCGGTTAGGTATGGCCTGATCTTTCTTAGGATAAAACACATTTTTTAAAATTATTTTACATTTATACAAAAATCTGTACGTAACACAGTCAGAAGGACACAAAAATTGCATGCGACTTTTTTTTTTTTTTAATCTCTTTAATCTCTCACAGGTACATTTTGGGAATTGAACTAATTATGCAAGGCAGATGGTTTCACAAAAATAACCACTGTTGCAAAATCATTCGAGATTTATCTGTTTAAATGGGCAGGTTCTGCATGGGTTACATACGAAACCTGGAATGAGACTGAAGATTCATGAAAAACCCGCATGTCTGGATTAGAAAAACCACAAGGATTGAAACATTTAACATAATGTCTTTATTTATAGCGGTATATAAGACCATTTACAGCCATGTTTTCCAGGTAAAATGCACTGACACCTAGGTAGCTTTTCATGTCCCAAATTTGGTCCTATTTTTGGCCCCAGTATTTTATGAATCATCATTAGGTACATCCTGGGAGAAAATATGTCTAAATTTGTCTTTATTATTGGGTCTAAAAAGCTGGCAAAGTGTCAGGTACCAAAATGTACCCAGTTTCATAAAAGCACCCAAATTACAGGGTGGGGAAGCAAAATTTACAATGAACATTTAGTTGTTTTTTCTCAGCAGGCACTACGTCAATTGTTTTGAAACCAAACATATATTGATGTCATAATCATACCTAACACTATTATCCATACCTTTTCAGAAACTTTTGCCCATATGAGTAATCAGGAAAGCAAACGTCAAAGAGTGTGTGATTTGCTGAATGCACTCGTCACACCAAAGGAGATTTCAAAAATAGTTGGAGTGTCCATAAAGACTGTTTATAATGGAAAGAAGAGAATGACTATGAGCAAAACTATTACGAGAAAGTCTGGAAGATACTATTAAAGAAGAATGGGAGAAGTTGTCACCCGAATATTTGAGGAACACTTGCGCAAGTTTCAGGAAGCGTGTGAAGGCAGTTATTGAGAAAGAAGGAGGACACATAGAATAAAAACATTTTCTATTATGTACATTTTCTTGTGGCAAATAAATTCTCCTGACTTTCAATAAACTAATTGGTCATACACTGTCTTTCAATCCCTGCCTCAAAATATTGTACATTTTGCTTCCCCACCCTGTAAATGTTGGGAAAAGTCTGATTTTCACTGAAGAAAAAAAAAACCCCACAAAATACAGAAGATACTATTACAATAAATGGTGATAAACCAGCTATGGGTTTTCTGTCCACATCTGTGGACAAGAGTTTCATAACTTTATACAAAAAAATAAACAAACAAACAAACAAAAAAGAAAACTTTCCACCACAAAGGACATTACATAAACATTTGAAAAACTGCATCTGAAAAACTGTTGCATCATGATGTTTCCAATATAGGCATTTATTTAATAAAAAACAAAAAAAAGCTGGTACTTTGTTGACATTTCCTGGGTCTCAGGAGGGTATGGACAGTTAAATATAGAGGAAAAATTCATTTGAGAACTGCCACAAATGTCACACTGGGTCCTTGTGGGTTAAACTTGTCTTCTGTGTTTTCATACTGTGATATTCTGTATTATCTCAGGTTCAAAACACACCACCTTTTTATTAACTAAATTTGAGAAGTTTTACTTCTATTCATTTGGGTCGCAGCTTCTCATTGAGGAGTGATAGTGCATCCCAGACCAGTGGAAAACCCCTGCTTTAACCCCTTCTTTGTGCTCTTTTCTCAGAGGAATGGCCATGCAAGGAGCCAGAAGCTACTAATCTAAAAAAAAACCCAACAAATTAATCAGCTCAGGAGGGATACACAGGTGGAGGGTGGGAGCTGTTGTCTATCAGCAAGGCCTTCGCTGTACATTTGGCTGGACAAGAAAATCCCCATGGCAACACACCGGAGAGCGGCATGGTGGAGCAGATGGCTACCCCCTTACTCTCTTCACTCGTTGTTGCCAGACAGACGATGCTACAGGTGTGACAAGATGTCCAAGCTGGATCAAGGCCTAGTCCCAGGTGTTCCCCTCCCCTCCTCGGCCTCTCTTTGCAATTCTTTCCCAGTTCAGCCTAAATCACCATCCAAGCCTCCATCTTTGCTTTCACTTCCCTCCTCTCAGTACCGTCCCCTTTGCTTACCTCAAGCCAAAGATCACTTGGCTACATTCACAGGCCAGTTGAGGGGAAGTCAACTGCAGCCAAGGAGAAAGCTGACATATCTGTTAGCCTGAGGGGCCTGTCCAGGTGGCTGCTCCAGTAGGTAACAGACAGTTGCTGACAGGAGGCATGGCAAATAAAGAAGAAATGATGTGTCTCTGATGCTTTTCTAAGGATGATGGGAAGTTTCCCAGAGGCAAAATGGAGTTAATCCATTAAAACTGAGGAAAAAGAGGTGTATTCAAAGTAGAATTACTGATGAGAATTTAGGTCATTGCAAAGAAGTTACATTATTCTTGGTAAAAAGCTAATGTGTAATGGAAGGGCATGTTAGAGGAGAACTTTTATTGCCTCCTGAAATCACAAAATAGGCTTGAACATTACTATACAGAGTTGGTTTGAAGTGACTTCTCTTCAGAATAATTTTCCGAAATAAATTTTCCTCGACATCTAACCTTTCGTAAGCAATTTATTACCGTTTATTATAAAACGATCTTCTGCGTTTTGTATTTGTCAGTGAAAACAAGATATGTTCCATCATTTCATTTTCAGAGTAAATTCAAAGGTTATTTGATCAAAATAGAGGAAACTGTAGAAAAAGTGAGTTTTTCAGCAAAATATATGACTAACTCAACATAAAAACAAGTGTCTACATCTGCTGTCATTTATCAAACTACACTGGTTTTACCGGATAATCAAGGTGACAGTGTTTCCACATTGATTACTGAGCCCCTGAACATCCAAATAAGACGCAGCTCATGCCTCTGAAAAGCTGAGAAACTGTATTTTACCTGAATTATTTAAATGCATTAATAGGATTAGTGAATCAGAGGTTATTAAATAATTTAGATCACTACATGCTTTAGGCTGCTGACAGCTGTTTAGGTTTTTGAGGCTTAAGTAAGTAATATGTAAATGACCAAATAAGTTACATTACTTGTTACACTGCTTGTTACAATTCAGCAGCGTAGCAAATCATCTGTAACACTGAATTTCAAAAGTACCCATCATAACACTGAATCCAAATAGATATATTTAAAACAAGATCACAGTGTTTAACCTTAAAGCACAGTTATAGACTAATCTGTTTCTACCTGATTATATCAAGAAAATAAAAGTAACCCTTTACTGGGCAAGTGACTATTTCTGTTAATTTCCACACACATTACAAGACAGTGACAACAACAGTTCCACTGAGGACAGTGAGTCAACAACCTCAGGTCCAATGTGGTCTACAGGGTCTGTAAGGTCCACCTCTGCATGAACAGTGAGTGGACCTGCTTTGTTGGGTACCATGAAGTAATGGTACTAATGTAAGGAATGATGTTCAAAGGGAGAATGTGGATGTGGACAGGGGTCTGGATCAGCACTGATGTTGGTCTAATGTTATAAAATACATGTTCCTTTCAGCTTATATGTGTTTTTATTGTATTTTTGATATATATTTCTTGAAAAAATTTTTTTGTTTATTTGTTTTTGTGGGGGTTTTGGGTGTTTTGTTTTTTTTTGCCAATTACGGGTAAGGAACAAAATATGGTAACTTCACTTACCTTGATTTTCTAAATAACAATAAAAAATTTTGAAAGATTTCACAAAAGTAGCAAATGGTGCCAGACACAACAAACCCCGTCCCTCGCACGTATTGTATCTTATTTTGGCATCGATCCAGCTGATGTCATCATGTCTATTGCATGTGCTGATGTCAGCGTATCAATTGCCTCTATATATTAAAGTAAACTGAAACAAAATTGATGTTTTTATAGACATTTCAAGTTTCACCTGTAATTAGTGAATGAGAAAAGAAAAAAGTTTTTTTTGTTTTTTTTTAATTTATTAAAAAAAATTGAACTGTGACCTACTTTTTCCAAAATGTAATCACATCTATTCTGGGTCAGTGGCAATCAATAAACCCAATTTGGTATGAATTCAACCAACATTTTTGCTGCTACAGACATGATGTTTTACCCATTATAAGTAAATGGTTGAATTTTTTTTTAATTCTTTTTTTTTTTTTGTATAAAAAGGTTTATCTTTGACCTACTGTTCCCAAAATGTACCGTACTTTCTGGGCTATAAGGCGCACCAGAATTTAAGCCGCAAATGTCCACGATGTAACATGAGATATTTACACAGAAAGATGGTAAACAGAAATATTTATTTCCATACCTTAACTGCTTTTTTCCAAACAGTACCTGTAACACGGCAGTAAAACGGCAGGAACATGGCTGGTTCAAAAACCCAGAAAAGTCATTGATCTCTATCTTCGTCTTCCTTCTGCTCATTGAAACCACTGCAGTCGTCTTCTTCAGTGTTGGAGTTGAACAGCCTCAAAGGCTCCGTCACACACCTTCTCCTTCTCTCCTCCATTGTTGCTCAATGGCACTTCAATGCAGCAGCTCTATTTTCTTCTCAGACAGACACATCAATTGCTTTTAACCTAAGAGCTGCAAAATATGCATTTCTTCATGTCTTTTCCATGATGAGGGTTTGTGCATGACACGCAAAATGATTGTTAAAAGTTAAGATTAAAACTTCTCCTCTTCCACCTGTCGTTAGCCCGTATAAATCTATACTGGAGCTGCATCGCTGTATAAGCCGCACGGTTCAAAACGAGAAAAAAAGTAGCGGCTTATAGTCCGGAAAGTACGGTAATGACATTTCTTCTGGGTCACTGGCAATCTATAAACAAAATTTGGAATGAATTCAACCAATAGCTTTGCTGCTACAGACATTTGAAACTTCACCCTTTATAAGTAAATGGGAAAAAAAAATAAAAAATTTTAAAAATTCATAAAAAATTTAAACTTTGACTTGTTTTTCCCAAAATGTAATGAGATCTATTCTGGGTCACTGGCAATCTATAAGCCTAATTTGGTATGAATTCAACCAATATTTTTGCTGCTGAGTGTTAACAAACAAACAAACCGAACCAAAAACAATAGCCCTTCCCTCCTGTTTGCGGGGTGGGGTAATAATGTTTTGTTATGTCCTCCAATAACACACTAAGGTTGAAATTTTGAATTTCACATTATATATGAGTGTCCTATAAAGGGTTAAGTGGATCATTCAAGTTTTCCAGGTAAGTGGTTAGCACATTATGAATGTCTGTCCTAAATGTTTTCATAAAGCACCCATTTGCTGCTGAGGTGATGCTTGACTAACACTATGGATAAAAAAAAAGGGAAGACCAAGCCTAAACTGAGAAAACAATCATCAGCTTATGTGAGAATGCCAGATTACACAACTAATCGCAAGACGATGCGTGTAATCTCACGAGGCCTAATAATTCTAATACTCTCTCAAGTTTTTGTTCTGGAGGCCTTTAGAAACAAAATAGAAAGTAAATATAAGTCACCTGGAGTGACATATTAAAGCCTTTCAGGGTATATTGTGTCCAGAAAACTGTCCCATAAAATATCTTGGGGCCCATTTTCATGCCGGTGCAAATCAACTGCTGTGACCTTGCACAGGGGAGGTAGCAATCTCATTGGTAGCAAGCAGATTTTTCTTAGGCCTCTCACCCATTTGGTGATTTTATGACCCCCCCGACACACACAATATACGGATAGCAGCACAAAAAGAACTGACTGTAGCTAATACGATGCCTATGAGTGACACCAGCTCAAAGCTTCTAATTTATTTTTTATTTTCCCAAACGACTGTCACCCAACATGAAGAGGCTTATATTTGAGTAAACCTGCCAACCTATGAACCTTTACCAGCACCGACAAAAATGGAATGCTTTAAAGGAGTGATATTTAGCTTTTTTTTTTTTTTTTTTCTTAAAGTATTCATTTTCAAACTTTTCCCTGTGGTCTGCATAAACTGTAAATGCTATACTTGGGTCTGAATTCTTCATTAATTCAACTCCACAGGTCCATCTTCAACCCTATTTCTGAGTAATGACACCAGAAAGGTCGTTCTGAGCGCTGGCCCTTTAAATGAAAATTAGCCACTTCAAGCCCCACCCCCTCCAGGTTGTTGGCTGTGCTGCTCTGTCCTGTTCAACCAACGACTGAACGTTTTAGGTAATCGGCTCAAAGTTTGGACATATTTTCAGTGTGGACTACAACCGCTGCTTCTGACAAGCAGTTATTATGTCGTACTCGGAGAAATGTTCGTCTGAAGTCTTGACCTTATATGTGCAAATGTCGTGACGTAAGTAGTTATAGATGTAACAAATTAAGAAGGAATTAACCCTTTCATGCGTAGTGGTCACTACAGTGGACAGTTCTTCTCCAGCTGTTCTCTTGTATATTCATGGATTTTGATGTTTTAGTTCCATATCAGCCGACACAGTGGACACTAATGCATCATCCCATACACTGCAATTCATACCATTACTGTAACTTTACTGCTTTAGATAATCCTGATCTGCAGTAACATGTTTGAGTGCAAAAAAAAGCAAATTGTTATTAGATTGTTATTAACAGGAATGTTTTGGGGGTTTTTTTTAAACAAAAAGTTTTGCTTTTTTTTTTGCATATTATTTCAATGAAGTAAGAAATAACTAGTATTAGAGTACGATAAAACGTGAGAACGCATCAAATTAGCAGCATTAAAATGTTTTTATTTAATAGTTTTCACACAGTATATCAGTAAATGCATGTTTGTTTACCTTTAAAATTTAACACATTGGTGTCCAGCTGAGTGGACATTTTTGTAACTCCATGAAAAATAGGTTAATGCAAAAAAAATTAAATCGCATTGTTTTTTTTGTTTGTTTGTTTGTTTTGTTTTATGCCTAAAGAGGAATAAAAACACTCAGGAAAAAAAAAAAATCTTGATTAAGGTTCTCATAAATCATGCACGAAAGGGTTAAAACGGGTTGTAGAAATCCACTCGATTTTTGCCAGAATGAATATAAAGATAGCTTTACAGCACCTGGAGGGTTCAAATTCAAACTTTTTGAACTATTAGGGTCCAAATAGTAGTAGTAGTAGTAGTAGTAGTAGTAGTAGTAGTTTATTCAGTCATGACAACACCAAATACTGTACACAGTATTGACATTTCATACAAAAGAAAGAAAAGAATCACAGAATCACAAAATCAAGAATCATGTGTTGAACAATGTGTTGAATAATACACAAATAAATGTACCAAAGACTAATAAAAGTGGGTTTAGCAAAATATGACCCCTTTAAAAACACAGGATATTGAAGAGTATGTGTGAGGAATTTTCCACATTTATCTCAAATCGCTCACAGATCTCACACGAATAGAAGTATCTAGTTGTTCAGAATTCTTGAGTTTATTGATGTGAAAGAACAAAGAGGACAAAACTCTACAGGAATGATTCAGATGTATTGTTCATTTTTCATAATGCGTTAAAAATAAAGTTATTGGTTTTTCGGTGCTGCCTATTCATTCATATTTGTAAAACTATAATGTTTGACTCAACAAAATGCCAAAGAATCCATGTAGAATGCTCTTACTGCTTGCCTTAACGCCAGGCAAATGGCCAAAGATTACTTTTTCATCTCCAGCCGCTGAAGTGAAATATCACCGTGGCTGCTCTTAAACACAGCAGCTGTTAAAATCCTGCTAGTCACTGGAAAGAACCCAACCAGCGCAGGCATATAGAAGCCCTAGACACTGAGTGACTATTTAGAAGGCAACTATAGCTAATTAGGCTGAACAACAAAACAGTAGTTGGCCATTAATGGAGCCTAGAGTCTATGTTTAAAAATAAACTAATGCAATGCTGTGTAGGAAACATGTCTTAGGTCTACGTAAGTATTTTTGGTTTTGCACATTTACGCAGAAAATACCTCTAACCTATAAAAACCCAAACAGCCACTGGTGACCAAAAGCATCAACTGATATAAAGGTGTAATAACTTATGATCGACTAACCCTATCAATATGGTAAAAAAAAATTGGTGTAAAATGCAGTTTGTCGTCTTTTCACGGTTATCAGATATGACCTATTTGGATGTTCAGAGGTTCCGTAGTTACCATGGAAACACTGTTATCTTCAACAACATTGATTGACCAGTAAAACACATGGAGTTGGATCAATGACAGTAGATGGAGACACGTGTTTAATGTTCAGTTAATGATAGATTTTACAGAAAATTCACTTCTTTTTCTTCAGTTTTCTCTGTTCGTGATATAATAACCATCAACTTTAATCGGAACTTTTATGAACATCTATATGATTAGTACGTTAAAAACAAAAACAAAAACCTGATTTTCACAGAAAAAATGCAAAATACAGAGGATAACTAGTAGGGATGTCCTAATAAAAATGTAATATCGGTGAATATCGTTATCGTTTTTTTTGCCTATCATTAAAACCGATAAAATAATGCCTTGATTTCGCCGGCATTTACCAACGCATAAATGAAGCATTGTTTGTAGATGAAAGAAATGTGCAGTTTTCAAAATTGTACAGTGGAGTTGCCACACTGTAATAGACTCATGGAGGGAGGGAGAGAAAATAAATAAATATGGCATTTTTTCCACAACTTAAGTGGAAGTATGTATTCTTTGCACAGACAGTGTTTACATTTTGAAAGCCTTGTTGCATTTGAGAATGCATCCAATGGGGCATCATGATAAAATTAGGCATGATGTGTTAATTCAATGACAGGAGATATGTGATGTTACCTAAAATTAGTTTAACCCTTTCATGCATAAATTATGAGAACCTTAGTCAAGATTTTCATATTGAGTGTTTTTATTCCTACTTAGGCATGGAAAATAAAAAAATTGCGCTCCATTTTTGTTTCTCATGGAGTTACATAAATGTCCACGCATTTAATTTTTGAAGTAAAGAAACATGTTTTTAAAACCCAATATCAGAACGTGAGATGAAAACAATGAAATAAAAACATTTTAATGCTGCTAATCTGATGTTTTCTTACATTTTAACACATTCTAATGCTAGTTATTACTCACGTAATGGAGACAATATGCAAAAAAAAAAAAAAAATTGTCTTACAAATAACAATTGATTTACACTAAAACATATTATTCCAGATCAGGTTTATCAAACACAGCAAAGTTACAGTAATGGTATGAATTGCAGTGTATGGGATGATGTTTAAGTGTCCACTGTGTCTGCTGATATGGAACTAAAACAACAAAATCCATGAATATACAAGAGAACAGCTGGAGAAGAACTGTCCACTGTAGTGACCAGTATGCATGAAAGGGTTAATATTCCACAAATATCGGCAGCGGTATCAGTAGATATCGGAATTGGAAATTAAGCGTTGGACAATATCGGCATATCAGTTTTTGGCAAAAAAGCCAATATCGGACATCCCTAATAACAAGTGGTGCCAGGCACAACAAACCCCACCCCTCGCACGTATCATAGCTTATTTTGGCATGGACCCAGCTGATGTCATCATGTCTATGCGTGTGCTGATGTCAGCATATCAATTGCCTCTATATTTGTGTCAAGTTTGGAGTAAATTTAAGCAAAACTGATGTTTTTATAGACATGTGAAATCTCGCCCATTATAAGTAAATGGGAGAAAAAAACTGATGTAAAAAAAAATTCGTAAAAAATTTGAACTTTGACCTACTTTTCACAAAATATAACCACATCTATTCTGGGTCACTGGCAATCTATAAACCCAATCTGGTATGAATTCAACCAATAGTTTTGCTGTTACAGACATTTGAAATTTTGCCCATTATAAGTGAATGGGGAAAAAAATACTAGAAAAATTCATATAAAATTTGAACTTTGACCTACAGTTCCCAAAATGTAATGAAATCTATTCTGGGTCACTGGCAATCTATAAACCCAATTTGGTATGAATTCAACCAACAAACACACAAACCAAACCAAAAACAATACCCCTTGCCTTCCCTTTGTAATGGCAATATTACTTATATCCATATATATTCATATATATTCATGTATTTCATATATCATATGGGTTTCTAACTTTATTTCAGATAGTGTGACTTGTTCTGTGTTGTGTCCAGAGTAGAAGGCCAGGCCAACACCTGAGTAGAATAGAAACAATTTCTCACAGGGGTATTATCTCTAAGTTCCTGACACTAGCCAAAACACTTTCTACACATCATAATTTTCTCATGGGAGACATAAGACTACATGGGGATTTGTATTTTCGGATTCAGACCGTCTCAGTCTATTGTCTGAGTGATATCTCTTTCTATGGAGCTCCAAATAAAGTAATTTCTTTGACACTGAACGTTTGATCTTATCCTTCTTTATTATAGACGAATTAGTAGAGTAATATTTTTCTGTAATGCCTTCGTGGGGTGGAGTAACAAATGGTGATAAATCACTTCCACAAAAGTAGCACTGAGGGTTAAAGTACAAATTATGGTCAGTTTTGTTTGTTTGGTTTTTGTTTTTTTTTTTACAATCTTCTTCCAACATTTACACCACAAGGATAACACCTACTGAACATAACTGTGGAAATCAATATCTTATATACATTAGCGTGCGCAAGTCTTAGGCTGTCTTTAGCTTCGTTGTTTTTACAGGGTTGAAATGTGCACACGTTTATTAGTTTATTCTCTTTTTTCCTCATACAACAAGAAAATACAGGAAATATCTGTATAGCCTTCATCTGAACATCTGAAAGTTAATGCAATAAATCTCATATTGTCACCATGTCATACCAGTGTTGAAGATATGTTAAGTGCAAAGGAAGGTCACACTAAATACCACCACTTTGGTTTATATAAGCTGGTTTTTGTTTTTCAGTGAATCGTTTTTACTGCTGTACATATTTCACATATCGGATCTCAATGCAGAGACTGAGGAATGCATGTGTGGTAATTAGAACTTGACGAAACCAATCAGGCTAAAGGTGGCCTAAGACTTTAGCAGAATACTGCATATATACTGTATATGTGCAGTGGCATAGTGACCAGCACCTCTGCCCCACCGCTAAGTGGTTCAGTGTTTAATTCAGAGTCAGACCGGGATCTTTCTGTGTTAAGTTGACTGTTTTCTCTGCCATGCATGGGTTTCCACTGGGTCTCATGGTTTTCTCCACTATTAAAAAAAAAAAACACATATGGGTGCTTTGATGAAACTGGGTTCATTTTGGTACCTGGTACTTTGCCAGCTTTTTAGACCCAATAATAAAAGACAAATGTAGACATATTTCCCCTCAGGATGTACTTAATGATGACTTCAGATAAATGCAAAAAAAATTTGACTCTTGCCCTGAGCCATCCCAAAATTAATGAATTTTTAATAAAATATCGGGGCCAAAAATAGGATTAAAATTGGGACATGAAAAGCTACCTAGGTGTCAGTTCATTTGATCTGGAAAACATGGCTGTAAATGGTTTTAAATAGCACTATAAATAAAGATACTATGTTAAATTTGATGATCCTAGTGGTTTTTCTAATCCAGACATGCAGGTTTTTCATGAATCTCAGTCTCATTCCAGGTTTTTGTGTGTAACCCATCGTGTCCACTTGTGTTACATGCAGAACCTGCCCATTTAAACACAAATAAATCAGGAGTGATTTTGCAACAGCGGTCATTTTTGTGAAACACTCTGCTTTGCATAATTAGTTTGATTCCCCAAACGTACCTGTGAGAGAATAAAAAGATAGTCAAAAAAATAGTAGCACGTAATTTCTGTGTCCTTTTTACCATATTACAGGTGGATTTTTGTATTAAATGTAATAAATCAAATTAAAAATGTGTTTTATCTGAAAAATAGTTTCTTTTTTTTTTATCTCAGTCAATATTTATTTTCAAAAATAGACCCAAAGTGCTTCCAAACTTGCTTCATAACATTGATCTACATCTGGTTTGACTTTTTAGCCCCATGTTCTGCTTTTAGGGACCAGTTTCATAGAAGCACCTGTAGCCGGATGACGGTGGAGTGAGTGAACAGACTCAAAAAACAGAAGTATAAATTATATTATCTTCCTCTCCGTGTCAAACCAAATTCCTGAACAACCATGCTGATTGGTCCGTCACCAGGTCAGTACTGGGACATCCTTTGCAAATGACATTTACGCAGACAGATGATCTTAAAGAATGAGCCTAATGGACTCGGTTTTGACACTAAGCTGACCTTTTGCCTCTCAACATCTGTGTCCTATTATTCTTGCTTATCCAGAGGTGAAGATGAACCCAGAAACGAACAAAGGACTGAATGATAAAATCCCTATATGTGCCATGTTAATAATGTATTACATTATGTGTTAATGTTGATTAACTCAGCACGTTAACTCTTGTATGCATGTAATACTTAAGCCATTTGCCTGACCTGTGGTTTCACATATGTGTATCCTGATCATGTTCACGGTAAATTATGTGAAAGTAAGAGTATCACCGCTTATAGCATGTCTGAATAATCATGCTATTATTTTACTGATGCTTAAGTGAGGTTACAGGTGATGTATAAAGTTTAAGAGGATCTTATTTGAGGATGCAAAGTTTTCTTACAAGGCTAAGCCACAGTCCTCTCCCCCTCTGTCTTCCCAAGAGGGAAGAGAAACGTGATATTTTTGAATATTCACGAGGAGGCGTTTTCCCGCCGAAAACAGACAAAGAAGGCAACGCCCCAAGGCATCGATAACTCATCTATATGCACGAGGAAGGCGTGGCAAGCTGGTTTTTGGACAAACTATAAAAGTGAATGAAACCAACTTGGCTCTGAGAGCTGTTCTATCCTCTAAGCTCTCCAAAGAGCTTTCTCCACCTCTTCTGAGCTCTCACCTAAGAACAAAGAGCTTTCTCCAAGGAGTCTTGACCATCTCCTTGGCTCTCAGAGCTGTTCCACCTTCTCCTGGCGAGCTTTCCAGAACCAGCCGCCAGAGCCAGCTGTGAACCTCCTCCAGCCAGCAGAACTTCAGAACTTCAGAGCTTCAGACCTTCAGGCCTCCAGCGCAAGCACGTCGCTTCACAGCCTGTTCCTGCTTCGAACTACGTCAGAAGACTTCATCCATCCGCCGTCAAGGCCGTGCCAGTTGCTGCATCCGCACCGCAACAACTTGTAAGAAAACTTGCTCCTGATTTATCTGAGTTGGTGTTATTCCAAGTTAAGTAGGTTTACCTCAACGTAACCTCACTAACATTATAATCTCTTGAATATAGCTATCTGCCAACTTAATTTACATATTCTCCTGTCCATAATCTCCTGCTCCTTTGGTTGTATTTGTCTCTTGTCTTTATGTTATTTGTGTGTCTTAGTTTAGTTAATAAAGTATTTATATGTATATAAATCCATTGCCTCAGTTGTGCTTTGTGTACTATTATTCACACATGGGTTCATCTGTGCAGTCCACGAACTATCAACTTTTGCAAAGTTTCCAAATTATTGTTTTGAGTTGATTTAAGTTTAAGTTTGGTTATAAATCTATAATTAAATTAATCAATAAATCAACGCTCTATGTTTAAAAATAATTTGGCTTACTATTGCTACACACCCATATACACGGGTCAGCTTGTCTGTTGTTGCCTTGATCACTTATGTCCGGATATTTATATGTTACGTGTCTCCATCATGCAAATATCCAGAAAAAAAATTTTAATCATCAAGCACACTGCACTTTGAAGCTGCTGTGTTTGCTATTTTTTTGGCATTTTTAAGTAAAAATCCCTAATTGTCTTCTCTGATTTTAAAATCCAAGTTGTCTGGAATAAAACAAGAACTCTGGACTTTGTTTTCAGGCCGTAGAAAATCTACTCCAGGACACACACGTAGAACGTCGTAGGTGTTTTCAGTCAAGTAGTGAGGTTAAAGACATGGCCAACAGCTGAAATTACACATCGCTGTACTGCTCCTCTCTAAGGCTCAAGACAAATGGTTGGAAAAATGTATTCTCTCATCTACAGCGTCAGGGTTATCTGTCTTTATATTTGCTAATTTTATTTGGACCAAGAGGAGAGAACTGCTGAGGGAAGGTGTGTATTTTCAAAGGGATTTTCCTGCATATTCCCCTTGATTTCAACTCCTGCACTTAAAGAAAAAAAACAAAAAAACAAAAAAACAGACGCACCGACTGCCAACAAGGTTTCTTGTGGTTTAATAATATTGTGGGAGGATGAGAAGAAGGGTGATCTATGCAGTAGTTTTTGCACACCCTGGCAGACAGAGAAGCAGACTAACATCAGAGATCACAACACCACACAAAAAACAGTGGTGGAGAGAAATGTTATATTGATACAAAGAACTACTTAATCGATAACATATAATTCCCAGTACTCCAACAGTTAAAGGTGGGGTATGAAATCTTAGGAAAGTGGTTCGAGCAAGCTACATTTTGAAAATACTCAATTCAAAAATCCAAACCCCTTTCTTCAGCCACGCCTCCAGAGTACTGGCACACACAATGCTTGTACCCGAGGGTTCACGAGCGTTGCACGGCAACAATTCACCCGGCTCCGACCCCAGCTCCGACCCTGGCTCTGTCTCCGATCCATGCATACCTCATTCAGTGTCCTCCAACACCCCCGCTCTTACAGAACAGTCCCAGTTCATACATATCCAACTAACGTTACATTTCCTAGTGATTTATGTTAGTGACTAAACAGTTTGCTGGTGTACTTTCCATCCTAATATAGCTGGCCTAGTCTTCATTTCCTGTACAAGTGCGTCAAACCTTTGAGAACGCACGATTCATGCACCAAGAGGGGTATGAGCAGAGGGGGAGGGACAAATGGCAGTTGAGTTTGATAGACATATCACCGTTCAATCATTTCAATTGGGTTCTCAAAATGATTGGATGGTGTTTTTTCAGTCCTGTCCATTTTACAGGTGACTAAGGGTGTATTCACACCTTCCACGTTTGGTCCGTTTAAAACGGACCAGAGTTCGTTTCCCCAGAAAGTCTGGACTTTTTTTTAGGTGTGAATACAAACATGCAAACTCTGATTCGAACCAAACAAACTCTGATTCGAACCAAACAAGCGGACCGAGACCACCTAGAAGAGGTGGTCTTGGTCCACTTCCAAACGGACTCTGGGCCGGTTCACTTCTGGTGTGAATATAACCGACCTCGAACCGAACCAAACTAAGGAATTTTGCACCTTTTTGTGCTTGATGAGCCACTGTAGCTGCTGGAAGTAGCCAAGGTTTACGGGTGTTCAGAGCTAAAAGCAGCAGCTATGAGCTGTGGACAGACGTGGAGCAATGAGGAAACTGAATGTGCCATTGACCTTTAGTAAGATGCCCGTATTATGAAACTGGCTCCGACTGAGCTTTTCTTGAGTGTTAACATTATTTTTGTAAATTTGTGTCTGTAAAAATACAATTTGTATTCCGAAAATGATAACTGTATGTAGGAGCACCACGTCTATTTTCATCAACACCAGCCATCTCTCTTTCACCCCGCCCCCGACTTTTCTATCCAATGCCAGCACAGTTCGTCACATGCGTGCTTGTGTTCACACATTTTGGTCCACTTGCAAAAAGTGCAATGTGAATGCGATCCGACCCAAATGAAAAAAATAAAGTCCGCATTTGATCCCAATCAAATACGCAGACCAAAGGACTTTTCAGGTGTGAATACAGCATAATTTTTTTTTTTTTTTTCGTGTTAGAGCATTTAATTAATTGGTTGTAATTGAGGTGTGAAGGGGATTTTAAGCAATATAGTAAAAAATGCTCCAGGAAAACATCTCGCACCCCAACTTTAACAGATAACTGGCTGAATCTGACATTTGATATATCATATAATCATCCATTCAACCATCTTCGCCACCAAACACAACAAACAAATACACTTCCTGAGTTGGAAGAAGGAGAAACTACTATCGGGAAGTGAATTTCAGGTTTCTGCTGTGGTGCCTTGGTGACATACAGGTATAAAAAAAATAACACCCATGGCAATGAAAGGATTGCCTCTATATGCTTTTAGTGGTTTTTGTAGTGCACAGTTGTTCTGTTGGTTCCTGTGTCTTCCTTGGAGTCTGCCAACTTTATTGCTCAGTGTTATTAAAAGGAGACATTGTCTTTGGACAAAGTGACTTACTGAGCCAAGGGGTAACTCCTCTCCCATCTCCTGCCAACACAAGTCTGATGTAGTAGAAGTTATGGAGTTAGTTCATCCACTTTGGTGATGAAACTACAAGTACAATAAGTGTGTTTGACCACAGTGACCTTTACTATGCACATCTACGGACATAAACAGCTCATATAAGTCTAATCATTTAATACAATGAGAAGGTGTTACAGTTGCCATGCCAACATGTTTGTTTAATTTGCATTTAAAGCCTTTTTTTTTTTTTTTCCCCAAAGGAACTGTTTACTGGTAAGGTTCATGATATCCTGTCACTGTCAACATGGTGACATCTGCTGACACCCACATAATGAAGTCTTAAGTCTAAACCTTTTTTTTTTTTTTTTTTTTAATTTGCACATCTTTAAACAGCAAGAGAAAAAGAAAACATTCAAACAAGTAACATCATTGTGCAGGAGAGGTTAGAAGCCAAAAGAGGCTTATATGAATAAACAATACACAGAGATCATTTATTACCAGGAAAGAATTATGCATGTTGCTTTTACTTGTTATACCATATGTAGAAGAGGGTTGGGGTGCACTAATATATCAGCCCGATGTTCGTATCAGCTGATATTTGCTGATATTGGCCAATATCGGTATCAGCAAATAAGATGTGTTTTCATCAGTGGCAGTGGTTGTGTTATATTAACCCATAAAAACCCAGTGCTATTTATGTGGCAGTTCCAAAATATTTGTTTCTCTATATTTAACTTTACTCAAGTGATGCATCGCCATTTATTACAATATTCTCTGTATTTTGTATTTTTTCTGTGAAATCTGATATTTTTCTACATTTAATTCTCTGATCATGTAGATGTTCATAAAAGCTCAGTTTAAAGTTGAGGGTTATTATATCAGAAACAGAGAAAACTGAAGAAAAAGTGACTTTTTCACTAAAATGTATCATTAACCCATAAAGACCCAGTGCTACTTTTGCAGCAGTTTCCAAACGATTTTTTCTCTCTATTTTTAACTTTTCTTAAGTGATTATTCACCATTTATTCTAATAACATGGTCAGTATTTTGCATTCTTAAGTGGAAATCAGGTCTTTTTCTACATTTAATTTACTGATTGTGATTGATGTCCAGAAAAGCTCAAATTAAAGTTAAGGGTTATTATATCAAAAACAGAGAAAATGGAGGAAAAAGGGACTTTTTCATTGAAATGTATCATTAACTGAATGTAAACCAAGTGTCTCCATCCACTATCATTGAACCAACTCCATGGGTTTTATGGGTGAATTAATGTTGTAGAAGATGATGGTGTTTCCATGGTAATTATGGAATTTCTGAGCATCCATGAAAAGATGACAAACTGCATTTTACACCAGTTATTTACAAGGATATATGGGATTAGTGGATCAACAGGTATTAAACAGTTTAGATTTTGGTCGCCAGTGGCTGTTTGGGTCTTTCTGGGTTAAAGGTTTGTTTTTTGTTTTTGTTTTTTTCTTCAGAAGTTTTCATTTTTTAATCCGTGCTCATTCAAAGGCAATGTGATGAAGGGCTCAAAGGCTTTTAACCCTTTCATGCATAGTGGTCACTACAGTGGACAGTTCTTCTCCAGCTGTTCTCTTGTATATTCATGGGTTTAGTTGTTTTAGTTCCATATCAGCCAACACAGTGGACGCTTATGCATCATCTCATAAACTGCAATTCATACCATTACTGTAACTTTGCTGTTGTTGATTGGTTCTTGAGTGGAAATCAATTGTTAATTGTTATTTTTTGCATATACAGTATTAGAATATGTTAAAATGTGAGAAAACATCAGATTAGCTGCATTAAACATGGTTTCATTTCACTGTTTTCATATCACTGTATGATATTGGGTTTTAAATACGTGTTTCTTTGCTTCAAGAATAAAATTCATGGTGTAGCTGAGTGGACATTTTTGTAAATCTCTGAAAAAAAATCCTTAATCTCATTTTTTTTTTTCATGCCTAAGGAGGAATAAAAACACAAAAAAAAACCAAAAACAAACTCAACTATAAGGTTCTCATAATTCATGCATGAAAGGGTTAAAACAGTACCTATTTTGACATTTATAGAAAGCAGATTTCATTATTGTGTTAAAACGCAATGACGAAACAGAAAGTAACATTGCAAACATACCATTTTAAATATTAGTATCAGTGTTGAAAGAGAGTTGTGCAATTTATAACCGATAACACTGGTCAACAACAAATTTATTGTTCAAGTTTTTTGAGCTGATTTAGGATCATTTTGGTGTGCTGAATCCAAAAATCACATTCATTTTGCTCAGTCAGGTCAACTTTCTGAACTATGCTACATATTGGCTTTTTAACATTTTTGCTTACATTTATGGGCATTTTCACATCATATGATACAAAATTCTTTCATATTTCTTGCAATAAACGAATTCTGAAGATTTTACTTTTGCCAATTTATAATTTATGTTTTTTTTAATATTACAGGTGAATGAAATGGCTTCGACTAGAAGATGTTGCAAAAATAAGCCTGATGTATTCTGCTACATCTGCGGTGAATACACCATTGTACCTAACAGGAATCAAGTCACAAGTTTCATAAAGTGTGCTTACCAATCTTATTTTAGTATTAATTACTATATTTTGTGAGAAGATCAAATTTTTCAATATCAAATTAGCAAAAAAACCTGACCTGATTGAGAAAAACAGATGTCATTTTTGGATTTAGCGGTGCAAAATGGTCCTAATTCAGTTGAAAAAACCTAGACAACTTGCAAAAAACATTGTTTTGTAACCCAGTGTAATCGATGCAATAGATAACCTAAACTGAAGATGGAAAATCTCTAGCTGAACTTGACATGAGATACTATTAACTGTCCAAACTGAGCAACTCCAAAGTGTAGCATAATTCAATGACTGTCACATCATGAAGCTGTCATTATTGGTCAGCACTAGAAGTATGATTCATCTGCATCCTAATTTCCTTGCCAGTGTATGTTGGCATATGCGAGCTCGTTCTTCAGTAGCTGACACTGCATAGATGCTGGTAATGTTTTGCCTGTATTATCCCCACCTCCAGCCTGTATAATGACATGTAGTCTAAAGTCAACAGTGTAGCCGACACACTTCTAAACATGCAGTTTTTATTTTGAAGGTGCGTCGTCAGAATTTCTCTCTTTTGATGTCATAATTAAAGTTTAATGCTCCCTTTGAAGGTGACCGTAACACCTCCAAAAACAAAAGTCAATTAATGTATATTACAGAAATCTTGAAAAAATGGAGTGATTATAATAAGAAAAAGGAAGGGGTGTGGGGGGGTGTCACTATTATTACCTCCACCAAGGAGGTTATGTTTTCATCAGAGTTTGTCTTTGTAAAAGTACGTAGCCTCAAGGATCTCAGGAAGAGACTGTTGTTCCAAAATTTTTTACATTTGTTCCACCGAAAGGGTACCTTCGCGAAATTAGGAAACGTCTACGTGATGCAAAGGACGAAACGGTGTCTCTTTATCTGCTCAGGAGCCCAACAGAATCTAAAGAGCCAGGGTAAAAACCCCAACTGCTCGGAGATGGGGGTTCACTATATTTTAAAAAAGACTTACCACTTGAAGTCGGTGTCGGGGGAACACAACAGGAGAATGAAGAAAAATTCACCAAGGGAAGGGTTGAGTTTTAAAAAAAAGTTAGTCCAGAATCTGGTTTATTAAAAACAGCAAAAGTTGACAAAAATCAAAACTTGTGAATTATCAGAGAAGGCAGTTTACCACTAGTTTCTCTATAAAACACACACTTGTCGAAAAAAGGACACACATGCAAAAATAAGAGTTTCCTTTGTTACTTTTTATAGTCTTTAGTGACTGTTGGAGACTCCCATCCTTCAATGGCGTTATTCGTCGTAGGCTTATTATTGGTTAATGGTAGTTACTGGGCAGAACATGTCAGTCACTCCATAAGCTAATTCTAAGAAAAGCACATGCTTTTACATGTGCACCGCTTATGCTTAGCATCTGCACTGTTAGGCTAGCATGTCTTGACCACAAAAATCCTCTAGTTCGTATTCTGTTTTTTCTGCTCTACGCGCTCTTTACCACAACTACTTTCTAAAGATGTAAAATTAGATCTTCTAGGTAGAATCTGACCTCTGCTCTGAGTTCAGCGCAGGCAGGTGTGAGTTCAATCAAAACCACACACACAGACGAATCAAACCTGACTGTTCAGTACCTCTAAAATAAAAATACAAGATACAGTTGGAAAATATAACTCAGAATATAACTTAAGACTTGCAAAAATAAAAAGACTCTTCAAGTAAAACAACTTTGTAATGTAAAGATTAAGCAGACAACTAATGATGTTACTTTTCCTCTCCTCCATTTTGGTTCATGATGTATGATTTATGATGTTCACCTGACATTGTAAGATTTAAAGTCACATTCAACTCCCATTTAATACGATACGTTTAACATCTGTTTGGTTGTCTGTGTGCAAGATAACTCAAAAAGTTATGGACAGATTTAGATGAAATTTTTATGAAATGTTGACACTGGCACAAGGAACAAATGATGAAATTTTGGTGGTGATCGGGGGGGTCTGGGAGACTGATTTGCCTTGGCAGAGGTCTGTGCTTTTCTCGTTACCACCACCAAGGAGGTTATGTTTTTGCCAGCGTTGGTTTGTCCGTCTGTGTGCATGATAACTCAAAAAGTTATGGATGGATTTGGATGAAAATTTCAGGAAATGTTGATACTGGCACAAGGAACAAATGATTAAATTTTGGTGGTGATGGGGTGGGGGGGGTGGGGGGGGGGCACTGATCTGCCTTGGCGGAGGTCTGCACTCTCCGAGTGCTTTTCTACTTGTATTTGGGATTATTGATTTTGCGTCTTTTTCTTTCTTTCTTTTTCCCCTAATCTTCCTTCTGTACTATTATTTAAACCCTTTTCTGATTTCTTGCTTCTGTACACTCATATCCTTTAACCCTTTCACTTATTTAACTAGCAATTTTGTTAAATTGGAAAAAGCATGTAAACTTACTTAGATCAAAAATAGCCAAAAGTATTGCTATAATGTATAAAACCAAAAACCTTCTAAATCAGAAATCTCTCCATATATTGTACAATTCTCTTGTTCTTCCATATCTGAACTATTGTGCAGCGATATGGGGTAACAACTATAAATCAAATATTGATTCTATATTCTTACTTCAAAAAAAGGCAATTCGACTTGTCAATCAAGCACAGTACCTAGCTCCAACAAATCCCCTATTTATCTAATTAAATGCTTTAAAACTACACGATCTGGTTGACCTCAATACTCTTATTATAATGTATAAAGCCCATGAACATATGCTCCCCTACAGTCTATAGGAGATGTTTGAACCCAGGCAAAGGAATTATAATTTAAGGGGAACTGAAATCTACAAGAAAATGAAGTGTAGAACAAACATAAAAAGCCAGTGTATCTCTGTTAGAGGGGTACATCTGTGGAATAATCTGGAGCAAAACTTAAAAATGTCTTCTTCAATCTGTGCATCTAAAAGGATGTATAAATCCACTATAATAACAAAATATAGAACATTAGAAGTACGCAAAAAATAAGATATTATAGTTAATTGGTTATCATGATAGGAAGATACTACCATATTTATTGATAATTGTATTTGGAGTAAATATTTGGGGTGGATATGTATATTATAGTTTATATTGAAAATGGTTGATTATTGCAAATCTGTTTGTGTATGAGGTGACTAAAAAAAAAGTGTATATGAATGGTTTTTATGGATGTTTTGTGTTATTGTTAAAAATATACAGAGGAAAATGTGTGTTAACAAAGCAAAGGAGGCGGATCTGGTTTGATTATTAGTTTGTAAAAAGGGGGTGGGAGTCAATAAGTTATACTTCTTCCCACTCCTTTTCGAGCGCAAAAAAAATTGCATTTATTTATTTGTCCCATTCTCGCTTCTTTTTCCACCTGGATATGCACCACCTGCCCAAAAAAATCATAAATAAATACACATATATACACACACACACTTGCAGGCATGCACACAAACACACTTGTAAATAGCCCTTTGTTTGCACCTGTCTTTGTTCCGCTTAATGTCTATGTCTTATGAATTCACTTTTGTTTGTTTGTTTATTTGTTTTTGTTACCCCTGTCATAATATTTTGTCAAGCACTAAATAAAGAATAATAAAAAATAAAAAAAAGTTTGATGCTCTCACAGGTCATAGACTAGCACTAGCAGGACAAAGGAATTAGAAAATATCTGAGAAAGTGTAATTTTTCATTGAATATCATAACTAGCTGTAGATCAATAATTCCACTTGACTGGGCTAGTGTTGTGGTGTAACGTCAAAGCATCTTTATTAAACTGCTCTTACCTGATGTAGAAAATACCTAATGAATTCAGAATGCTTTTTTCCTTTTTAGAGGTTGCCACTAAAGATTTGCTTTCTCTTCAGAGGTCATTGAAAGGTGTCTTAAAATTTTTATGTATTCTTTCCTTCATCTCTCAAACCCTGCAAATGAAAGAAGCTGCAACGGAGACAGGATTTCAGGTGACCCCTCAGTTCAACACCAAGGTTGGTACCAAACAAAGTCAAAAGTTATATTATCTAATGAAACACAAATCTGTGTTGCACATCTGAAACAAATGGATCCAGAAGGTGTGTGTGCACTCACAGATAGTGTGGTTAAACGTTTAGAGGAGCAGGTGTAGGTATCTTTTCCTTTCTCAGGTGTCAAACTAGATCCATTCATTCATTATCTGAACCTGCTTTATCCTCACTGGGGCTGTGGGGGTCGCTGGAGCCTATCCCAGATACTTATGGGTGAAGGCGGGGTACACCCTGGATATGTCACCAGTTCATCGCAGGGCTGACTACTAGACTATGTTTATGTTTATGCATTTGGCAGACGCTTTTTTCCAAAGCGACTTTCAGGGGAAAACCAATCAAATCACTCAATCAATCAAATTTTATTTATATAGCGCCAGATCACAACAAAAAAGTTATCTCCTGACACTTTATATATAGAGTTGGTCCAAACCAGACTCTAAGCCAATTTACAGAAACCCAACAGAATCCTCCAGGAGCAAACACTTGTGACTGGTGACAGTGGAAGGAAAAACCTCCCTTTAACAGCAGAAACCTGGAGCAGACCCAGACTGAGGAGGATGGCCGTCTGCCTTGACCAGTTGGGGTTAAAGAGAGAGAGTAAAGAAAGAGAAAAAGAGAGAGCGATAGAGATAGAGACTGGGGGAGAGAGGGAGAAGGGGGGGAGTAGGGGGAGACACATGGATGCAGTTGAGGATAAGTGAGTGATGATGATGAAGGCAGGAGAGAGGCAGGACCACCGCAGCAGGTCCAGAGATAATCCTGGGAAAACCTTATTAATATATTTAAATGGAATGTCTGAAAGTGCGAGGACAGGAGGTGCTCTCGGAAGAGCTGGGTCTTCAGGAGCTTCTTGAAGATAGGCAGGGATGCCTCTGTTCTCGTAGTACTCGGTAGAACGTTCCACCAACATGGAACGACCTATGAAAAGAGCCTGGATTTTCTTGTACAAGGTTTGGGGACCACCAGACAACATTCCCCAGATGAGCAGAGTGGTCGTGGGGCAACATAAGCTTTTATCAGTGCACCTAAGTAGGTAGGAGCAGACCCACTGAGAATTTTGTAGGCTAGGATTAAAGATTTGAATTTGATGCGTGTTTAGACTAGATCTAAACACGCATGGATGGATGGATCTAAACTAGATCTAAACTAGATCCATCCATCCCCTAATGATCAATGATAATACCAGGGTGGGTGCGGTCCATAACTTATGTAACTAACGCTGGCGTGAAACAAAAGTGAAACTTACATATTTTCAACGTCCAACTTCCAGGTTCTATTCCTCTATTATACAGCGCATTTTACACGAAATTTTCACAATTTTTCTAACCTGTATCCACTTGACCCCCTCCACTGTTCTATGGGCCCCCCACAAATGCTGAGCCCCATGAATTTGTCAAGTTTACCCCCCCACACCTTTACACCACCCCAGTGCCAGTAATGTAGGATATAGGTGGAAGAAAACTGTCACAATCTGTCAGTGATTTCAATTGGTTGGTTGCCCCCCCCCAAGGATGAAATTCATTGAGCAGAAGTACGGATGTAAAACCAGAGGGGGGGTTGATCTCCCCCACCCCCACCCTCAACAAATCGCACCCTGGATACTACAATGGAAAGACATATTTTACATGTGAATATATCTTAGAATTATGCTCTTGTTGCATATGCACTCATTCCAGTGCCTCCAGTCATTGATTTCCTTTGTGATAATGTTCTTAAAAGATCGTGCAATAAACCCAAAACAACAGAGGCTTTTTATGTTTTCCACTCTAGTGGGAGACATCTATTACAAGCAAGGCATTTACATGCAACACAAAATGCTAGAAAGATCAATTCTCATACGTGATCTTGCCAAAATGACAGACCAGATTGCATCACACACTGCCTCACATTTTATACACGAAACAGAAAAAAAATCTGTTGAAATAAAGTTGCATTAAAATCAGGATGAGATTTGTCATAAAGACAGAGGGGGAGTGTTTTGTTGTTGTTGTTGTTTTGGTAGGAGTGTGTGTGTGTGTGTGTGTGTGTGTGTGTGTGTGGTGTGTGTGTGGGGGGGGGGGGGGGGGCAGTTATATACGTGGGGGTGCAGTCCATAACTAACATGGCGCTGGTGTGAGACAAAGGGAAAGTTTACATGCTTTCAACGTCCAACTCCCAGGTTCTATTCCTCTATTATACACGAAATTTTCACAACTTCTAACCTGTATCCACTGGATCCCCTCCATTGCTCTATGGGCCCCCCCACAAATGCTGGGCCCCATGAATTTGTCATGTTTACCCCCCCACACATGTTCACGAATTCTGAGACTGGTGACAGTTTGGTTCAGGTGAACGTTAGTGCCAGTAATGTAGGATATAGGTGGAAGAAAACTCAGTCACAACCTGCCGGTTATTTACATTGGTTGGTTGTCCCCCCATTGAGCAGAAATAGGGATGTAAAAACCAGAGGGGGGGTTGATCACCCCACCCCTCCAACAAATCGCACCCTGATTACACTGGTCAACAACAAATTTATTGTTTAAGTTTTTTGAGCTGATTTAGGATAATGTTGGTGTGCTGAATCCAAAAATCACATTCATTTTGCTCAATCAGGTCAACTTTCTGAACTATGCTACATATTGGCTTTTTAACATTTTTGCTTACATTTATGGGCATTTTTACATCATATGATACAAAATTCTTTCATATTTCTTGCAATAAACGAGTTCTGAAGATTTTACTTTTGCCAATTTATGATTAATGGTTTTTTTAAATATTACAGGTGAATGAAATGGCTTCGACGAGAAGATCTTGCAAAAATAAGCCTGACGTATTCTGCTACATCTGCAGTGAATACACCATTGTACCTAACAGGAATCAAGTCACAAGTTTCATAAAGTGTGCTTACCAATCTTATTTTGGAATTAATTATTATATTTTGTGAGAAGATCAATTTTTTCAAAATCAAATGAGCAAAAAAACCTGACCTGATTGAGAAAAACAGATGTCATTTTTGGATTTAGCGGTGCAAAATGGTCCTAATTCAGTTGAAAAAACCTAGAAAACCTGCAAAAAACATTTTTTTGTAACCCAGTGTTATAATATATAAGCATAGACAGAGTGCCTCCTTTTTAAAGATTTTGGCCATTTAGTAAATCAGCAATTCAGTCACTTGTTTGCATCTTTTCAGGGAAATTTCACAGGTGTAGAGAGCTAACGTGGAAAGGAATTAGTTTATTTTCTTTGTTTTAATTTTGAAAGCAAATAAAAGGATTTAACTGAACATAATAGACAAAACTGACAAAATTGCAAAAGAAAATGTGTTGCTTCTATTCAGTTGTTTAATATTTTATCTTGTAAATATATGTGTATTATCTTTTTCTACATTTGATAAACATCTACCTTGGTTTGGAAGCAGAAATGATACTTTAGTCCAGTGGTTCCCAACCTTTTTTGGCTTGTGACCCGATTTTAACATCACAAATTTCAAAACAGAGACATTTTTTGCTAAAATGAATTTGTTTTTGATCATGGAATAGTTTGCTATACTATCTGGCAAATAAGCATTAATTTTAGACGACATTTAGGCTATATAATGTATATAATGCATAGGGGTGTGTATTGGCAAGAATCTGGCGATACAATACAAATCACAATACTAGGATTGCAATACGATATATCACAATATATCGTGGTACTGTTAAAAAGGCAATTTTTTGTTTGTTTCTTTTTTTTTAATGATTATTTCCTTGAAGAATAGAATTACACCAGAAATCTGCACAAATACTAAACACATTTTTATTTGATCAGAACAGGATCTAATGCTGTATCACAAAATGTTGCTGTGTTAAAACTTAAATTCTGTTTTACAGACATCACAGTTTAAGATCCTGTTCAAATGTTCATATTCTATTAGTTCAGAACTAACATCATAGCATCATTTTTGTGCAATCCCAACAAAGGAACTAACATTATTTAATAAAAGAGTGTTAAATAATAATAAATAAAATATAAAAAACCAAAAAAACGAAAATGAATCTCTACAATATCTGTATTTGAATAAATACCTAAAAATATCGATACAGTATTGTGAAATTAAATATCGCACTATATTGCAGAACCAATATTTTCTTACACCCCTAATAATGCACCTTTTTGGTGCCTTCTCAGTTTCTCTTGGTGATGTTTTAGCGAGGCCAGGCGGGTGAAGAAATCTTCCCATTCTCTGTTCGGTTCGGTTTTCTGACTGTGACTGTGTCCGGGCAGGCTGAAGCGTAGTAATAAACGTGGTCACATGATCAGGTCAATCAAGATATACCCTCTCAGATATTATATCCTTTTATTTGAACTTGATTTTTATTAGGAAAAGTGTGTGGTGTTTTAATTACAATGAAATATACCGTAATTTCCGATGTATAAGCCGCTACTTTTTTTCCACACGCCGTGAACCCGTGGCTCAAAAAAGATGTGGCTAATTTATGTTTTCCGGGCTAACGATCAATCCAGCTGTCAAAAAAGGAAATAGAGCTGCTGCACATAAGCTTGGCATCAATGAATCGATGATGTCAAGTAAAGCCTTTAAAATTCTGTGTAAAAGTAAAATGAGGCGCAATGGCCACAGATTTGCATCACACTTTAGGTATTGAACTAACATGGGGTTTAAAGCTTTACTATGATTGCCCAGATAGCAAAGAGATACTGGGATGCATCCGGAACAGAATCGCACCCTGACTCGGCCTGAAACTGTTTGGCAGATCCGTCCCAGTGTCCCAACCCACATCGGGAAAAAACAGGTACTGCTCCGCGAAATGGATCTTCTACAGAAACGGTCCAGCTCTGGCCCAGCTCCGTTCAGTGACATCTAGAATATCCACAAGAATCATGTTGGCCCAGATTTGTATTACAATTCTGGTCCAGATCAGCATTACAACTTTGAAAATCAGTCTTGGTTGTGTGATGGGAGATTGTTCTGGGCCGAATCTGTCAGCCAGCACAACTCTGCAACTGCTAGAAAGACGGATCAGATGCAGATTCGGTCCAAAGTCAGAAAACGGATGTAAGCTATAAACAGATGTAAAGACTTTAATGCGGATCCGGCCCAAAGGTAATTGCTATCTGGGGAGACATTGGAGACCGGGTGGGTGCGGCTTATAGTCAGGTGCGGCCAATACTCCAGAAAGTACAGTATATTCATTCATTCATTCATTATTTGAACCCGCTTTATCCTCACTAGGGTCACAGGGGTCGCTTGGAACCTATCCTAGCTACATAGGGGAGAAGGCGGGGTACACCCTGGACAAGTCACCAGTTCATCGCAGGACTGAACATATAGAGACAATCAATCACTCTCACATTCACACCTATGGGCAATTTAGATTAACCAATTAACCTATTAGTGCATGTCTTTGGATGGTGGGAGAAGCCGGAGTACCCGGAGAGAACCCACGCAGACACGGGAGAACATGCAAACTCCACACAGAAATGTCCCACCGTCGACTGGTGTTGGAATGGAACCCAGGACCTTCTTGCTGTGAGGCACAAGTGCTAACCACTGCACCACCGTGTCGCCCAGAAAGTACCGTATATTGAATCATTAGAGAATATTTTTATTAGTTTTTTTTTTTTTAATCTTTTATCAATAAGTAGACATTTCAGGCAACCTCTTTTGAATTCCAGGCGACCCCAAGGTTGAAAAACACTGCTTTTACAGGGTGGGGAAGCAAAATTTACAATATTTTGAGGCAGGGGTTGAAAGACAGTGTATGACCAATTAGTTTATTGAAAGTCATGACAATTTATTTGCCACAAGAAAATTTACATAATAGAAAATGTTTTTATTCTATGTGTCCTCCTTCTTTCTCAATAACTGCCTTCGCACGCTTCCTGAAACTTGCGCAAGTGTTCCTCAAATATTCGGGTGACAACTTCTCCCATTCTTCTTTAATAGTATCTTCCAGACTTTCTCGTAATAGTTTTGCTCATAGTCATTCTCTTCTTTCCATTATAAACAGTCTTTATGGACACTCCAACTATTTTTGAAATCTCCTTTGGTGTGACGAGTGCATTCAGCAAATCACACACTCTTTGACGTTTGCTTTCCTGATTACTCATATGGGCAAAAGTTTCTGAAAAGGTATGGATAATAGTGTTAGGTATGATTATGACATCAATATATGTTTGGTTTCAAAACAATTGATGTAGTGCCTGCTGAGAAAAAACAACTAAATGTTCATTGTAAATTTTGCTTCCCCACCCTGTATGCAATATAATGATGAAATAAACTAGCCAATTCCAACAGCAGTGTCTAAAATATATTTCTATATTTCATCAGTGACTGCATATACATCTGTATTGAGACAGGAGGGCAAAAAAAGTGCACTGTTTCGCAAAAATGTAAACAACCTGTGAAGTGACTCCATTAACAATGACTAAGCCCATAATCCTGTTCTTGCACATTGTTCAAAAATACTTTTTTTCATGGCCTTGATAAAAGCGGACACAGATATTACCTAAGATTCATTAGCTTCTGAGGTGGTCCATGGGGAAAAGGGACAATTGCAACTTGCCCTAATGGAATATTCATGGATTTGAAGACATTGAATGTGTCCTTGGGTGAGCAATCCTTTGCTTTTCATACATTTAACGTATTCACAAGGCATGCTCTCACTCACCCACACACATATACGCACACCTCACACGGACAGATAACATGGGCGTATTACTGCGGTAACAGATAAAACACCCGCCTCTCTGACGATCGTAAAAATATGTTGGGATTCAATTTGCACAGTATATTCACTCCTACGCTTATGGGACCCAGTGAACACGAGGAAATCTACCAATGTTTTGTCTTGTCTGTATTTTAGAAACTTCACACAATGTGATTTCAGGATTTGTTTCTTACAGCTCTTCACTTCCATTTGAGCAGATTGGATGCAATGGTTCCACTGAGCAAACAGCAGATAGTATTTGACATTTATTCAGGGGCATTGCAGTGTGAAGGTTATCGGTGGAATTTTTTAGGCTTGTGCCATATCTGATGACTTTCTTTCTAGTAAGCCTTACATTTGAGTTGAAAGGCATGTTCCCTCTTGTAGTTAGATATAACGCTTCTTTCCCTTTCACAAGACTGGCAGATGGCGGTGAGACTGTAGACAATATATGTCAGCATGTGGTATTACGGTCACATGGTGATGATGTACGTTTAGAAGGTTCAGTCTTAGCTGTGTGTTAGTATTAGTTTTATCTCCATGGAAACCATCCTGCTACAGATAAAACTGGAACAATAGAGTTACCTAATATTTTCATTCCCACAGCCTTCCGAATACATATATTTCTCAAAAATTACTAGAAATTAAAATCAATAAAATCCTGTGTGATCATTTACTCTGAATTAATCACATATCGTTAGCCTTATAGCATAATAACCTAACTCATACACAAATGGACAAAAGTACTGGGACAAGTTGAATTCAGGTGTTTCTTTTCTTACAGGGGTCTGGGCAACAAAACAATAATGACAAATATTGTACAATAGTTTTATACTGTAATCAATATCATATTGATTATTAATATTGGTGTTTATATCTCAAATCAGTATGAACAGGACATCTTACAGCTGTAGACATGATGCATTCCAATATTTCTGTCCATGTAGTTTATAAACATCAATACTTCCTTAAAGATTAATGGGAAATTTTTCTTCCTAAATGAGATGTGAAGAAAGTAGATGGTTAGTCAGATTTAGTCAGAGCACGAAAAATATTTTTTAGAAATTTAGGGGTAGAACATTTAAAATCATGTTCATGGATAAAAAATAATAATCAATATTGAGAGAAATTAAGTGAAAACCATCTCTGGGGCAATGTAATAAACTGTGATAAACTACTTAAGAAAGGTTAAGAGAGAAAAAAATCATATGGAAACTGTCATAAAAGTAGCACTGGGTCTTTATGGGTTGCGTAAAAAACATTTCTAAGGCATTCTGGAAGCAAAGATAACAATTTAAACCAAACTAACCAATGCATCCATAATTATCCTAATATAAAACTATATCATGACATTTCTCATTATTGTTTTTTTATCCCAGACCCCTTTTTGAAAAGAAACACCTGAATTCAACATGTCCCAATACTTTTGTCCATTTGTGTATGAGTTAGGCAATTGTGCTAATGATGTATAATTGATATAATTCCACAGTAAGTGAACAATTACAAACAGTCAACCTGTGTAACATCCACCAGAACAACCCATTTTGATGTTTAGGTTACACTAGACAGTCCCTCCAGGATTTCACAGGGATTTTTTTTTTTGATTGCTGCGGCCTAAAATGCCTGATTTTGCAGCAGCTTTTCCAAAAATTTGCAGTGAAAGTTGCGATGATTTGAGGCTTCTTTTATTAAAGTCACAGGAACATGGGTATTTACAAATTACCTAGAACAGTCTTTTTTGACTTTTTAGCCTTAAAAGCACCACAAAGCAATGGTTTTAAACAAAACAGGCTTTTTTTCATTTATTCATTTATTTGTTTTGAGCAGCCAATGAGAGCGGAGTGTCACAGAACACCAGCCAATGAGAGCGTAGCGTCACAGAACATCAACCAATCAGTGTGCAGCGTCACAGAACGCCAGCCAATGAGAGCGCAGTGTCACAGAACGTCAGCCTAAGAGAGCGCAGCATCACAAAACATCAACCAATCAGAGCGTAGCGTCACAGAACGTCAGCCAATGAGAGCGCAGCCTCACAGAACATCAACCAATCAGTGTGCAGCATCACAGAATGCCAGCCAATGAGAGCACAGTGTCACAGAACGTCAACCAATGAGAATGTAGCGTCACAGAACGTCAGCCAATCAGAGCGCAGCGTCACAGAACATCAACCAATCAGAGCGTAGCGTCACAGAACGTCAGCCTAAGAGAGCGCAGCATCACAGAACATCAACCAATCAGTGTGCAGCATCACAAAACACCAGCCAATGAGAGCACAGTGTCACAGAACGTCAACCAATGAGAATGTAGTGTCACAGAACATCAGCCAATCAGAGCGTAGCGTCACAGAACGTCAGCCTAAGAGAGCGCAGCATCACAGAACATCAACCAATCAGTGTGCAACATCACAAAACACCAGCCAATGAGAGCACAGTGTCACAGAACGTCAGCCAATGAGAACATATTGTCACAGAACGTCAGCCAATGAGAGCGAAGCGTCACAGAATATCAACCAATCAGAGCGTAGCGTCACAGAACATCAGCCAATCAGAGTGCAGCATCACAGAACATCAACCAATCAGTGTGCAGCATCACAGAATGCTAGCCAGTGAGAACGTAGCGTCACAGAACGTCAGCCAATGAGAGCGCAGCGTCACAGAACATCAACCGATCAGAGCATAGCGTCACAGAACGTCAGCCTAAGAGAGCGCAGCGTCACAGAACATCAACCAATCAGTGTGCAGCGTCACAAAACGCCAGCCAATGAGAGCACAGTGTCACAGAACGTCAGCCAATGAGAACGTATTGTCACAGAACGCCAGCCAATGAGAGCGCAGAATCACAGAACATCAGCTAATGCGAGCACAGCATCACAAAACACCAGCCAATCAGAGCACAGCATCACAGAACGCCAGCCAATGAGAGCATAGAGTCACACAACCTGAGAGGCTGATCCTTAGTTTTTCTCTTTCCTGTTGTGCTGTTTCAATTATAGCAAACATTTTTTTTGTAATAAATAACTTATATATACAGATGCAATGTAGAGCAACATCACTTTCATCCAAATACATGCAATACATTAGAGTGTTTACATTGTTTTTCAGTCAACTGGTGCTTCTATGAAACTGGGTTTATTTTGGTGTCTGGCACTTTGCCAGCTTTTTCAGACCCAAAAATAAAAGAGAAATTTAGACCATTTTGGATCGAACTGGAAAATCAGGACCAAAAGACGTAATGAAAACCAACATAATAATGCAACTTGTGGTGTTACTGCACAAATCTTTTTTCATCAAAATATAAACCAAGCCTCTTCAAACTTCTGTGGCCTATTTTCAGGCTATAGAAAAGTATCTCATGTCTCAGACTTTGGCTGATCCCAGGTTTTTTTTTTTTTTTTAGTTACCTCGCCCCTGTTTTTGGTTCGATTTGTTTTCTTTCTTTGTTAACACTCCAGCAGCAAAACTATTGGTTGCATTAACACCAAATTGGATTTATAGATTGCCAGTGACCAAGAACAGATCTGATTACATTTTGGGAACAGTAGGTCAAAGTTCAAATTTTTTATGAATTTATAAAAAATCTTTTTTTTTTTCCCTATTTATTTGTAATGGGTGACAATTCACATGTCTGTAGCAGCAAAACTATTGGTTGAATTCACACCAAATTGGGTTTATAGATTACCAGTGACCCAGAATAGATGTGGTTACATTTTGGGAAAAGTAGGTCAAAGTTTAAATTTTTTCTGAATTTTTAAAATCTTTTTTTCTCCCATTTACTTATAATGGGCGAAATTTCAATTGTCTATAAAAGCATCAGGTTTGTTTCAATTTACTTCAAACTTGCCACATATACAGGGTGGGGAAGCAAAATTTACAATATTTTGAGGCAGGGATTGAAAGACAGTGTATGACCAATTAGTTTATTGAAAGTCATGAGAATTTATTTGCCACAAGAAAATTTACATAATTGAAAATGTTTTTATTCTATGTGTCCTCCTTCTTTCTCAATAACTGCCTTCACACGCTTCCTGAAACTTGCGCAAGTGTTCCTCAAATATTCGGGTGACAACTTCTCCCATTCTTCTTGAATAGTATCATCCAGACTTTCTGGTAATAGTTTTGCTCATAGTCATTCTCTTCTTTCCATTATAAACAGTCTTTATGGACACTCCAACTATTTTGGAAATCTCCTTTGGTGTGACGAGTGCATTCAGCAAATCACACACTCTTGGACGTTTGCTTTCCTGATTACTCATATGGGCAAAAGTTTCTGAAAAGGTATGGATAATAGTGTTAGGTATGATTATGACATCAATATATGTTTGGTTTCAAAACAATTGACGTAGTGTCTGCTGAGAAAAAACAACTAAATGTTCATTGTAAATTTTGCTTCCCCACCCTGTATAGAGGCAATTGATTTGACATCAGCACGCACACAGACATGATGACATCAGCTGGATCGATGCTAAAATAAGCTACACTATGTTTATGTTTATGCATTTGGCAGACGCTTTTTTCCAAAGCGACTTACAGGGGAAAACCAATCAAATCACTCAATCAATCAAATTTTATTTATATAGCGTCAGATCACAACAAAAAAGTTATCTCATGACACTTCATGTATAGAGTTGGTCAAAACCAGACTCTGAGCCAATTTACAGAAACCCAACAGAATCCTCCTGGAGCAAACACTTGTGACTGGTGACAGTGGCGAGGAAAAACTTCCCTTTAACAGCAGAAACCTGGAGCAGACCCAGACTGAGGAGGATGGACGTCTGCCTTGACCAGTTGGGGTTAAAGAGAGAGGGTAAAGAAAGAGAAAAAGAGAGAGTGATAGAGATAGAGACTGGGGGAGAGGGGGAGACACATAGAGGCAGCTGAGGATAAGTGAGTGATGATGATGAAGGCAGGAGAGAGGCAGGACCACCGCAGCAGGTCCAGAGATAATCCTGGGAAAATCTGTGATAATCCTGGGAAAACCTTATTAATACATTTAAAATGGAACGTCTGAAAGTGCGAGGACAGGAGGTGCTCTCGGAAGAGCTGGGTCTGCAGGAGCCTCTTGAAGATAGGCAGGGATACGTCTGTTCTAGTAGTACACGGTAGAATGTTCCACCAACGTGGAACAACCCATGAAAAGAGCCTGGATTGTCTTGTACAAGGTTTGGGGACCAGCAGACAATGTTCCCCAGATGAGCGGAGTGGTCGTGGGGCAACATAAGCTTTTATCAGTGCACCTAAGTAGGTAGGAGCAGACCCACTGAAAATTACAATACATGCGAGGGGGCGGGGTTTGTTGTACCTGGCACCACTTGGTTTGTTTTGTTTTGTTTTGGTGGGGGCAGTGGTAATAACTGACCATTGATTAGATTCCGTCAGAGGTGACTCTAATTCACGCATAAGTTTGGAAAAGTTTCTCCTCTTACAGTGGCATGAAATACCATCAGTTCATGTATAATACGTCTTTGATTTGGACTGAGAGGAGAACGCTTTAGAAGTAATGTGTATATTGTTGTTTTTTTGCATGGTAGTTCTTTCATGTTTTATGCTCCTGCAGCTTTAAGCATCATTTGAGGTCTAACTGAGCTCACTGTGCAGTGTCTTTGTGTTGAGGTGATAGTTCAAGTCTGAAATACTCCTACGATGTTAAAATTCTTTACTGCTGAAACTGCATATAACGGTGCTTTTATTAATGACTCCATTTGGCCTTCTTTCTTTTTTTTTAATACATAAAATAGTCCATTTTAGGGCCAAGCCACATTTGATTAACCATTTTCATCTTGTTTATAATGTCACTGTGGGTGGGATGTGTTCAGTGATTTATGGGGTCAAGGTGTGTGAAATTAATCAAAATCAATGCTTTAGTTTGACAACCTTTTATCACCATGTACCACAATCATAGAAACATCCTTTTACTCTCTCCTCCAATGTCCACACAGTAGTCTGGGCCGTCCAGCAGGATTATCACTTGTAGAAAAGATATCTCCATAATGAACATCCTTCACCAGTGGCGGAATAATTAGGCTTAGGTTATTTTAGGAGAGACTGTGATGAATACATATGCACCAGTAATTATAGGGCTTTAATGAAAACAGTAACAGGACATTTGAATGGTTCAAGTGTGCTTTTGAATCAAAATCTTGTTGTGTTAATTTTCCAAATGTTATGCCAGGCATGATTAATTGTAGTGACAGGACATGATATTAAATGACACTGGAAGAAATCTCAATATAAACAGCACCTGTTGATTAAGTGCTGGGCACAAAATGTTAACAAAGTAAAAAAACAAAACTCTAATTATGAAGTGTGTACAATTATTTACATTTATGTAAATAATTCAGATGTAGCCAACTGAGGCCCAATGACCTGGGGGTGCTGTAAGGGGGGGGGCAAACATGACAAATTCATGGGGCCCAGCATTTGTGGGGGGCCAATAGAGCAGTGGAGGGGGTCCAGTGGATACAGGTTAGAAGTTGTTAAAATTTTGTGTAAGATCTGCTGTATAATAGTACGCAGCCTTAGATCCTCGGGGGGGCAGAGGGCTCCTGGCTGTTCCAAAGTCGAGGCTTAAATCGAAAGGTGACCGAGCCTTTTCCATCAGGGCCCCTCGACTTTGGAACAGCCTGCCCGAGGAGATAAGGCTTGCGGAATCAGTGACATCTTTTAAATCACTTCTTAAAACACATTTTTATAGACTTGCTTTTATGTGATGTCTGTCCCTTTTTAACTTTTAATTTCTAATTTTAATTTTTAAATTTGATCCTGTTTAATTATTAATTTGTTCTCTAATTGTGTTTCTTCTGTTTTAGTGTTTTTACTTGCTTCATGTTTCCTGCTGTTGTGCCCTCTGTCAAAGCACTTTGTAAACTTTGTTTTTAAAGTTGCTATACAAATAAAGTTATTATTATTATTATTATTATTATTATTATTATTATTATTATTATAGAGGCATAGAAGCCAGGAGTCGGACATTGAAAGCATGTTAAGTTTCACTTTTGCTTCACGCCAGGGTTAGTTACGTTAGTTATGGACACCACACACACACACACACACACTCCAACAAATCAATAAGATACTGAATTTTAGAAAAGGGCCCACATTGTTTTGCTTTCATGGGGCCCACAGTTGCTAGCCCCACCCCAGCCAATGATGACGGGACCAAGGTGACTCACCTGTGCCCTGTCCCGACCTGTGACCCCGGACCTGCTCCCTCACCCTCACCTGTCCAGATGGACCTCCTCCCTCATCTAGTAAGGGCATTTTCACACAGCGTACTCGAGTCCGTAGTGTACTTGGATACGCTCACACCTTTCCCACAGTTCACACATGCGTACCACGGCCCACGCCTGAGTACGAGTGGGTGTTACAGGGCCAAAACAGTGGGTGGTGGTGTGGAAGGAATTCTGTCACTATCCTACAAACGGGTAAGTCAGAAGAAGCCAAACCTTGTCTATCTGTTAGCCTGTTTGAGGCAAAGTGAAGCAGAGCGACCTTCGTTGTCCCTGATACATCACCGAGTTTTTCAGTTGATAAGGCGAGTCCGTGCCACGTGGATCCGAGGCTTTTTCAGGAGACAACAGGAACGCCCTCTATGGTCTTGTGGGGATTAACTCACTTTCATTGTCAGAGTGGTGATTAGGTCACTTCGGGCACGGATCGCTTTCACACGGCAACATACCGTGCTGGAGTGTGGGCAGTCCGTACCCAGGACTACCTTCCCAACTGGACTCGGGTGTGGTACTTCAGCACGGAACGGTTGCATTCTAATGGATAAAATTAAGCAGGCTTTGGCGTCCAGCATACTTGGATACGGACTCGAGCACATTGTGTGAAAACACCCTTAGTAAGTAAGTGAATTTTATTTATACAGCACTTTTCACAGATAAAATCACAGTGTTTTACAGTTTAGAATAAAATGTTAATAAAAGCTTAAAATAAAATAAATCAAATGTCATACATACACCAGGATGAAAACAAAACACTAGAACAGAGAAACAGACAATAACACAAGCCCATAAAACATCAGCCCATAGATGGACCCCCAACGTACTGCATCTTTACAGACTGGAACTACATCAGCAAGTGGATGTCCATCAGTCCTGATCACATCTCAATCAATCAAATTTTATTTATATGGCACCAAATCGTAACAAAAGTTATCTCATGACACTTTACATATAGAGCTGGTCAAAACCAGACTCTGGAGCCAATTTACAGAAACTCCACCCTCCAGAAGCAAACACTTTTGAGTGGTGACAGTGGAAGGAAAAACTTCCACTTAACAGGCAGTAACCTGGAGCAGACCCTTACTCCTGGAGGATGGACGTCTGCCTTGATCAGGTGGGGTTAAAGAGAGAGGGTAAAGGAGGAGAAAAGAGAGAGAGTGAGGGAAGGGGGGAAGTAGGGGGAAATACTTGAATGGAATGGATGGACTGAACTTGAACTGGGGCGGCTGTGGCTCAGGTGGTAGAGCGGGTCGTCCAATAACCAAAGGATTGGCGGTTCCAATCCCGCTCTGTTCTAGTCAGTCTGTTGTGTCCTTGGGCAAGACACTTCACCCTCCCTGCCTCCAGTGCCACTCACACTGGTGTATGAATGTTTGGTGGTGGTCAGAGGGGCTGTAGGTGCAAATTGGCAGCCACACTTCTGTCAGTCTGCCCCAGGGCAGCTGTGGATACAAATGTAGTTTACCACCACCAGAGTGTGAATGTGAGAGCGAATGAATAACGGGTCAATAATGTAAAGTGCTTTGGATGTCTAGAAAAGTGCTATATAAATCCAATCCATTATTTTTTTTTTTTTTTTTTATGGGCTCAGCTGGCTGACAGGCAGCTGTCTGTACCGATAAGGCAACAGCCGACACCAACTGTACTCCCAGTCATCATTGCCCATTTTTCTGACACCTTTGCTTGTGTATCCACTTTTATTTGGACATTTTAGAAGGGAGTATCTCACACTACTTTTTTTTTTTTTTTTTTCCTACTTGTCTTGTCCAGCGTCCTAACAGCAGAATGGTCGTCTGGTTCCTTTTGGTGCTGAACAAATTTGCTTTTCCAAGGGTAACTTCCAATCTATTATTATTATTATTAGAAAGTAGAACAGCTGGAGCTAGTATAATTACACTGGGTTACAAAAAAAATTTTTTGCAAGTTGTCTAGGTTTTTTCAACTGAATTAGGACCATTTTGCACCACTAAATCCAAAAATGACGTGTTTTTCTCAATCAGGTCAGGTTTTTTTGCTAATTTGATTTTGAAAAATTTGATCTTCTCACAAAATATAATAATTAATACCAAAATAAGATTGGTAAGTACACTTTATGAAACTTGTGACTTGATTCCTGTTAGGTACAATGGTGTATTCAGTGCAGATGTAGCAGAATACGTCAGGCTTATTTTTGCAAGATCTTCTAGTTGATTTCTATTTCATTCACCTGTAATATTTAAAAAAAATATTAATCATAAATTGGCAAAAGTAAAATCTTCAGAACTCGTTTATTGCAAGAAATATGAAAGAATTTTGTATCATATGATGAGCAAAATTAATGTGATTTTTGGATTCAGCACACCAAAATTATCCTAAATCAGCTCAAAAAACCTAAACAATAAATTTGTTGTTGACCAGTGTTATTAACAGCTGGGACAAATGTCCATGGGAGTGGATCTCTCCTTCACTGTGGTTCTTCCTGAGGTTTTTCTTCTCCCACTGGGTTTTTTGGAGTTCTTCCTTGCTGAGAAGGAGATTCTAAGGACGGGGGATGCCCGGGACATTAATCCATTTCCTTCATGGACTGTTTATTTGACTGTTACTTATTTTCATATCCAGCAAATTCTGTAAAGCCCTGTGAGGCGACCTTGTTGTGATATTGGGCTCTACAAATAAAACTGAATTAACCCTTTCATGCATGAATTATGAGAACTTTAATCAAGATATTTTTCCTGAGTGTTTTTAGTCCTCTTTAGGCATGAAAAAAACAATGCGATTGAAAATTTTCTTATGACCCTATTTTTAATGGAGTTGCAAAAATGTCCATTCAGCTGGATACCATGCGTTTAATTTTTGAAGCCAAGAAACGTGTATTTACTGATATACTGTGTAACAACTATGAAATAAGAACATTTTAGTGCTGCTAATGTGATGTTTTCTCACATTTTAACATACTCTAATACTTATCATTCCTCACTTCATGGAGATAATATGCAAAAAAAAAAAAAAAAAACACTTTCTGTTTAAACCTGTTAATTACAGTCTAATAACAATAACAAGGAACTGATTTACACTCAAACATGTTAGTGCAGATCAGGTTTATCAAGAACAGCAATGTTGCAGTAATGGTATGAATTTCAGTGTATAGGATGATGCACCAGTGTCCAAGGTGTTTGCTGATATGGAACTAAAACAACAAAACCCATGAATATGCAAGAGAACAGCTTTGTCCACTGTAGTGACCACTGTGCACGAAAGGGTTAAATTCACGGAACATGCTGATCACTTACATCACTCCGGTCCTCGAGGGCCGGTATCCTGCATGTTTTAGATATTTCCCTCTTCCATCACAGCTGGAAGCCATTCCATCATTACCAGGCTTCTGCAGAGCATGATGATGAGCTGAACATTACTTGAACCAGGTGTGATGGAAGAAGGAAATATCTAAAACATGCAGGATACCGGCCCTCAAGGACCGGAGTTTGACACCCTTGACTTACACAATGTTAAATCACTTACACAAGAAAACTGTGTGTGGTATTTCCTCCTGTTTTGCTACTCCCGTACCTTTCTACCATATCTCTAAATGCACATATAGTCACATAAATAGAAGAATATCAAAGAAGCCCTGGATCAGGTTTTCTCAAAGGTTTGTGATGAGCACAGCTGCATCAGCCCGGCACAAAGGCCTTCATTAGTAATGAATACAACACAGCGGTAAATATAATTTTCCCGTCACTTTGCCATCCTTCTCTTCCAAATCACCAGCTCCTACATCTCAGCTTCCGACTGAACAAGAAAATGAATAATGAGCATTATTTGGCTGATCTTCTACGCTTGGTCTTTTGCTAAGTCATCTTTCTATGACCTCCATCCACAGTCACTTTCTGAATTAATGTCATTGTGCTGTCAAGCTTTTAAGACACAATACTTCTTAAACTGTTTTATGAAAAAAGGAATGGTCAGTGAATAGCACACATAAAACTTCAATGACTGCTGCATAAATATAATAATCCAGCGTGACTTGACAACGTATAAGAATGTGCAGTCGAAAACTGGGTATACACAGAGTGATTTTAGAGTTTTAAAGATGAAGAAAAGATAAGAAAACAGAGCATCATCTTAGATCAGCCAATATAATTATAATAATTAGGACAAATATCATCTCAACCTGCCGTTTTAACAGTGTAAATGCATTATGCATGTTTTTGACTTCATTAGAAATTGGATTACTGTTGAACTGGACCTGCCAAAGTAATCACTACTAGAAAGAAAAATAATAAATAAATCTGAATCACTGATCATCAAAAATATTTTAACTCATAAAGACCAAGGGCTCCTTTCCAAATAATTTTTCCTCTCTATTTAACCTTTCTTAAATGATTTGTCACCATTTATTATATTATTATCCTTTGTATTTTGCAGTTTTTCTAGTGAAAATCTGGTATTTTTGTATATCAAATATATCTAATTCAGTGATCATATAGATGCTCAAAAAAAGCTCAGAATAAAGTTGAGGGTTATTGTATGAAAAACTGAGAAAACTGAAGAAAAAGTGACTTTTTCAGTAAAATATATCATTAATTGAACACAAAATAATCATCATCTCCATCCACTGTCATTGATCCAGCTCCGTGGGTTTTAGTGGTGAATCAATGTTGTAGAAGATGACGGTGTTTCCATTGTAACTACAGAGCCTCTGAACATCCAAATGGGTCATATCTGATGACCATGAAAAAATGACAAACTGTATTTTACAGCAATTATTTGCATATATTGACAGGATAAGTGCAGTGGTTCCCAACCTTTTTTGGCTCGTGACCCCATTTTAGCATCACAAATTTCTTTAGCATCACCAGAACGGAGACATTTTTTTGCTCAAATAAATTTGTTTTTGATCATGTAATAATTGTTATACTATGTTGGAAATAAGCGTTAATTTTAGACAACATTTAGTCTATATAATGTATATGATTACAGACAGAGGCAGTAAAGCCAGGTGTAGATTACTGCATAAAGTGAGAATTTTATTTTCCTTGGTCAGGATATGTACAGTCAGTCCAGCTTGGATTTACAAGGCTGACAATTAATACTGAACAAACAAGAACTCAAACGACGAATTATGAAAGAGCTGCAGCATCTGAAACTGACCACAATGAACATTTGACAGATAAACAGAACCACAGTGCTACAGTTTCAGACTCACAGTTTGTCATGTCTTTTATGGATTGGGATTGTCTCTGTCAACTCACCATATATTTTCTATTAGTAAGTTTTTCTTAATTTTTATCAATTACTAGAAATTTCAGGGGACCCCATTTGAATTCCAGGCGACCCCATGTGGAGTCCTGAGCCCAAGGTTGAAAAACACTGGATTAGTGGATGGACAGGTATTAACCCTTTCATGCATACTGGTCACTACAGTGGACAGCTATTCTACAGCTGTTCTCTTGTATATTCATGGATTTTGTTGTTCTTTTCGTTGTTGTTGTTGTTGTTTTTTACACATATCTTCATTAAAGTTTTAAGACACTACATATCTTTTCTGGCATGAAGTGGTAACATTATATAGATCTCTCCTGAGCATCCCAGAATCACAAGCCCTCCCCATAGTTTTCACACAATTTATCAGTAAATACATATTTCTGTGCGTCAAAAATTAAACGTGTGGTGTCCAGCTGAGTGGACATTTTTGCAACTTCATGAAAAATAGGTTCATAAGATTTTTTTTTTTTTTTTCATTATTATTTTTTTATGTTTTTTTTTTTTTTTTTTTAATTATTATTGTTATTTCTTTTAAAATTATTATTATTTATTTTTCAGAAGAAAATTTTTAATCGCATTGTTTTTTTTTCATGCCTGAAGAGGAATAAAAACACTCAGCAAAAAATTTGGATTAAGGTTCTCATAATTCGTGCATGAAGGGGTTAAACTCTTTAGATCAGCAGATGCTTTTGGTTGCCAGTGGCTGTTTGGGTCTTTATGGGTTAATGGTTTCAGCTACAATTTAATCTTAAAATCAGTAATTCCAGTTGAGACCCATGATATTGGCCAGATATGAGGTGTTACACACTATCACTGTGTAACATGTCATATCTGTACCGATTCATCAGCCAAAGTGATTATTGGTCTATCTCTAGTTCAAACACACCTGCTTACAGTCCTGTAACCAAAGACTGCCAGGGACAAATTTCCATCAGTCATACATGTAGGATGACCATCTCACTTTGACTATAATTACTGCATCCTTTAACTGACCAATAGGAATGCAGCTGACACTAATATAAAAATGTTTAAAAAAAAAAAAAAAAATTCCTCAAGCTCTCTTTTCAAGACCATCTTGTGTGTCTTGAGGTTAAGGTTAACTCACTTTATTATCCCTGTAGGGAAAGTCTCTGCATTTTATAATACACATAGCACCTAGCATTAGCACTTAGCACATTAGGAACAGTGAGCTGCCACTGACAGCGCTCTGGGACCAATTCCAGATCTTCATCAGTACTGTGGTCATGGGCACTGACAGGAGAATTAACCTACATATATCTGTTTTTGATGGTGGAGGACCCGGAGGACCTGGAGGAAACCCACACGGCTGGAAGAGAACAGGAAAAACTCAAGACAAAAAAGCTGCAGTTTGTTTGGAAATCGAACACAGAACCTTGAAGCAGAAGTGCTGACCATTACCTCCAAATTCTCCCCTTAATCTTTTCAGATATATGTCAGGGTAGAGACTGCGATCTGGTAGGATCGGCAATTCTACCAGTAGAAACTCCGATCAGAGTCTCTAACCCTAACCCTAACCCGATCGGAGTTTCTACTGGCAGGATCGGAGTTTCTACTGGTAGAGACTACGATCGGAGTCTCTACTGGTAGAATCGCCGATCCTACCAGATCGCAGTCTCTACCCTGATATATACATCAGTATCCCACCTGTAAAGGTGCGATGATGTCTACTAAACTGACTTCCATTGCAGCATTATCTTTCACAAATATAAAAATAAATAAATACTTTTTAAAAAAAACATGCATAATTGAGGTAATAGATAAATAAATAAATATAAAAATGTGGTAATAAATACTTAAACTATAAGCATTTAATAATTTATTTATTCATTTATGTATTTATTTCTGCATTTATTTATTTATTCAAGTATTTATTTATTTATACATTTATTTCTGCATTTATTTATCTTTTTTATTTATTTCTAATTATGTAATTTTTTTGTCCCTCATAGGTGTTAGCATTGTGGTGGAAATGTTGGACCCAAGTAAATTAACCCTTTCATGCATGAATTGTGAGAACCTTAGTTAAGATTTTTTTGTTCAGTGTTTTTATTCCTCCTTAGGCATGAAAAAAAAAAAAACAATGCGATCGAGTTTTTTTTTCTACGCAGTTACAAAAATATCCATGCATTTAATTTTTGAAGTAAAGAAACGTGTTTAAAACTCAATATCAGAAAGTGATATGAAAACAATGAAATAAAAACATTTTTAATGCTGCTAATCTGATGTCTTCTCACATTTTAACATATTCTAATGCTAGTAATTACTCACTTCATGGAGATAATATGCAAAAAAAAAAACCTTCTTGTCTAACAAATAACAATTGATTTACACTTAAACATGTTAGTGCAGATCAGGTTTATCAAGAACAGCAAAGTTACAGTAATGGTATGAATGTCAGTGTATGGGATGGTGCGTAAGTGTTCACTGTGTTGGCTGATATGGAACTAAAACATCAAAACCCATGAATATACAAGAGAACAGCTGGAGAAGAACTGTCCACTGGAGTGACCACTATGCATGAAAGGGTTAAATCAGTGTTTCACAGTATATCTTTAATATTGTCTGTATGTACTTCAAAATGGGTGAAATTATTTTTCAGTGGGGTGCAGTACAGAAGTCAGTTTTCAGATGCACTATAACCACATATTAACACAAGGATACGCCAAAGCACATACAGCACTATTTTAAAATATTAACCCATAAAAACCCAAACATCCACTGTCGACTAAAACCATCTACTGATCTAAACTGTTCAGTACCTGTTGATCCACTAATCCTACCAATCCATGTAAATAATTGGTGTAAAATACAGTTTGTCATCTTTTCATGTTCATCAGATATGACCCATTTGCAGGTTCAGAGGCTCTGTAGTTACCGTGGAAACAGAGTCATCTTCTACAATATTGATTCATCAGTAAAACCCATGGAGTTGGATCAATGACAGTGAATGGAGACTCTTGGTTTATGTTCAGTTAATGATATCTTTGCTGAAAAAGTCACCTTTTCTTCAGTTTTCTCTATTTCAGATATAATAACCTTCAACTTTAATCTGAGGTTTTTATGAACATCTACATGATCATTAAATGAAATATAAGAAAATACCAGGTTTTCACTGAAAAAACACAAAATACAGAGGATAATATTATGATAAATCCCTGAAGAAAGATTAAATAGAGAAAAAAATTAATTTGGAAACTACCACAAAAGTCACACTGGGTCTTTATGAGTTAATTAGAAAAAAATATACACTGTGTGTTTTCTGTCAGATATTTTTTAGATGTAAATTTCATCCATCTGTCCTTCAAACATGCGTATTTTTCTACGACTTTATTGTAAAATTTTTACCTCACCCCCAAAGAGGCGGCAAGGGGTATTGTTTTTGGTTCGATTTGTTTGTTTGTTTGTTTGTTAAACTCTAGCAGCAAAACTATTGGTTGAATTCATACCAAATAGGGTTTATAGACTGCCAGTGACCCAGAATAAATCTCATTACATTTTAGGAAAAGTAGGTCAAAGTTAAAATTTTGTATGAATTTTTTAAATCTTTTTTTTCACTCCTTTTACTTATAATGAGCGAAATTTCAAATGTCTATAAAAACATCAATTTTGTTTCAATTTACTTCAGACTTGGCACATATACAGAGGCAATTGATATGCTGACATCAGCACATGCATAGACATGATGACATCAGCTGGATCGATGCCAAAATAAGCTACAATATGTGCGAGGGGTGGGGCTTGTTGTGACTGGCAAAACTTGTTTTATTTTATTTATTTAACCAGGTAAGTTAACTGAGAACCGATTTTCAATTTCAATGACGACCTGGACCTGATAAGTGTCTTTTCCACTGATAATATGGATAACAGTGGGTTACAAAAAAAATGTTTTTTGCAAGATGTCTAGGTTTTTTCAACTGAATTAGGACCATTTTGCACCGCTAAATCCAAAAATGACATCTGTTTTTCTCAATCAGGTCAGGTTTTTTTGCTAATTTGATTTTGAAAAATTTCATCTTCTCACAAAATTGATTACATTTTTGTGACTTTATCAGTTGATTTTTTATATAGTTCCTCACCCAAAATAGGTTTTAAGAGAAAAAAAATCATTTTCTAACAAGATTCCTGTTAGGTACAATGGTGTATTCACCACAGATGTAGCAGAACACGTCAGGCTTATTTTTGCAAGATCTTCTAGTCGAAGCCATTTCATTCACCTGTAATATTAAAAAAAACATTAATCATAAATTGGCAAAAGTAAAATCTTCAGAACTTGTTTATTGCAAGAAATATGAAAGAATTTTGTATCATATGATGTGAAAATGCTCATAAATGTAAGCAAAAATGTTAAAAAGCCAATATGTAGCATAGTTCAGAAAGTTGACCTAATTGAGCAAAATGAATGTGATTTTTAGATTCAGCACACCAAAATTATCCTAAATCAGCTCAAAAAACTTAAACAATAAATTTGTTGTTGACCAGTGTTATTTATTTAGAGCAGGGTGAATGTAGAGCAGGTAGACCACATGGTTAGAAAATTTGAAAACCAATAAAAGGCCAAAAGAATATATCAAAGCCAGGATTTGAACCCTTGTCTCCTGCACTGTAGCCACTAGTGTCACCCAATGACCTACCCTGACTTGTGTACTTCTTTCAGTAGTATTACCTACAGACCTATTCAATGATTGCATTTCTGAGGAAGGTTCTGATTGTTTTGGGATGTGACGTTTACTCCTGTGGGTGGTATTTGGGCTCACTTATTTCTTGTATTGAGGGGGGGTCTACTGCTCATGCCCCATCTATAAACAGAGTTTATATGATAAAGGGATAGCCTCAGGTGTAGATTTTTGCACCCTAAACAGGAAACACTTCACTTGACTACTTACTAAATGACCGACAACATTTTTAAACTACCCTTCAATGCAGATTATACACGGTACTCATGGGCTGTGTGATGCATAGGTTGTTTTTTAAATATTAATGTTTTTGTAGAATTATTTTAGGTCAGTGGTTCTCAGTCTTTTTCTCTCGGGCCCCCCTTCAGAGGATGAAAAATCTCCAGGCCCCCCTCAGTCCCAAAAACATTGTAACTGTGGTGCAATTATAACTTTAATTGAAAGAAACATCAATATTGTAACAATACGTTTTGCTTTTCCTTGAATAATTTGTTGTGCAAATTAAAAATAACTTTGATTTTTGCTTTAACAATACAAATAAACTCAACAAGACTGCTCCCTGAGACCATATTTTTCCAAATTAAAATAGGAAATGCATAATTATCTTACAACTATGACAATCAAATAACTTTTTTATAGAACAAGAAACAAATTTTGGTAACAAAGATGAACATTTTTAACAATATCAGTGGCTGCAATGAACCCATTTCCATTGCACATCTCAGAACATTACAGTGTAAACTGTGCAAAAACAGAAACATTGCACATTTTTGTTTTTCAGTAAAATACTTTTCCATTCTCCAAATCTAAACTCTCACCCCACTGTTTAAGAAAAACGGTTGTAGGTGATTCCAGTTGTCTTCATATGAGACAGATGGGCCCTAGCGCCCTCTGTTGGTGAGCTGCCACTGCTTGTTAACCCTATGAAGCCAAACATATCATATCTGATACATGACTTTTGAAGCCCTCCACTTGATTAGTGTGATTTTTTTTATCTTGAAAAATCTGATGTATACAATTAGATACATGCAATATACAGATAATCCACCAGGGGGGAGGAATTCATTCACCAGAGGCCTTTCCAGTGACACTACAAGACTGTCATTAATGAGGAAGGAGGCAGAAGTTTGTCAATTTTGAAAAGGAATTATCAATTTGTTAGACATGTTTGCGTTATATTATGTTTTTGTTTGTTCAAAAATAATAATATTTGAGCATCGAGACCTGATGTATCAAATATGATACAAAATTGAAACTCATACATGGAAACTGATGTTTGAAAACAAACATTTATGGGTTGTTCAGAAGGACCAATACAGGCTTCAGTTTCAAAGAACTGGAATTTTCTGTCTGTGATTTAATGGTTCAGGTTTTACAGGGTTAAGAAACCAACAGGCTGGCTACCCATTATGAGATATCTCCAGTGGTCTGAGCTCCAAGGTCAGTTTTGATGTAAATTTCAGCAGAAAATTAATTCTTGTTCCAATGATTTCAACTCATTCAGCATTCAAGAAAAACCTGCGACTAAATAACAGTGATTATTATGTGATTCGACTATAATGGCAAGGAAAGCAAAAGCATGAATGCATCTCAGCAGGTATAAAGCAAGTATTATCAGTTGGACAAGCATTAGTTAAACTTTTAAACTCAATGCTGAACTCCAGTCGACACCACCCAGCCACGCTACTGCTACAGTATTGGCAGGGGAGCTAAAATCCTCCCAGTGTAATGCCATGCTCATTAACCCATGATAATACTGTAGCACTACTAATCCCAACATGGCAATTAACTCACTCATTAGATGTAAGTCATTAGTAGTGGTTAGACCAGGAAGACTATGGTGTCAAGCTGAGCAGAAATCATTTTCAAAGTAAATAGAGGAATTCTTTACATGTTCACATCTGCACAGCCCTGATTTATCACCTGCTATCTCTTGAATGTGAAATAACAGAGGCGTCCTCTGTTCTTTTTAAGAACACATTGTTCTAAGGCTTTCTGTGCCCTAAAAGTTTCTGAAGAAAAAACCCTCATTACAGGAATGTATTTGTAATGATAGTGTGCTTTGTACTCCTGTGCTAGAAAACTATGTAGCTAACAACTGCCGCTGGATCTGACGTTTCTTCAGTGTTTCTCCTTGGGTGAAAATATGTTTTTGCAAATGATATATTAGTGTGAAGCAAAAAGGAATTTTATTTTGTTGTGTTTTCAGATTTTCCAGCAGATGCAAATTTGGCATAATTTGGTATATATCTCTTCACTCTTGTCTAGGGATGGAAATTGAGAACCGGTTCTTTTTGAGAACCGGTTATATAAGTTTCCAAAGGTAGGGAGGTGCACATGAGGTGCACAACAGCAGGAGACATAGAGGAATTAATAAAGTGTCTTAAGTTTCACTTTTACTTTATATGGTCGTATGGTGTAAGCCCCCCCCCCCCCCCCCCCCCCCCCCCCCCATTGCCACTTCCGTCACTGCCATGTGCCCCCTTAACATTCCTGATTGCCACCTTATAGCCATTATATTATAACCCATTTGTACTCTTTTATCCCTCACCCAATGAGAATCAATAGAGAATTGATAAGGAATTGGATCGATAAGCAAAATCGATAATGGAATCGGAATTGTTAAATTCTTATCGATTCCCATTCCTACTCTTGTGTCATTAGGAGAGTCGCATCAAGGAAGTGGTCAGTTTTGTTTTGAGACAGTGATCTTTGCATTTGACCGGGTTACACGCTTGTTTTGGTTCATATTCTGGAGGTGAATAGATCCTGAAAGGGTGAGTCTCACTGGCCCCACCTTCATAAACTCAGATGTGATGAATCAGTTTCTCTTTTGCAGTGCTGTGTAAAGGTAAGGGCGATTTGGGACGAAGTAGCCGTGTGGTCCTCAGATTTCAAACTGTTTTTTTCTTTATTATGTTGAGCCGTGTTGATCTGCCCGACCCGTCTTCTGTAGCCTCTTGACAAAGGTACACGGCAGACAAACCTTCAATGAGTTGTTATTATTTCAGTAGACATGACCTTTTGACCCAAGAAGGTCCAGTATGTATACAACTCGACCCAGACCTCTAAGCTGTGTTGAACAAGATTGATGAAATTCTGGTATTACCTAGATCTCTCTTTTAAAATTGTTCATATCATTTTTTTTTTTCTTTTCCCACCTGCTATTTTGCTTTGCTGTGTTGTGTTTTATTTCGTGTGATTGACTTGGCAGTATTTGTCTTTGTGCTTCATTGCCCATCCTCGCTGTGTTTGGCTTTCCACAAGAGCTTCCACTCATAGCAGTTTTTTTTTTTTTTTTGCAGGTTTTTATGCATGTTCTGCAAACAGCTGTAGAACTTTTTAACTGATGTTTCCACATTAAGTGACTTTTTTTTTTTTTTTTTTTTTCATATCTAGTAATTTCATGTCTGTGCTTCATGTCTGGAAGCCATCAGTTGCAGGGGTACTGTCGAACCCCTCTGCGTCTGTCTGTCTGTCTGTCCATTAGTGTGATTTTTTTGTGGGAAGCTCTTGGACAACTTCTTTGGGCATCAACCTTGACCTTTATTTTCAAGGTCAAATCGGGGTTGACACCAAGGTGGACCCACTTTTTTTAAGTCTTTTGGGGTCAGTACATGGTCATGGGGGGAGATAAGAGAAATTAACATAGGTGAGGTACTGGTGGGTAGTGCTGCACCAACGAATCCAAATTGATTCTTAAAAGAGTTGGCAACAAATTCAGCAGTTGTATCAATGGGTTTGAGCACGTTAGTATTAAGGCATGCCTGCACACTGTGTAGCGTAACAGGAAAACACAGAGCAGCATGGCCAAATTATTAAAGCTAGGTTTACATTATGTTCACAGTGGCCACGGTAGCCCTGTTTACCCAAAACGTTTCGGACAAACAGGGCTGCCGTGGCCACTGCGAATATAATGTAAACCTAGTTAAAGATAGGCTACGTGTCGCGGTTACTTTAGACCGCTAGCTAGTTAGACACTATCGTCATAACTATAATTTTTTCATCCATCTCTATCAGGCCACCAGACTAACATTACCCATCACTGACTGGAACTAATGCATACAACACTAGTTTGATAGCCTACAACTGGAGCTGGTTGAAGACTATAGCTTACTAGTCTCTAACCAAAACCAGTCTAGGTAGTGCACTGTAATACCGGATAAGTTGAGTTTACTTAAAAAATTTGAGTAAACCAGTTACCTTAAAAAATGTAAGTAATGAGTAATGAAAACTTGAGTGTATTAAACTTAAATGCTTGATTTGAATGGAAATGCTATTTTAAGTACAACACACTAAATGCCATGTTAATTTAACTTCACATTTGTTGTAATGTCAATTGCTTTGGATAATCAGTGCATTGGACTCATTCTGAGTTGACTTAAATTAAAATCTTTTGCAGTATAAATTGCTTTATGAAATTATTTAACTTAATATATTGCAGCGTGGATGGAAGCTAAGCAGGAAGATAGCTCAGTTTAATTTACCAGTACAGGAAGTGCTTTTATTTTTGCGAGGTGTAAAGATTTTCATTAAACAAGATACAACTTCGATGAACAGTAAATCCATTGTTCTTCCTATGGCTCTGACTGATGGTGCAGCTCTACAAAAATACAAAAACAAACACAAAAAAGCCAATAAACACTGACATCCACACATTAAATCCAAATTAATACTAACGCCACAACCCCACTGAACCCCTGCACAGAAAAAGAACACATTTTCAACAACATGCCCAATACCCACAATGCAATGCGTAGATAAAAAGGTGTGGTCATGACTAAAACTGAGTGATTTAAATCCATTCAACTTAAACTTTTTTGTACTTTCGACTATGTCTACAAATTAGTAGAATATACTTAACATTTTATAGTAACGTAATAAAACTTAAATCATTTAAGTACATTGTAATTAAAGCATTTTAGTAAATACAAAGTCCGGGCTTACAGTGTGGGTTAGTGCTCGCTAACTATACCTGAAGCCATTGTGGGGATGTAATCATTAGTGACTTATCTGCAGCCTATGTTGTTTGAAGTTAAATACTAATCTTTGAAAATTGAGTCTTTTGATCGACTGTTTAATGCCATTTCAATGTGTTATAGACCGTATTTCTGCGGTTTATAGTTGATAGCTGCAAAAAGATGACCAAAGCCTATGCAACAGAGATGGTTATAGCTACTGACGACATGGTGGATACTTTTGGAAACAAAGTTGTTGCATCTGTTAATAGCGGCATCAGTGACTGCTAATGACATAACAGGTCTGGAAGGGTTGTCCCATTTCATAGGGGAAATGTTTCAACCCCTACCCCTTGCAGCTCCATTTCAAGGGGTAGTGCCAAGCGCTAGGGCTTAGGGGTAGGGGTAAGGGGGAGGGCTAAGGGGTGAATTGGGATTAGGCCCACATTTCCATTTTTGCCACTTTTCAAACGTTTCACATTTAATTCACTCGACATTTTATAGAAACGCAGCTGTTTCAATGCCGAACCAACTGAGGAGTTTTGTATAATTTATTTTAAGTCTTTCTTTTGACGGAGGGTTGACCAGCAGGGAGCAACGTGTCTTAGGAGAATGTAAAATTCCTTGCATGCTGTGTGGTAGTTCTGATGTGTGGTGGTGGTCCTCTTTACATGATTTCTGTAGTTTACTTTTTTCATTTCCAGCGCGGCAGACAGAGGCGTTCGTGCAGTTTTGTTTTAGGGTTTTGATAACAGCTCCCTGTGGAACACCCCATATCTACCTTATATTAGTTATTAACCAGCTGGTCAATTTTAATGGCTCTCTTTTGATCTTTTGTCTGTTTTCTCATCACATCATGGCTACAGCCTCTAATTTAATCCGTATTTTTGAACACACAAAAACCGCTACACTCCTCCAGCTCTTATTGAACTTTTCACTGTCTTTTCTCCAGTTTTTTAAGGCTGTTATTGCCTGTGGAACCACATAAATATATCTATCTGCCCATCTACTGGGTCATGCAACATTTTTATGCTGTAAAACAATTTTCTACTGAAAGAAGAAAAAAATTCTACTTTATTTTTCTTTGGTATGTTTTCACGTGGCATGTGAACACAAGTACATTGAAGTCATTACTGATCTGGATTGAGACAAAACATAGTATACCATACATTAGGCACAGAGTATTTGTGATGTGCTTTTCAAGTGTCAAAAAAGCTGAAATTAATATCTGTTCATCTCACTGAGGCCTAATTTGCTGATAAAATATTTTACTACATACTTTTACATAACCCTTTCATGCATGAATTATGAGAACCTTAATCAAGATTGTTTTCCTGAGTGTTTTTATTCCTCTTTAGGCATGAAAAAAAAAACACTGATTGAATTTTTTTTTTTTAATGAACTGATTTTTCATGGAAATTGCAAAAATATCCACTTAGCTGGACACCATGAGTTTAATTTTTGAAGCAAAGAAACATGCATTTACTAATATTCTGTGTGAAAATTATGAAATAATTTTTTTAATGCTGCTAATCTGATGTTTTGTCACATTTTAACATACTCTAATATTAGTTATTACTTACTTTGTGGAGATAATATGCAAAAAAAAAAAAAAAAAAAACCTTTTTGTTTAAAAAAAAAACAACAAAAGTTAATTACAGTCTAATAACAATAACAAGAAATTGACTTTACTGCAGATCAGGTTTATCAAGAACAGCAAAGTTACAGTGATGGTACGTCCGCTTTATTGGCTGATATGGAACTAAAACAATAAAATCCATGAATATATAAGATAACAGCTTTGAATAGCTTGTCCACTGTAGTGACCACTGTGCATGAAAGGGTTAAAGCCCAAGGAAGGATGTATAGATAAAGTGAAGTTATTGCACAAACAAGGAGGATAAAACATAAATACAAAAGAACAAGACTTACCATAGAGTGTTATACAGACAAGTTATGTGTGAAAGTATACAAAGGCTTTACATTATATCTTTACTGATGCAAGAAGTTCATAGTTTTTCTACCTATTTAAAGATGCATTTTGTTTTTTACCCTATAGAAGTCAGTAATAATGACATGAAATGCTACTCTTCAGAAAAAGAAAAGGGAAAGTGTCAAAGGGACACAGAGATGAGTCAAACATTTCTATCATGAGTTGCCATGGTGAACACAGAACAGAGCTTTCTAAGCCTTAAAAGCAGCCTATTAGTATGGTGGAAGAGAGTGTCCCATTGCTTAAGCCCACACTCCAGTTCAGCCCTTTACACAGACGGAGCATTCCAGTGTATTTTCCATTGTCTGCTTCCCTGTTGGTCAGGTTCAGGTGCAGAGTTAGACTGTGAAAGAGCTGAATATGAATAGGGTAGAATATACAGCACATGCAGCATAGAGACACTGTAAGATTATACATAAATTACATCTAAATTTGACTTTAACAGAGGTTTCAATAGAGCAAGGCAGTTTTTACCCCTGAATATGGACTTAGTATGTGCATTCATGGAAACATTATGTGACTGCAGTAAATGTCCACTTTTATTATTATGGGTGTGTTCAATGTCTCGTAGTCTATTTCAAAATAATATGTTGCCAGTGGGTGGAAAATAGCATATATAAATGGTACATGGTATTTTTTATTAAATTGCTTCTTGGTATTGTGTTGCTACTCTTGTTTGTTTTTGGGTTTTTTTTTCATCTCTGGGCAGCCAACCTACTGAAAACGTAACCAGTAACAGCTTGCATTACAAAACCTCTATCACCATGACAACTGCCAACCAATTTGCAAAGGAAGAGAGGGCATTACAGTGAAAAGTTGTGGAAAAGTTAGCAAAAAGGAAAATGAGATTAGATTGTCTTCCAACTATTATTTCCAACTTAAAGGATTTCAATCTTTAGGGTTGAATATTTTTTATGGCTGCGGCATTCCCATTCCATCAATATTATTAGCATTTTTTATCAGTTATAATTAAAATCTGAGGTCTGTAGCCTGACATAGCCTATTTAATTTAATTAGAAACTGTATGATTTTCGCTATAAAGGGGGGGAATTATATTTAACACAGCTTTGCAGAGCAGCAGAAGTTTTGTAATGTCTAGTCCACCAGAGTGACAGTTCAGTTCAAATAGCTACAGCAAATCTGTGTTTAGGGTTGTCAGAAAAGTGAGCTGTTTAAACAAGAGATAAGCAGACTAACAAGACAATTCAGGGAATTAGTCGACACTATTTCCAGACATCATCCTACTTTGGCTCAGCCCTGCTATGCAGTGTGGGTTGTTTAAGATAAGATAATAACCCTAGGCAGTACGTCTTTGTCTTGAAACCCGAGGCGCATAATTTAATTTCAGATTTTCGTGTATTGTTTCTTTCTGACTCTCACACCACTTTTCATCCATGGCATTTCTAAACTGCATATGCTTAGGGGTCAGGCTTGGGCAGGAGCCTATTCTAGCACATTACACCCTGAGCACGTCACCTCACCAGGCAAGACTAATGCTTATTCCAAGACAAAATTAAAAAAGACAAAAATTAACACTTAAGATACCCTATTTTCCGGACTATAGAGCGTACCTGAATATAAACCGCACCCACCAATTTTTTTTTTTTTTGTCAGTATTTGTCTCTGTATTTGTTCTTCGATCACCATTTAGTATTAACTTCCTATCTGTTTACCCATTTGATGTATGTTTGTCGCTTGGTTGTTTATTGTAAAGCGTCTTTGAGTACTTAGAAAAGCGCTATATAAAACCGATGTATTATAATCATTATTATTATTATTATTATTATTATTATTATTATTATTATTATTAAAAGAAAATAATATTTGTACATATATAGGCCGCACCTGACTATACGCCACAGGTGTCCATGTTGTAACATGAGATATTTACACAGAAAGATGGTAAACAGAAAGATTATTTAAATATTTATTTACATACCTTAACTCAATGGTTCCCAACCTTTTTTGGCTCGTGATTCCATTTTAACATCACAGATTCATGGCGACCCAAAACATTCAAAACAGATTTTTTTTTTTTTTTTTTTGCTAAAATTAATTTGTCTTTGATCATGTAATATATACTATGTTGCAAATAAACATTAATTTTAGATGACATTTAGTCTATATAATGTATATTATTATGGACGGAGGCAGAAAATCCAGGTGTAGATTACTGCACAAAGAGAGAATTTTATTTTCCTTGGTCAGGATATGTACAGTCAGTCCAGCTTGCATTTACAAGGCTGACAATTAATACTGAACAAACAAGAACTCAAACTATGAATTATGAAAGAGCTGCAGCATCTGAAACTGACCACAATGAACATTTGACAGATAAACAGAACCACAGTGCTGCAGTTTCAGCTTCAGTTTGTCATGTCTTTTATGTGTGTGATTGTCTCTCTTAACTCACCATATCTATATCTATATCTATATCTATAGATAGATAGATAGATAGATAGATAGATAGATAGATAGATAGATTTATTTATTTATTTATTTTTTAAATTTTGATCAATTACTAGAAATTTCAGGTGACCACATTTGAATTCCAGGCAACCCCACGTGCGGTCCTGACCCCAAGGTTGAAAAACAGAAAAACACTGAGTAAACTGCTTTTTTCCAAACAGCACCTGTAACACGGCAGTAAAACGGCAGTATCACGGCTGGTTAAAAAACTAAGAAAAGTCATTGATCGCTACCTTCATCTTCCTTCTGCTCATTGAAACCACTGCAGTCGTCTTCTTCAGTGTCGGAGTTGAACAGCCTCAGAAAGGCTCCGTCACACACCTTCTCAGTCTCTCTTCCGTTGTCTCTCAATGACAGTTACGTGCAGCAGCTCTGTTTCCTTCTTGAACAGACACATCGATTGCTTTTAACTTAAAAGCTGCATCATATGCATTTCTACGTGTGTTTTCCATGATGAGGGTGAAAGTTCTGCTTAAAACTTCTCCTCTTCACATCACCTCTTCCACCTGTCTGTCTCGCTTTTGCACTTCCTGGTAAAGCGCCCCCTGGAGGCCGTTAGCCCATAAAAATCTATACTTGAGCCGCATCGTTGTATAAGCCGCAGGGTTCAAAGCAAGGTTGTTATCGTTAACGAAAACTAACGAAATGATGAAAACTAGAATGGTAAAAACATTTTTGTTAATTAAAATAAAAACTTTAATTAAAAGAAAAAAAATGATAACTAACTGAAACTGTATTGTGTGTTTACAAAACTAACTAAAACAGGTAGAAATTATGAATAAATTTCCCTTCGTTTTCGTCTTTGTCAACATCAGACTGATATAAAATCGATTTATTTCCCTCAAACATTTTTATCTGTTGTCACCATACGACACTTGACGGTCCGTCACTTGCGTTCACTTGTGGTTTCCAGTCGTCTTCTGCTCCTCACTCTACCTGGAAACATGGAGACTAAAGTTGGGAGAAAGCAGCAGAGTCCTGTCTGGGATTTATTTGAATACGACGGAGAGGAAGAGAAAAGATATGACAAAAATAAAATTAATACTAAAACTAAACTAAAACTAAGTATTTAGAAAATAACGAACACTAATAAAAACAAACAAACCTGCTCTAAAAACGAATTAAAACGAGCTGAAGTAGAGGAAAAAAAAAAAGTCTAAACTAAATTAAACTAAACTATAATGAACTAGAAAAGCACTCAGAGAGCGCAGACCTCCACCAAGGCAGATCGCCACCCCCCCCCCAAATCACCACCAAAATTTAATCATTTGTTCTTTGTGCCAGTATCAACATTTCCTGAATTTCCAACTCCATCCATAATGTTTTGAGTTATCTTGCTAACAGATAAACTACTATATCACTTTTGCTACACATGATGAATCTATCTTTAATATCTTGTAGAACCTGTTGGGAACTTATTTTGTATTTTTTTTTACCAAGCACTCTGACCATTCATTGTGGAGTTACACATACATATGTTGAAAATATCCCTATCTCCCAATGATAAAGAATCCTTTTAAAAATTCCTGGTTCCAGACAATGATCCAGATCAGTCCCAAAATCTAATCATTTGTTATTCGTCCCATTTCGGACATTTCCTGAAAATTTCATCAAAATCCGTCCATAACTTTTTCAGTTACGTTGCCAACTAACCAACAAACAAACCCTGGCAAAAACATAACCTCCTTGGTGGACGTAAAAATCTTACCAAGATAATTTTCACTTGTTCCATTGGAAGATTGTTTTGGTTAATTCAAGATTTTGTTGCTTAATTCAAGCAAAATAAAATCCGCAATCTGGATCAGATCCGGATCAGTCTTTGCCATTTGATAGAACACCCCATTGTAAATCCCTGAGTCAAATTGCATGAGATTTGCCCAATTCCCCCATATTGTGATTTCCACCATAAATATTAGTCCCATATTTATTTGACCTATATTTTAAGATTCCTTGACCATGAAAACGTACCATTAGCAACTGGATTCATAATTATATCCTTATTAGTTCAGTAGTTATTCACGAAAATCACATTTCTCGTAACGGCGGTTTTCTTCTGGATCTAGCTCCTTAAGTATTAAAGCTACATGAAATCCGGTGGCATACTCCCGATGCGGAACTGACTGAGCTACACGATGGCGCTTGTCAGAAATTTCTACCTTTAATATTAAAGGCACAGTAGGCCAAAAAGTAAGGGCACCCCATTTTTTATATAAATTGAGATAAAATCCGCCTTCTGGATCAGATCCGGATCAGCCTTTGAAATGTGATAGAGGACCCCATTGTCAATTCCTGAGTTAAATTTCATGAGTTTTGGTCAATAATTAAGCAAGATATTGGGAAACGAAAATTTTGGCCCCATTTACCACAATGTTAACGAAAATTTCAAAGTGATCCAGAATCCAGGATTTCTTCCGGATCACCCCCAAAAGTTAATCATTTCTTCCTTATCCCATTTCCAACAAACCCTGATAATTTCATCAAAATCTGTCCCTAACTTTTTGAGTTATGTTGCACACTAACGGACAAACAAACAGACAGACAGACAAACAAACCCTGGCAAAAACATAACCTCCTTGGCGGAGGTAAAAATCCAAAACTATTATAACCTTGGTTCAAAGCGTGAGAAAAAAGTAGTGGCTTATAGTCCGGAAAATACAGTAACTTATTTTTTTCAAGTCATTCGGGTTCCCGTTGGAGTGTATGGAAAACCTCAGACAGATACAAACTCTACAAAGACACTCAAACTATCTGTAATAGGGCTGCTGTTAGGACCCTGTGGCGTGAGAGAAGTATAGAAAATGACAACAGTAAGACTGAAGTGCAGTGAGGTGTGGACACAGCGGGAGCGGACATCAAGTATTTGTTCATCAGCTCGGAATAAAACAGCTAAAGGAACATTGGTCACGATATGGACACGCTGTAATCACATCATCTGATTGCTCTTCCGACGAGGATGCTAGTTTGTTTGTTACCGTCACGTTAGAGGGTTATTATGTAAGGTTGCGGATTGTAACTAAACTGTCCATCCCTCATCTCACTGTCCCCTACAGCGGCTACTAAAGCACAAAACCATTAAAAGTCCCTCATTAGAGCTTGTGTTTGCTTTGTCTGTTTCAGGCTATTTTGTCAAGATATAGTCTAGCTGACAGGATGGACTCTGCTGGAAGAATCCTACTGTTGTGCAATTTTTTCACTTTTCATTCTCACCCATTCCCTTATTTGTGTTTCTCATTTTCAGTCTGACTCGTGATAGAACAACAACCAAAGCCAACTGAGCTGTAACGACACAATGAGAAAATGACAAGTTTTGTTAATGACTTATATCTTGTTGCGTGTAGTGTTTTCCTTAGCAAGGATTTGGTCATCTTAACTTATGAAGTGTTCTATTTTTTTGCCTTTCTGAAGCAATTTATCACCATATATTCTAATATTATGCTCTGTGTTTTGCATGTTTAACCCTTTCATGCATGAATTGTGAGAACCTTAGTCAAGATTTTTTTCTTCAGTGTTTTTATTCCTCCTTAGGCATGAAAAAAACAATGCGATCGAGTTTTTTTTTTTTTTTTCTATGGAGTTACAAAAATATCCATGCATTTCATTTTTGAAGTAAAGAAACATGTATTTAACTCTTTCGGTGCCAGACAGTTAAGGGGCTAATAAGCCTTAAAAGTGCCACAGAATTTGGCCGTTTTTCAGTATTTCGCGTCGTTTTTATAATCGAAGTCTGAATCGTCATCAGAACTCATTTTCTAGCAGATGGGACTGTTTTGACAGATCGCTGTGTTTACGATATTACTACAAAATGGCCATCTAATTTGCATATGATTTCATTCATAAATTCATTCATAAAATTTCCCAAGCAGAAAATGAAACGCGAGCTCTTCCTTGGTCAAAAACCGCTCGGTAACATCCGACCGATTGCTACTTAGATTCAAAACGTACCGGACGCAGCCGATTCATTATTGATCGTAATTTGCAAGAAGATTTGAAAGAACGTCATCGAAATGTGAGAAAGAAATGGGGGTGGATGGTTTGTTTGTACACAAATATGGCGTGTTCTCCAAAGCCGATCTGATCGGCCCGTGGCACTTTAAAGGTTGTATTCGTAAAGCCGATTTAATCGGCCCATGGCATTGAAACAGTTAAAACCCAATATCAGAAAGTGATATGAAAACAATGTAATAAAAACATTTTTAATGCTGCTAATCTGATGTCTTCTCACATTTTAACATATTCTAATGCTAGTAATTACTCACTTCATGGAGATAATATGCAAAAAAAAAAAACTTCTTGTCTAACAAATAACAATTAATTTACACTTAAACATGTTAGTGCAGATCAGGTTTATCTAGAACAGCAAAGTTACAGTAATGGTCTGAATGTCAGTGTATGGGATGATGCATAAGTGTCCACTGTGTTGGCTGATATGGAACTAAAACAACAAAACCCATGAATATACAAGAGAACAGCTGGAGAAGAACTGTCCACTGGAGTGACCACTATGCATGAAAAGGTTAACTGAAAAATTATGTATTTTCCCCATATTTAACCCTTTCATGCATGAATTATGAGAACCTTAATCACAATATTTTTCTTGAGTGTTTTTATCCCTCTTTAGGCATAAAAATAATAATTCTATTGATTTTTGTTAGCCTATTTTTATGGAGTTACAAAAATGTCCATTCAGCTGGACACCATGCATTTAGTTTTAGAACCAAAGAAACATGTATTTACTGATATACTGTGTGAAAACTATGAAATAAAAACATTTTTAATGCTGCTAATCTGATGTTTTCTCACATTTTAACATACCTCCATGGAGATAATATGCAAAAAAAAAAAAAAAGTTAATTACAGTCTAATAACAATTGGCAGTTTTTTTACTCTCAGACATCTTACTGCAGATCAGGTTTATCTCAACCAGCAAAGTTACAGTAATGGTATGAATTGCAGTGTATGGGATGATGGATAAGCGTCCACTGTGTTGGCTGATATGGAACTAAAACAACAAAATCCATGAATATACAAGAGAACAGTTTTGAACAGCTGTCCACTGCAATGACCAGTGTGCATGAAAGGGTTAATATGCTGATCATGTAGATGTTCATAAAAGCTCAGATTAAAGTCGAGGGTTATTATATCAAAACCAGAGAAAACTGAAGAAAAAGTGACTTTTTCAATATAATCTATGGTTAACTGAACATAAACCCAGTGTCTCCATCCACTGTCATTGATCCAACTCCATGGGTTTTACTGGTGAATTAATGTTGTAGAAGACGACAGTGTTTCCACATCCAAATGGGTCATATCTGATGACCATAAAAAGATAACAAACCACAAACTTTTACACCAATTATTTACATGTATTGATAGGATTAGTGGATCAACAGGTATTAAATATTTTACATTTGTAGATGGCTTTGGTCGCGGGTGGATGTTTAGGTCTTTATGGTATAATATAATGCAAATGTTAAACAAAAATATCTCCAACACCATTTTACACTATCCTAAACATGACTATTGTTTGGTTAAAGAGATAGAAACTTGCCAAACAACTGTGAAAGCTTTTTCTTCTATTCCCCTACTCCACAATGATACACTGCAAAAATCCAAATCTTACCAAGTGTACAGGGTGAGTCAGAAAAAACGCTCTTTCCATTTAAAGAAATTGTACTGCTAAAACGGAAACACTGATTTTTCTCTTGACCATACAGTCATATTGATGTGGTTATTGAGCATGTCTGGTGATGTAGTCATAGATTTATTGCATTGCATAAGAGAGAGAAGGTCCATTGTTTATTGGGCACTGAAATACCTGCCAACACAATGTATGCCACAGTGAACAAACTTGAAATTGACAACAATTACAGGAGTCGGGGCTTTGCTTTCACACTCAGGACATAGGCCTACATGACAGTGCCCAGGGAGTTTTCATCATGGCAAGACCACAGCGATTGCAGGTATTATTTCCTCATCGAGTTGTCTGTTTGGGTCAGGAGAGAGAGTGGCCACCTAGATCCCCGGACTTGACCCCCCTTGATTTTTTCTTGTGGGGGTATCTTAAAAACCGTGTGTATCAGACTGTTCCACAAACTCTTCAGGAACTCCGAAATCGCATCACGGCTGAAATCCAAGCCCTACGACGAACACGAATGGCGAGAAGAGCTGTGTTAGAAATGCGACAACGAGCACAGATTTGCATCAATCTGAATGGTAGCCAGGTTGAAGGTCGTGCCGGACGACTTCGTTGAGACAAAACATTTTGATGGCGAGTAAACATGCTGTAATGGTTGACAATTTCAATTTCATTCACGGTGGCATAAACTGTGTTGGCAGATATTTCGGTGCACGATAAACAATGGACATTCCCTCTGTTATGCTATGCCATAAATCAATGATTCAATCGCCAGACATGCTCAATAACCACATCAATATGACTGTATAATCAAAAGAAAAATAAGCATTTCCATTTCAGTGGTACAATTTCTTTAAATGAAAAGAGCGTTTTTTCTGACTCACCCTGTATTTTTCTCATTTCTAGTCAAAATATCTCATCACATTTAAAATAAGACATAATCACCTAAAGAGTAACTTTTCAGTGAGATACTGTATCCTGTAAGAACTTATTTTTAGACAACAGATTTTGAAAATCTTATTTCAAGAAATCTTACCAAGATAATATTCACATGTTCCATCAGCAGATTTTTTTTTTTTTGCTTGAATTACACAAAAAAAAATAAAAAAAAATCTTGAATTAAGGTGAATATTATTATTAATTAAGGTGATTATGTTGTATTTTAAGTGTGATGAGATATTTTGCCTAGAAATGAGAAAAATGCACTTGGTAAGATTTGGATTTTTGCAGTGTAGTGGATGACCCAGACAAGTCTTTATACAGTGCTGAACTTTTTCTAAAAATGTTATTGTTCTGTAGAAAAGCAAGGTTAATGAAGGTACCATATTTGGTTCCTTACCCCTAAGTGGCAAAAAAAAAAAAAAGAATAAAACTAGAAAAACATAATTTGTTCCTTGTGCCAATATCAACATTTCCTGAAAATTTCATCTTTGTCCATCCTTAACTTTTTGAGTTATTTTGCTAACAGACAAACAAACAAACAGACGAACCCCAATGAAAACATAACCTCCGCCGTTCCTTGGTAGAGGAAGAAAATATAAGAAAAAAAAAAAAGTAAGGTGCTAGGAACATGTTTTTCTAATGTTCTAAAAGTCATATTCTAATGTTCTAAAATACGTAAGTGCTGATCCAAACTCCTGTCCACATCCACATTCTCCCTTTGAAAATCATCCCTTACATTAGTACCATTACTTCATGGTACCTAACAAAGCAGGTCCACTCACTGTTCATGCAGAGGTGGACCTTACAGACCCTGTAGACCAGGGGTGTCAAACTCCGGTCCTCGAGAGCCGGTATCCTGCATGTTTTAGATATTTCCCTCTTCCATCACACCTGGAAGCCGTTCCATCATTATCAGGCTTCTGTAGAGCATGACGATGAGCTGATCATTAATTGAACCAGGTGTGATGGAAGAGGAAACATCTAAAACATGCAGGATACCAGCCCTCAAGGACCGGAGTTTGACACCCCTGCTGTAGGCCACAATGGACCTGAGATTGTTGACTCACTATCCTCACTGTAACTGTTGCTGTCATTGTCTTATAATGTATGTGGAAATTACCAAAAATAGTCACTTTTCCAATAAAGGGTTAAAGTAGTGCTAGGATGCAAACTATAAGGAGAAAAAATGTAGTTGCGTTATTGTTGTGTGCTTTTGGGGTTTTTTGCACCATCTTATCTTTTTATATATATATATATATATATATATATATATATATATATATATATACATATATATATATATATATATATATTTTTTTTTTTTTTTTTTTTTTTTTTTTTTTCTTTTCAAAGTAAAATACTACAAAGAAGTACCACATTCCACCATAAGCTTCATAATGTGATAATGCTAATTTGGAAGTTGTTTTAGTAGTAAATTAAATATTAACCTTTTTTTTTCAAAAATGTTATTGTTATGTAGAAAATCAAGGTTAATGAAGGTACCATATTTGGTTCCTTACCCATAAGTGGCAAAAAAATAAATAAACTAGAAAAGCACTCGGAGAGCGCAGACCTCCGCCAAGCGCAAAAATTCCCCACATAATCGGTGAAACAAATCCTACATTTATTTTTTAAAATAAAATCCGCCTTCTGGATCAGATCCGGATCAGCCTTTGAAATGTGATAGAGGACCCCATTGTCAATTCCTGAGTTAAATTTCATGAGTTTTGGTCAATAATTCAGCGAGATATTGGGAAACGAAAATTTTGGCCCCATTTACCACAATGTTAACGAAAATTTCAAAGTGATCCAGAATCCAGGATTTCTTCCGGATCACCCCAAAAAGTTAATCATTTCTTCCTTATCCCATTTCCAACAAACCCTGAAAATTTCATCAAAATCTGTCCATAACTTTTTGAGTTATGTTGCACACTAACGGACAGACAAACAAACAGACAAACAAACCCTGGCAAAAACATAACCTCCTTGGCGGAGGTAATAAATAAATACAACTAGAAAAGTACTCTGAGAGCTCAGACCTCCACCAAGCCAGATCAACTTCATGGTACCTAACAAAGCAGGTCCACTCACTGTTCATGCAGAGGTGGACCTTACAGACCCTGTAGACCACATTGGACCTGAGATTGTTGACTCACTGTAACTGTTGCTGTCACTGTCTTGTAATGTATGTGGAGATTACCAAAAATAGTCACTTTTCCGATAAAGGGTTAAAACAGTGCTATGATGCAAACTATCAGGTGACAAAATGTAGTTGTGTTATTGTTGTGTACTTTTTTTTTATTTTTCTTCTAAGTAAAATGCTATAAAGAAATACCACATGCAGATGTATGTAACCATAAGCTTCATAATGTGATAATGCATATTTGGAGGTTGTTTTAGTAGTAAATTAAATATTAACCTTTTTTTTTTTTTTTTTTCCAAAAATGTTGTTGTTATGCAGAAAATCAAGGTTAATGAAGGTACCATATTTGGTTCCTTACCCATAAGTGGCAAAAATAAATAAATAAATAAAACTAGAAAAGCACTCTGAGACTACAGACCTCCACCACGGCAGATCAGCCCCCCCCCCCCCCCGATCACCACCAAAATGTAATCACACATTCCTTGTACCAGTATCATTTCCTAAAAATTTCATCAAAATCCGTCCTTAACTTTTTGAGTTATCTTGCTAACAGACAGACAGACAAAGCCCAGTGAAAACACTAGAAAAGTACTCTGAGAGCTCAGACCTCCACCAAGCCAGATCAACTTCATGGTACCTAACAAAGCAGGTCCACTCACTGTCCATGCAGAGGTGGACCTTACAGACCCTGTAGACCACATTGGACCTGAGATTGACAAAATGTATTTGCCTTATTGTTGTGTGCTTTCGTTTTTGTTTTTTTGTTGTTTTTTTTTGCACCATCTTATCTTATCTTATCTTATCTTATTTATTTATTTATTTTTAAGTAAAATACTATGCAGAAATACCACATGCAGATGTATGTGACCATAAGCTTCATAATGTGATAATGCTAATATGGAGGTTGCTTTAGTAGTAAATTCAATATTAACCTTTTTTATCCCAAAAATGGTATGGTTATGTAGAAAATCAAGGTTAATGAAGGTACCATATTTGGTTCCTTATCCGTAAGTGGCAAAAATAAATACATAAATAAATACAACTAGAAAAGTACTCTGAGAGGTCAGACCTCCACCAAGCCAGATCAACTTCATGGTACCTAACAAAGCAGGTCCACTCACTGTCCATGCAGAGGTGGACCTTACAGACCCTGTAGACCACATTGGACCTGAGATTGTTGACTCACTGTCCTCACTGTAACTGTTGCTGTCACTGTCTTGTAATGTATGTGGAGATTACCAAAAATAGTCACTTTTCCGACAAAGGGTTAAAACAGTGCTATGATGCAAACTATCAGGTGACAAAATGTAGTTGTGTTATTGTTGTGTACTTTTTTTTTATTTTTCTTCTAAGTAAAATGCTATAAAGAAATACCACATGCAGATGTATGTAACCATAAGCTTCATAATGTGATAATGCATATTTGGAGGTTGTTTTAGTAGTAAATTAAATATTAACCTTTTTTTTTTTTTTTTTCCAAAAATGTTGTTGTTATGCAGAAAATCAAGGTTAATGAAGGTACCATATTTGGTTCCTTACCCATAAGTGGCAAAAATAAATAAATAAATAAAACTAGAAAAGCACTCTGAGACTACAGACCTCCACCACGGCAGATCAGCCCCCCCCCCCGATCACCACCAAAATGTAATCACACATTCCTTGTACCAGTATCATTTCCTAAAAATTTCATCAAAATCCGTCCTTAACTTTTTGAGTTATCTTGCTAACAGACAGACAGACAAAGCCCAGTGAAAACACTAGAAAAGTACTCTGAGAGCTCAGACCTCCACCAAGCCAGATCAACTTCATGGTACCTAACAAAGCAGGTCCACTCACTGTTCATGCAGAGGTGGACCTTACAGACCCTGTAGACCACATTGGACCTGAGATTGACAAAATGTATTTGCCTTATTGTTGTGTGCTTTCGTTTTTGTTTTTTTGTTGTTGTTTTTTGCACCATCTTATCTTATCTTATCTTATCTTATCTTATCTTATTTATTTATTTATTTTTAAGTAAAATACTATAAAGAAATACCACATGCAGATGTATGTGACCATAAGCTTCATAATGTGATAATGCTAATATGGAGGTTGCTTTAGTAGTAAATTCAATATTAACCTTTTTTTTTCCCAAAAATGGTATGGTTATGTAGAAAATCAAGGTTAATGAAGGTACCATATTTGGTTCCTTACCCGTAAGTGGCAAAAATAAATACATAAATAAATACAACTAGAAAAGTACTCTGAGAGCTCAGACCTCCACCAAGCCAGATCAACTTCATGGTACCTAACAAAGCAGGTCCACTCACTGTTCATGCAGAGGTGGACCTTACAGACCCTGTAGACCACATTGGACCTGAGATTGTTGACTCACTGTAACTGTTGCTGTCACTGTCTTGTAATGTATGTGGAGATTACCAAAAATAGTCACTTTTCCGACAAAGGGTTAAAACAGTGCTATGATGCAAACTATCAGGTGACAAAATGTAGTTGTGTTATTGTTGTGTACTTTTTTTTTATTTTTCTTCTAAGTAAAATGCTATAAAGAAATACCACATGCAGATGTATGTAACCATAAGCTTCATAATGTGATAATGCATATTTGGAGGTTGTTTTAGTAGTAAATTAAATATTAACCTTTTTTTTTTTTTTTTTTCCAAAAATGTTGTTGTTATGCAGAAAATCAAGGTTAATGAAGGTACCATATTTGGTTCCTTACCCATAAGTGGCAAAAATAAATAAATAAATAAAACTAGAAAAGCACTCTGAGACTACAGACCTCCACCACGGCAGATCAGCCCCCCCCCCCGATCACCACCAAAATGTAATCACACATTCCTTGTACCAGTATCATTTCCTAAAAATTTCATCAAAATCCGTCCTTAACTTTTTGAGTTATCTTGCTAACAGACAGACAGACAAAGCCCAGTGAAAACACTAGAAAAGTACTCTGAGAGCTCAGACCTCCACCAAGCCAGATCAACTTCATGGTACCTAACAAAGCAGGTCCACTCACTGTTCATGCAGAGGTGGACCTTACAGACCCTGTAGACCACATTGGACCTGAGATTGACAAAATGTATTTGCCTTATTGTTGTGTGCTTTCGTTTTTGTTTTTTTGTTGTTGTTTTTTGCACCATCTTATCTTATCTTATCTTATCTTATCTTATCTTATCTTATCTTATCTTATCTTATCTTATCTTATCTTATTTATTTATTTATTTTTAAGTAAAATACTATAAAGAAATACCACATGCAGATGTATGTGACCATAAGCTTCATAATGTGATAATGCTAATATGGAGGTTGCTTTAGTAGTAAATTCAATATTAACCTTTTTTTTTCCCAAAAATGGTATGGTTATGTAGAAAATCAAGGTTAATGAAGGTACCATATTTGGTTCCTTACCCGTAAGTGGCAAAAATAAATACAACTAGAAAAGTACTCTGAGAGCTCAGACCTCCACCAAGCCAGATCAACTTCATGGTACCTAACAAAGCAGGTCCACTCACTGTTCATGCAGAGGTGGACCTTACAGACCCTGTAGACCACATTGGACCTGAGATTGTTGACTCACTGTAACTGTTGCTGTCACTGTCTTGTAATGTATGTGGAGATTACCAAAAATAGTCACTTTTCCGATAAAGGGTTAAAACAGTGCTATGATGCAAACTATCAGGTGACAAAATGTAGTTGTGTTATTGTTGTGTACTTTTTTTTTTATTTTTCTTCTAAGTAAAATGCTATAAAGAAATACCACATGCAGATGTATGTAACCATAAGCTTCATAATGTGATAATGCATATTTGGAGGTTGTTTTAGTAGTAAATTAAATATTAACCTTTTTTTTTTTTTTTTTTCCAAAAATGTTGTTGTTATGCAGAAAATCAAGGTTAATGAAGGTACCATATTTGGTTCCTTACCCATAAGTGGCAAAAATAAATAAATAAATAAAACTAGAAAAGCACTCTGAGACTACAGACCTCCACCACGGCAGATCAGCCCCCCCCCCCCCCGATCACCACCAAAATGTAATCACACATTCCTTGTACCAGTATCATTTCCTAAAAATTTCATCAAAATCCGTCCTTAACTTTTTGAGTTATCTTGCTAACAGACAGACAGACAAAGCCCAGTGAAAACACTAGAAAAGTACTCTGAGAGCTCAGACCTCCACCAAGCCAGATCAACTTCATGGTACCTAACAAAGCAGGTCCACTCACTGTTCATGCAGAGGTGGACCTTACAGACCCTGTAGACCACATTGGACCTGAGATTGACAAAATGTATTTGCCTTATTGTTGTGTGCTTTCGTTTTTGTTTTTTTGTTGTTTTTTTTTGCACCATCTTATCTTATCTTATCTTATCTTATTTATTTATTTATTTTTAAGTAAAATACTATAAAGAAATACCACATGCAGATGTATGTGACCATAAGCTTCATAATGTGATAATGCTAATATGGAGGTTGCTTTAGTAGTAAATTCAATATTAACCTTTTTTTTTCCCAAAAATGGTATGGTTATGTAGAAAATCAAGGTTAATGAAGGTACCATATTTGGTTCCTTACCCGTAAGTGGCAAAAATAAATACATAAATAAATACAACTAGAAAAGTACTCTGAGAGCTCAGACCTCCACCAAGCCAGATCAACTTCATGGTACCTAACAAAGCAGGTCCACTCACTGTCCATGCAGAGGTGGACCTTACAGACCCTGTAGACCACATTGGACCTGAGATTGTTGACTCACTGTCCTCACTGTAACTGTTGCTGTCACTGTCTTGTAATGTATGTGGAGATTACCAAAAATAGTCACTTTTCCGACAAAGGGTTAAAACAGTGCTATGATGCAAACTATCAGGTGACAAAATGTAGTTGCGTTATTGTTGTGTGCTTTCGGGGGTTTTTTTTTTGTTTGTTTGTTTTGTTTTTTGCACCATCTTATCTTTTTTTTTTTTTTTTTTTTTTTTTTTTTTTTAAGTAAAATACTATAAAGAAATACCACATGCAGATGTATGTGACCATAAGCTTCATAATGTGATAAAGCTAATTTGGAGGTTGTTTTAGTAGTTGTTGGTGTATTCTAGTACTCTGTAGACCACATTGGACCTGAGATTATTGCCCCACTGTCCTCACTATAACTGTTGCTGTCACTGTCTTGTAATGTATGTGGAAATTACCAAAAATAGTCACTTTTCTGACAAAGGGTTAAAACAGTGCTATGATGCAAATTATCAAGTGACAAAATGTACTTGCGTTATTGTTGTGTGCTTTTTTTTTTTTTTTTTTTTGCACCACCTTATCTTGTTTTATCTTATTTATTTATTTATTTTTTATTTTTATTTTTATTTTTTAAGTAAAATGCTATAAAGAAGTACCACATGCTTATGTGACCATAAGCTTCATAATGTGATAATGCTAATTTGGAGGTTGTTTTAGTAGTTGTTGGTGTATTCTTGTACTCTGTAGACCACATTGGACCTGAGATTATTGCCCCACTGTCCTCACTATAACTGTTGCTGTCACTGTCTTAAAATGTATGCAGAAATTACCAAAAATAGTTACTTACCCGATAAAGGGTTAATAAAAATCCGTGTATCATTCATTCATTCGTTTTTCAATTTAAAACCAAAAATCAAAAAACAAAAAAATGACTCGTTTTTCATTTTCAAAACCAGAATGAAAAACTGAAAACGGTTTGTTCTTCCATTTCCCAATTCTGTGCTCAAATGAAAAATGGAAAAAACGGATAACGACTGTTTCATCCGATTTAGCTATTTTCAGTATAGTAAAGTTGTCTGACCTGGAAGTAGTCATTACTAGGGAGAAAATAAACAAACGGAATCATGGCCAGACTGGAGGAATATTTTTCTATAATTAAGCAGCTGTTTGATACGTACGGAAGTGTATTGCATTCACACACAAAAATTAATTCGGCTCTGTTTCTTTGAATTAATTAATTCAGAAAAACAGAGCCGAATTTAATTTTTTTCAGAAAACAGTATCTCGTTAATTCAGAAAATTCCATTTTGTTTATTTTTTCTCTAGTAATGGACTACTTCTGGGTCAGACAACTGAACTATATTGAAAATAGCAAAATCAGACGAAACGTTCGTTTTCTGTCATTTCCATTTTTCATTTGAGCACAAAATTGGGAAATGGAAAAACGAACCGTTATCAGTTTTTCATTGTGGTTTTGAAAATGAAAAACAAAAAAACGAGTGGTCTTTTTGTTTTTTTGATTATTGGTTTTAAATTGAAAAACGAATGAACGAATTATACATGGATTAATAAAGATATGCACTCACTCTGGTCTACGCTTAAACATGCAGGCCACGTCCTGTCTGAAATTATACAGAACGTGTACACATAATTGCTGCCTTGGTTATGACTTGAGTATTATTTAAAAAAATTAAAAATTAACCTTTTGGTTCAGTGTTTTAACATTTCCCATCTGCTGATTCTGGGCCTGAACCACCTTTTGGCCTTTCTACAGTCCCACTCACACTGACCATACTCTAGAAATGTTATCCCAAACCGTACGCTGCAATAGCAAATCAAGCATGTACTCTCACTCACATGTTTTATCTTAAAGGATTATATAACCTCCCACCGTCTCTACGTTAAACTAACAGGCAACACAGAACATTAAAATGTTTTTCTTCACATACATATTATTAACACAAACACCACCATGTCACATTGCAGCCACGTGGCAGAGAAATAGAGTTTAAAATGAGATGCACTGCAACAGAAGAGGGAAAATATGGAAATTAAAAATAATAGATGAGAGACAGTGGCAGCCAGACCAATCACAAGATGTTCATAATGACTGTCAACACTAAAAGATTTGCATGGCTAGAAATAATACTTCACAGCATGTCAGTAAAAAAAAAAAAACGGTGAAATAAAAGGAACGGAAAATGAAAAATGACGTAAATTCAAGAAAAAAGGGCGCATGGGACATAAAATAGTAAAGTGAGCTCTATGTATACACCCAAGTAAAGCTGTTGTCGTTACTGCATATGAGTAAGACTGTGTTTAAGGAGGGTGAAAATAAAAGGAGTATTAACCCATAAAGACCCAAATATCCACCAGAGACCAAATCACCTGCTGATCTAAACTGTTTAAGACCTTATAATCCGTTAATCCTATCAATTCATGTAAATAACTGGTGTAAAATACAGTTTGTCGTCATTTCATGGTCATCAGATATGACCCATTTGGACGTTCAGAGGCTCTGTAGTGAACATGGAAACACCGTCATCTTCTACAACATTGATTCACCAGTAAAACCCATTGTTTGGATCAGTGACAGTGAATGGACACACTTGGTTTATGTTCAGTTAATGATATATTTTGCTGAAAAAGTCATTTTTTTTCTTCAGTTTTTTCCTTTTTTATAAAACAACCCTCAACTTTAATCTGAGCTTTGATCAACATCTACATGATGAGTGAATTAAATACAAGAAAATAGAGGATTTTCACTGAAAAAAATGCAAAATGCAGAGGATAATATTATAATAAAAGGGTGATAATCATTTAGGAAAGGTTGAAATAAGAGAAATATTAGTTTGGGAATGGACACAAAAGTCATACTGGGTCTTTATGGGTTAAAAATCTTATATGTAACCAATAACATTCTGAAAAAATAGAAATTATAAGTAAATAAGTAAATATCCAACTCATGTTGTGTAGTGTATAAACAAATCAATGTGTTCCCTATTAATACACCCCTAATAACAACAACAACAACAACAATAATAATAATAATAATAATAATAATAATAATAATAATGATAATAATGATAATAAACCAACAACACTGTCAGTCCACTGCAACTACCTGATGAGATTTAAAGGAACCACAGAAATGCAGTGAATCACAATCAAAATGATCATTAAAACAGTTTTTATCGTTAGCGTTTTTATCTGCACTTTATTAAACAAGGGATCTCCAAATATTTGTCAACATTTGTTGAACTAGAATTCATTTGCACATTGTAATGATGTGCAGTACAACAGGAAATTATAGATTATGTTTTAATTTTACTAAAGTCATTTAGTTACTAAGAAAAATATCATTTACCAAATATAATAGCCTGAATACAGAATTTTGTGGCATAAAACACTCATATGAGTTTTGTTTTGTTTTTTTGAAGTAAAAATTTACAGACCAAAATCCAATTTTTGATGAAGTAGAAAAAAAAAAAAAAACAACAGAAAAAAACAACAAAAAAACCTAACATAAAAATAAAAACCCACTTTTACTTTGCATTTCCATTAAAATAACACACCGTTTGGTGCATTATTGAAAGAAAACGGTTCCGATTTCCAAAGCACATAGCTGATTAATTGTGTAATGCTGAAAAACAAAACAAAACATTGATATGTGTAAGATTAATTTGAAAGTACAAATAAATTAAGTAGCACATACATGTACATATAAAACACATAAAGTGTTAATCACAGTTTTTATCCTGTGTTGCACATTTTTACAGATGGACAATGATAGTAAAATGTTGAAAAGGTATTTATATGCATTTCAGTATTTCTTTATTTTTTTCTGATAAAGCCCCAGCCACTGGAGAGACCCTGTTGAGCCGCATTATGTAATAAAAGTTCAAAATGTAATAAGAATGTCACGTCATCTTGTAATAAAGCCACATTATGTAATAAGCTGACGCATTTTTTAACAAACTACATTAATACATTTTGACACATTTCTATTTTTAAAAAAAATGTAATAACATGGTTCATTATGTAATTACAATCCAAATTAATATAATTTCAGAGCAATTTAGAAGAAATTAGTCAGGGGAGCTACAGGTAATGTAATCAGAACTTTAACCACACAGTTTAAAGATGAAAATAAGAATGTGTCAAGTGCATTTTGTAATAAATTTCTCAAATTGTTATAACTTATAATGCAAAAAAATTTACTACATAATGCATTGAGGTAGTTTATTACAAAATGCGTCAGCTTATTACATAATGCGGCTTTATTACAAGATGACGTGACATTCTTATTACATTTTGAACTTTTATTACATAATGCGGCTCAACAGAACCCTCATCTGGGCCACGAGCCATGGGTTGTTCACCCCTGTCATGTGTGAAAGAGGTAGCACAAATAAGAAAGAGTGAAGGTTAGTTACCTTTCAACAGATGGAACCATGTTCATCTCATTTACTGGATCCATTCGTGATAAATCTGCACTGTGCTCTGTTTTTAGTCACCTGAATTTACTCAGAGCTACATCCTCCTACACATCCTCCTTCATTCGTTGGGGACCACACTGAAAACAAAACATTTTTATTTCTTTTTCTTCAGTCATTTCATTAAAAACTTCTGCCATCCGTATGAAGTTCAAGCTGACATTTAACACTGTAATCTTCTGACTGCTGCGTGGAGGCTAATCGTGTACATATCATCTATAAAAGCTTGCTTTGCATCTCCACGCCGTTCATCTTGATTTGGACAGACAGTTTTGACTGAGCCGATTTTATTGTTTTAACAACTGCGGCCAGTAATTGAATCATTTCCTAGATTTTTTTTTTCCAACAATTGGACATTTGTGAAGGCAGTGAATGAATAAGCACATACAGATAAATGGGATTGATGGGGGGCAAGAAAATGGACTGAGAAAATCGAAGAAAATGTCATTCATCACGAAGAATACAACGAATACACTATTTGCTGCTTGAAAGCATTGAAGCACTGAAGTAATCAACGCCGTCTGTGGCCATCTTCATCCCATGCTGGATGACCTCAAAACATCCAGTTTTAGAGTTGTGTAGTGAAATAATGAGACACATTCGTTGAGCGAAGACGCTACAGACAAGCCAGTGAAGTAGTTACATGTAGTGAGAAGAAGTAGAAAGAAGATGGAATCTAAATGACCACTGGATCATGACAGGAAGCACATCTTATGCTCTTCATACAGAACTTTAAAAATATATTTCATAGCTCATAGCAAAGTGTTTTTAGTTTTTTTTGTTTTGTTTTGTTTTGTTTTTTATTCTCTAAGGGAAACGGCGCTTCCTCTACTCAGTACATTTGAACTGTTTGGGAAAATTAGAGACGGAACGTATAGTAAATGGTAAGAAGAAAGGTTGATACCATATTCATAGTGTTGTAAAAGAAGATTGCTCTGTTGAAAACATGTAAATATGTGTTTTTGAGGAAAACATCTATTACAATCCATAACTACATATTGATGTTTAGTGACATGTAGTGACATTTAAATGACAAGACAGAGCAAATTGAATGACATACATCTAATGTGACCAGTTTGTTGCTGAAGGGACTTTTAGGTCATGGAAGAAAAAAGAAAGTTATGTTATCAGTACTACGAACGAAGGAACGAAGGAACGAACGAACGAACGAACGAACGAACGAACGAAGGAACGATAAGCTTTATTACAGACTCATGGTTCACATTAAAACACAAAAAGATAAATACAAACATTAAAAAAAAAACACAACAAAAAAAAAAAAACCTCTATACTTTCAAAAGGAAGGTTGAAGAACAAGCAAGTGGTAACATTTTACTTGAAGGTCTAGTTTATAATGCATTAAGCACACATTCATAAGACATTATAATGCATTATAAAAGTCATTACAACAGTTTATGATCATGTACAACAACGTATATCAAGGTTAATAAAGTATTATAAGTGTGGGCTTAATGTATTATAAATTCAGCTTCCATAATGTTTTATACATCCATACCAAAGTGACAACAGTGTTTGTAGGAAGAATCTCCAGTCCTGGGTTACAGAACACATTCTAACCATCAGAACTGTAGCCAGTTATAAAGACACAGAGAACTTCTGTGACATGTAGTTTCTGAAACTGAATAATGCCTTAGAAACATGAGTAATAAGTTACAGGATGACTGATGATATTATAACACAAGTATGATGACTTATGAGCAGTATCTGCTGGCTCTAAGTGAAGTGTAAGTCCAAAATTATACATCCAAGTGTTCTTAAAAACTCTTTATTTTGCAAAAACAAAACATTAAAAGAACAGAGACAGTAAATAGAAGTGTTACATGTTGCTTTGTACATAAATAAAAAATAATGTGGCAGCTCTAAATCTTTAATTCAAACACATACTTTTTTTTTTTTTTTTTTTTAACAAATATGAATTCCCTAAAATAGATGGGTATAGAGACCAGTGACAAAACCTAATAAAAGTTCTCTACCTGAAAAAATAAATTCCTTCACACTGCTTTGGTATGGATGTATAAACATTATGAAAGCTGAATTTATAAAACATTATGCCTACACTTATAATACTTCATTAGCCTTGGTATAAGTTGTTGTACATGATCATAAACTGTTGTAATGACTGTTATAATGCATTATAAATGCATTATAATGTCTTATGAATGTGCGTTTAATGCATTATAAACTAGACCTTCAAGTAAAGTGTTACCCAAGCAACTTTTACAGTTTGACCTTAACTTTAGGGCCACCGCATAAAACCAAATTAACCCATAAAGACCCAGTCCTGCTTTTGTGGCAGCTCCCAAATAATTTTTTCTTCATTTTTAACTTTTCTTAAGTAATTTATTACCATTTATTTTAATACTACAGGGTGGGGAAGCAAAATTTATAATATTTTGAGGCAGGGATTGAAAGACAGTGTATGACCAATTAGTTTATTGAAAGTCATGAGAATTTAAATCTTCAAATCATATTTTACTGCATTTCTAACGGTCTTGTTGTCTACCTCAAGTTCAATTGCCATTTTTCTCATGGATTTGGTTGGATCCTTTAGGATTTTGGATTTGAGAGCTTTAATAAAAGCTTTGGTACGTTTTTTGTTGCTTCCTCCACTTCCAGACTTTCTCGTAATAGTTTTGCTCATAGTCATTCTCTTCTTTCCATTATAAACAGTCTTTATGGACACTCCAACTATTTTTGAAATCTCCTTTGGTGTGACGAGTGCATTCAGCAAATCACACACTCTTTGACGTTTGCTTTCCTGATTACTCATATGGGCAAAAGTTTCTGAAAAGGTATGGATAATAGTGTTAGGTATGATTATGACATCAATATATGTTTGGTTTCAAAACAATTGACGTAGTGCCTGCTGAGAAAAAACAACTAAATGTTCATTGTAAATTTTGCTTCCCCACCCTGTATACTGTGTGTTTTGCATTTTTAAGTGAAAATCAGGTATTTTCCTTTATTTAATGTACTGATTTTATAGATGTTCATTGAAGCTCAGATTAAAGATGATCAAAAACAGAAGAAAACTAAAGAAAAAAGATCATTTTTTTCTGCGGAATATATTGGTAACTGAAGATAAAATAAGTGTTTCTATCCACTGTCATTGATCCAACTCCATGGGTTTTACTGGTGAATCAATGTTTTAGAAGATGAATGTGTTTCCACGTTCACTACGGAGCCTCTGAATGTCCAAATGGGTCATATCTGATGACCATGAAAAGATGACAAACCAATTATTTACATGTATTGATAGGATTAGTGGATCAACAGGTATTAAACATTTTATACCAGTGAATGGTTTTGGTCGCTGGTGGATGTTTGGGGTCTTTATGGTTGAAAATAAAAGTGCAATATAACAACTATTTTTCTTCTTAACCTTTATTTAACCAGGAATAAAGATCCCATTGAGATTAAGAACTCCTTTCCAAGGCCTCTTTTCCTGATTGGTTGGTTGGTTGGTTGGTTGGTTTCTGTAATTTCTGTAATTAGGATAAATAAAGCACATCTATCTATCTATCTATCTATCTATCTATCTATCTATCTATCTATCTATCTATCTATCTATCTATCTATCTATCTATCTATCTATCTATCTATCTACTTATCTATCTATCTATCTATCTATCTGTCTGTCTGTCTGTCTGTCTATCTGAGCTTGTTCTCTACAGCAGTTTGTAATTCTTTTTCTGTAAAGTGCTTGACAAAGTTTATTTTTCTGATTATATTATTATTATCATCATATTATCTTACATTACTGTGCTTATACAGACACAGGAGAATGCGACCAGCTTTCTGGGCACACCTCAGTCTTCTGTCAACAACATTACTCATTTCCTGACTCTGAAAAAGACATTTTTGTCAGTGTAATCGAACCCTGATGTCCCTCATTTTCTCAATACCATTTTGTGATGAATTCCCATCTGCAAGTGTTTCCAAATACTTTACCCAAGGAGGCTGCTCGTCTCTTAGAGAGGGGAAGCTCATTGTCGGCTTACATCAAAAAAAAAAAAAAAAGTTAAGTTATTTAAACATAAATTCGTCCCTCCGTTCCTTTTTAAGAAAATGGTCAGTGACCTTATCGTACCAAGTAAACAACGTTGAAATTCTGTTAAATTGAAACAAGGAAGTACAATGAGTGTGTTTTATTTACAGTGCAAGAAATGAACAAGCAATTTCGTAGTGGTTTCTCTCTCGATTTCACAGCAGAATGTGCGACGGTATTAAACTGAACTCTGTCAAGTGAAGGAGTAGGTCTCAAAATAGCTGTCAATCAAACGGGATTCAGCCTTTCGACTGATCCTCCAATCAGCATGTGGAAGCCTGGCGTCCAGCCCAGCCTAGCTCCGCCCACAGCTCCATTCACCCCCAGAGACACCGAGCGTCTGGGGGCGGTACAACATCATGGCATTTATCCAATTTACAGTCCAGTTTTGAAGCAATGACAAAAACAGTTCCACTCAGTCCCATTGAAGTGCATGGACGCGTCTACGGACAAATGCACTGAGCAGAGATCGAATGAGAAAACAGACACGGGAATGGAGGAGAAGTGAACAACATCGAGTCGATGATTTGAGATAGAGCTGATTCTGAACGAACTCGTCTGTGAGATGAATGTGTTCTAACACATTTGTAGTCAATGAAATGTCAACACAACCGAACAGATTTAACCATTTAATTTTCATAATTTTAGGGGAAACCGAGCTTCCCTTGCAGTCTATGAGAAATCGTCTCTGCTATCTATCTATCTAGCACTTCTGTCCTCAGGGGGTTCTATGTTTTATATGTGTGGTGGAAAAATTTACTTTTTATATTTTATACTCTTTTAATATGTTATACTGTTAAGTGCATGCTGAGTCATTGTTATGTGTGATGTTTACCACTCTGTAGCAACCCCGACTTGGGGACAAAGTTCTTACCTTGAGTTAAAACCCAAACACCTAAATGTCTGAATGTGTAGATAGAGGATGGCGCCTGTACTTCAGATAGGATCCAAGCAAGGTTAGAGTGAAGAGGTCATCATGACCTCTTCACGGAGCAGAGAAGGAGTAGTAGGGAGTGGTACGATGTACGTAAGGAATGACATCATAGGTTGAGGGGGGTGGATTTGGTTCTATATAATCTTTAGTTTTCTCTTGTTTAATCAGACTTCATTTACAGAGCTTTGTCTGTGACTGATTTCTCAATAAATGCATTTATTATTTTAACTCTAACTTTCTCCCTCTTTCTTTGTGTGGGTCATCAGTTGAACGGTAAATTTCCACGACATATGTTAGGTAGAGCACATACTTTGTCTTAATAATGTAACTTTTTTTTTTTTTTTTTTTTTTAGCTATTTACTCTCTGTATTTATTGTTGCTGTGGTTGTGACTGTTTGTGTGGAGCGGTGACCATATTTTGAATTTCCCCTTGGAGATTAATGAAGTAAATCTATCTATCTATCTATCTATCTATCTATCTATCTATCTATCTATCTATCTATCTATCTATCTATCTATCTATCTATCTTTGAGCTGAATGGCGGCGTCCTTCCCTTGCATTGACACTTCTCTGGGCTTCATATTGACAGTTCCAGCCTCTTAATGCAAATTCAACATTTGGATTCTACTCCACACCTTTTATCTGTCCTAGAATAACCAGAGAACAGGACACATCTGACAACCAAGCTGCTCGTCAATCAGTCGTCCTATTAATTTTGCGTCTCTAAAAATGGAGGCTTAAAATGGTTGTAATTCCTGAATGATTAATGCAATATTTTTGTGTTAAACCCCTTAAATTAAAGCTGAAAATCCACTCTTCAATCACATCTTCATTGCTTCGTTAAATCCGTTGTGGTGGTCTACAGAGCAGTTGTAAATTTTTGGTATGTCGGTCATCTGATTTTGTGTGTTTTCATGTGTCATAAGGCTGTAATTTTACAGTTTGACAAGTTTGGCATTTCGGTGTTCCTGCAGCTGAAAGAAAACACAGAAAAGGTTAACTTATCCAGGGGAATGCAACCCCAGTCTCCCAGGTGACCGCCTCACAACATATCCATTCATTATAGCGGAGCTGTTCTGTGGGATTGTGACATTACCGACTCACTCATAGTCTGTTAAACCACAGTCTATTTAAAACACAGAGGTGTGAGGACTAAACAGAGGTGTGACACACTCAACCACATACACAACCATTTGGACGGTGCTCTGTGATTAGACGCTGCACAATTTCACACAGAAATCAGGTGATTACAACTGAACACACACCAAATGCGTTGTGCTCATTAATCACGGTCAGGCAGTGTGTGGAGTAATTGTAAAAATACATCTTCTAATGTCACTTCAAGGTTTAGGAGGGTGTACCAATTAAAGTTTGCATCTGAGACAAGGCAGCAAAAGCCTGATACAGAAATAATCTGTAGAATAAACACAAACATACATTTAATTAACTGAAACTGTTATTCAGATTGTGACTCACTGCATTTCTTTTGTTGTGTTAAAAAATAAATAGAAAAAACAATTCACAGCCTTATATACTGTTAAATATGAAATCATGTACATTTATTGGTTGAACTATTTCATTTATATATTTTTTAATTCCTGATTTGTACATTAACACGAAGAAAATGTGTTAGTGGAGTTTGGCCTTTTTGTCATTGGTTACAAATAGGGTGTATAATTATCCTTTTACTTTCACAGTCAGTTTATTTTTGCAAGTTATTCATACATATGCATTCATTATAAAGATAATTTTGCATCTTTATTATGCAAGCAAAGGGGGGGGGGGGGGGGGGGGGGGCAAACAAAAAATCAAGATTTGAAAACAAAAATGGAGGTTTCAAAATTTTTAAGCTTAATAAAATCAATTGTGTTCTCATTTTCTTTCATTTCATTTCAAATCTGAAACTTGTGCTTGCAGGTCAAAATGTTTTGTCAATTTAAATATTTTGTTTGCAAGTCCAAAGGTTTTTGCAAATCAAAAAGTTTTGCTTCCAAGTTCAAGTGGTACTTACTTCGGGTCAAAATTGTTTGCGAGTAGAAAAGTTTTGCGTGTAAAAATCTTTCGTAAAGCAAAAACTTTTGCTTGCAAGTTCAACTGAACGTGATGGGAAGGATCTACACGAGCAGAAGCGGTGGATTTCTACTGGTAGCTTGCTTCGGACTGACAGTGTGCCTGGTCCTCCCGCCCACTTGAACACAATGGGAACGGGTGGTTCCCCACCACATCCTGCCAGGCTATGAGCCAGGGCTCTGCCCGACTGTGCACCAGAGCCCCGGACCATTTATCATAATATAATACTCTCCATTTTGCATTTTTTCCAGTGAAAATCAGGTATTTTCCTATATTTATTTTACTGATCATGTACTTTAATCATCATACTGAGACTCCATGTGAGGGTTATCATAGAAAAAACAGAGAAAACTTGAGAAAAAGTGAGCCCTGGGGCTAAGCTCTGAGGCGCCCCAGGCTCCAGCGCCTTCCATTGGATAATTACCCCGCCCCTCGAAGGGGAGGCAAGGGGTATTGTTTTTGTTTTGTTTGTTTCTTTGTTTGTTTGTTAACACTCTAGCAGCAAAACTATTGGTTGAATTCATACCAAATTGAGTTTATAGATTGCCAGTGACCCAGAATAGAACTGATCAAATTGTGGGAACAGTAGGTCAAATTTTTTATGATTTTTTTTTTTTTAATCCCCCCCCCCCCCCCTTCATTTACTTGTAATGGGTGTAATTTCAAATGTCTGTAGCAGCAAAACTATTGGTTGAATTCATACCAAATTTGGTTTATACAGGGTGGGGAAGCAAAATTTACAATGAACATTTAGTTGTTTTTTCTCAGCAGGCACAACGTCAATTGTTTTGAAACCAAACATATATTGATGTCATAATCATACCTTGAATCTTGAATTTCATTTTCTTTTTTTTTTTTTTTTTTGGTCACTTACGGGTAAAGAACCAAATACAGTAACTTCATTAATTCTGAATTTCTATACGACTTCAAAAAAATTTTTAAACATTTCACAAAAGTAATAAAGTCTTGTTTGGTCCTCCAAAAACACACTAAGGTTAGAACTGTGAATTTCAGAGTATTTCTATGAGTGACCTATAAAGGGTTTAAAGGGTTTTAATGTCTGCACTTGATGGTTTCTATCCTTCCTGACTGCAGCAGACCGTTTTGTCTGATCTCCAGATCTCTTTTCTCTGATTGGAGAGAGGGCTCTCCAACCTATTCCAGCAGCTTTTTTACCTCCTGCCCAGGAAATGCCATGTTTACAGATGGAGGGCACTCCACAGTCAGGGCACGTTGGAGGAGTCACTCCACAGAGAAGGAAGAGGTGTAACGAAACAAACAGATGAAGAGAGGAATGATTGAAAAGTAAAAAACAAAACAAAAAAGGTTGAAAAGAAAGTAGGTGAGTCACGGACAACAGATTGGAAGAAAGTTCCAATAAAGAACGACTGGTACCAAATATTTGCAGAATATAGAAGTGTGGACTGTGAGGACTGTGCACTGTAAAAAAAAAATTCTGTAATTTAACAGAATTTTCACTGTTTATTTTACAGATTTTTCCTGTATTTTTACGATACAGGAGAATATCAATGAAACGACAAAAATAGACTGTGATTTTACATGTCAAATGTAAAATAACATGAAAAAACTGTAACTGTGAATGACCAAAAAATTTCAAAATTTTAAAAGAATTTTTTTTCTTTTTTCACAGAAAAATACAGTTAAAATACATTTGTAAATGTATCATAATTTCACAAATATTTATTTTCTATTTATGAGATTGAACTGATCATTTAAAGTTTAATACTGTAAAAAATAATTATAAAATTAGATAAAATTACTGACAATTAACCGTAAAAGAAGTATTTGTTCTGTAAGTTTAACAAGACTTGTTTGTTAATTGACAAATATCTTGTGTAATTACAGGAGTTTTCACAACAAAAATGTTGAATAAATGTATTTTTGTGAATGTATGACATGTATAAGCACTGATAAAGTGTCAAAGAACAGTTTTTATCAGTGGATTGTACAACTTAGTCTCATTGAAAATTATTTTTATATATATACAGGGTGGGGAAGCAAAATTTACAATGAACATTTACTTGTTTTTTTTCTCAGCAGGCACTGCGTCAATTGTTTTGAAACCAAACATATATTGATGTCATAATCATACCTAACACGATTATCCATACCTTTTCAGAAACTTTGGCCCATATGAGTAATCAGGAAAGCAAACGTCAAAGAGTGTGTGATTTGCTGAACGCACTCGTCACACCAAAGGAGATTTCAAACATAGTTGGAGTGTCCATAAAGACTGTTTATAATGTAAAGAAGAGAATGACTATGAGCAAAACTATTACGAGAAAGTCTGGAAGATACTATTAAAGAAGAATGGGAGAAGTTGTCACCTGAATATTTGAGGAACACTTGCACAAGTTTCAGGAAGCGTGTGAAGGCAGTTATTGAGAAAGAAGGAGGACACATAGAATAAAAACATTTTCTATTATGGAAATTTTCTTGTGGCAAATAAATTCTCATGACTTTCAATAAACTAATTGGTCATACACTGTCTTTCAATCCCTGCCTCAAAATATTGTAAATTTTGCTTCCCCATCCTATATATATATATATATATATATATATATATATACATATATATATATATATATATATATATATATATATATATATATATATAGAGAGAGAGAGAGAGAGAGAGAGAGAGAGAGAGAGAGGTAATTTGATTGTTTTAATACATGAAAATATTCTTTATTAAACATTGAAAAGTAAAAAAAAAATATGCAAAATCTCATGTAAAGTTAGGGTAAAAAACTGTATTTTAATTATGGAAAATTACCGTGTTTTTATGAGATGGTTATTTTCCGTTATTTAACAGTATTTTTTCGACACCCCTGCTGCCAAAATATCAGTTTGGTTTTTTTTTTTGGTTTTTTTTTTTTACTTTTTTTTTTTTTTTTTACAGTGTGATGCTTTCTTTATCTTACAGCTGTCTGCACTTGGACTCCATCGGTCTAATTTAATGAGCTCCTTTTAAAAAATGGCATCACTCTCCATCTTTCTCACTATTTCCTCTCCTTTCATTTGTCAATATCTTTCCATTAATCTTGTAAGAATGAAGCCGCCATCACTTGTAAACTACTTGGACTAGAAGAACGTATCATTAGGGACAAATTCATAAATGTTCATGAATATACAGAAATAACTAGGCAGAGTCAAAGACATAAAATCATTTTATACTGTATGCATAATGCCCAGTTTGCTACTTAATAAACTCTAAATTGAACTACCAGAGCATCTGTTTGGACAAGTGGTCTGCTATTTGCATTCAGTGTCTAAACCATCACTTTCCTAAAGGGGAATATCTTTTAATGAAAATCCAGCTCCCAGGGCCAAGTGTGTCTTATTTGCTTAAAAAATATTTTGAATTTTTAAGGACATTTTTGGTTCAGTGAGCCCCAAAGTTGTCACCCATCCTTGTAATTTTCATGAATTAAATTGGAAAGGCTAAAGTTTAAACACTGTAGCCGTATGAATAATGTGGCCTGAGCAAAGCCTCTTAGATTCTCCTGCTGTATCGAAATGACGGGGTTCAGGCCTGTTCAAACTGACATGAGACACATTGTTTGAACAGAAAATGACCTCTTAACATAATCTTCTTATCATGTTCTTAGTGAAAGCAGTGTGAGTCTCCTTGTTTGACAAGTCTGATAATAATATTAATTTCCTGTTACCTGTAAAACTGGACTTAGGCTGAAATATTTAAAAAATTCACGAACAGGAACGGTGAAAAATTCCCATTAGGCAAAGTCTGACAGCTAATTAAATGATGTTGCTGCTGCTTTACTCAGAATATTCACACATACACATACATTTCATACCCAAATATATGCAACACACCCCCGTAGCTGTGCTCACTCTTCTGCTGCATGCATTTGTCACAGCGCTACACCAGAAGGCAGCGTTTACTGCAACAGCTATCGTCAGTTGTGACTGGTCCGATTGTGTTACATCAACCTGACCTCCACCTCCGTACCCAGCCTTCACTCTGTACTTACTGCTACGCTTAGTGTGGTACATAATAGATGCACGCATTCACGAACATTAGTTTACTTCCATGTGAGTTAATTCACCTCCAAAACGCCACAGCATGAGGGACAAAGGGAACATGCTGCTCTATGGTGTTTAAAGCTGGTCTCCCAGAAAACATATTCAGAACTAAACTATACCTTCAGCAGTGGCGATTTCTCACAGACTGCAAGGGAGGCCCGGCTTCCCCTAAAATTACGAAAATTAAATGGTTAAATATGTACGGTTGTGTTGACATTTTATTGACTATAAATGTGTTAGAACACGTTCATCTCACAGACGAGTTCGTTCAGAATCAGCTTTATCACAAATCAACGGACGCGATGTTGTTCACTTCTCATACATTCTCATTGCGCTGTTTTCTCCTCCATCTCTGCTCAGTGCATTTGTCCGTAGACTGTGTCCGTCTCTGGGCTTCAATGGGACTGAGTGGAACAGTTTTTTTCATTGCCTCAAAACTGGACGGTAATTGGATAAATACCACAATGTTGTCCCGCCCCTGGACGCCGGGCGTCTCTGGGGGTGAATGGAGCTGTGGGCGGAGCTCGGCCGGGCTGGACGCCAGAATCCCACGTGCTGATTGGAGGATCAGTCGAAAGGCTGAATCCCGTTTGATTGACAGCTGTTTTCAGATCTGCTCCTTCACTGACACAGTTCAGTTTAATACCGTCGCACATTCTGCTGTGAAATCAAGAGAGAAACCACTACAAAATTACTCGTTCATTTCTTGCACTGTAAATAAAACCCACTCATTGTACTTCCTTGTTTCAATTTAACATGATTTCAGCATTTTCTTGTTTCAGTTACATAATTTAATCAGTTCTTGTTCGAGTTGAATATCATTTTGTAGATAGTTAAATCAATCAAACTGTCGGCAAAGTCGGAGTGAAAGGAGCATCTGTAGTTTAAAAAGGCTGAAGTCTGACACCCACAACACACTGGGCCAAAGCAATCTGAGCAGAGAGGACACTGGTCCAGTCCCTGGAAAAGACGCCTACTTGGTACGATAAGGTCACTGAGCATTTTCTTAAAAAGGAACGGAGGGCCGAATGTATGTTTACATAACTTGACAATTTTTATTTTTTATTTTTTTTATGTAAGCCGACAATGAGCTTCCCCTGTCTGAAAGACGAGCAGCTGCCACTGACCTTCAGTTATGTTTCATCCGCAAAGGAATATACACATGATAGACATATTGGTAGAAACGTAACCAAAGATGTTGCATTTAGGACAGTGGTTCCCAACCTTTTTTGGCTTGTGACCCCATTGTAACCCTTTCATGCATTAACCCTCCGGTATCCGGGTGCATCTTTTAGTCACACTTTGCACTTCATTTTAAAAAAACTTCATAATATTTTTCACAATTTAAATAAGGTTAGAAATCAAAAGTTGTTCATTTTTGCATGATCTTTAAAATTCGGCCTATCAACTAAAATGTGCACATTGTAAACAAAAGAAAATTACCAGACGAGCATCTGTCTGCCAAGTGTGCCTAAAATGCATTATTTCTTCCATTTGATCTGTAATGATTAGGACTGACCTTGATTTACTAAAATAAAATCAAATTAGAGCAGAAAAATAAATCAATGTATAATATTTAATTGTTTGATCTATAGGTGTGCATTTTATGCACACTTGGTGACAGATGCTAGTATTTTTGAACATTTGACCTAGCACCAAAAATAATAATGCAAATTAACCAATGTTGGAGTTAATCACTGACATATGCCAGGATGAAAAAATCTAATAATATGTGATCCACTTTTTATGTATATTGAAAAAAATATGTATATATATTTTTACCATCCAAAAAAAATGGTTTGTTTACATTACCAACATGGGATTTAAAGGGTTAAAAAATGTGACAATTATTGAGTATTTGATATTTTTATTTACGGCTCAAGTTGATGAAATAGAAAGGAGTGTAAAAGAATTAAAAACAAACTGCATGAAATTTTTTTTTTATTTTTTTATTCCACAAGTGTGCAAAAAAGGCACACTTGGTGCTTAGTAAGGGCCTTGCTGGACATGATACCGGAGGGTTAATTATGAGAACCTTAGTTAAGATCTTTTTCTTGAGTGTTTTTATTCCTCCATAGGCATGAAAAAAAACAATGTGATCAAGTTTTGTTTTGTTTTTTTTCATGGAGTTACAAAAAATGTCTATGCATTTAATTTTTGAAGTAAAGAAACGTGTTTAAAACCCAATATCAGAAAGTGATATGAAAACAATGAAATAAAATCTGATGTTTAATCACATTTTAACATATTCTAATGCTAGTTATTACTCTTTTCATGGAGATGATATGCAAAAAAAAAACAAAAAAAAACAAGCATTTTTTTGATGCTTGTTTGATGCAATTGATTTACACTGAAACATGTTACTGCAGCTCAGGTTTATCAAGAACAGCAAAGTTACAGTAATGTTGTGAATTGCAGTGAATGAGATGATGCATAAGCATAAATTGTGTCAGCTGATATGGAACTAAAAGAACTAAACCCATGAATATACAAGAGAACAGCTGTAGAATAACTGTCCACTGTAGTGACCACAATGCACGAAAGGGTTAACATCACAAATTTCTGGTGACCCCAGACATTTTTTTGCTAAAATTAATTTGTTTTTGATCATGTAATAGTTTGCTATACTGTGTTGCAAATAAACGCTAATTTTAGACGACATTTGGGCTATATAATGTATATAATGCACCTTTTTGGTGTCTGCCTCTCAGTTTCTCTTGGAGATGTCTTAGCGGAGCCAGGTGGGCAAAGAAATCTTTCCATTCTCTGTTTGGTCTGGCTTTTTGACTGCGACAGTGTCCGGGCAGGTTGAAGTGTAGTAACGCACACAGTCACATGATCAGGTCACTCAAGATATGCCCGGTCAGATATTATATCCTGCATTTTATTTGAACTTGATTTTTATTAGGAAAACTGTGTGGTGTTTTAATTATAATGAAATATACATTTAATCATTAAAAATATTTTTTATTAGTAATTTTTTTTTTTACCAATTACCGTACTTTCTGGTCTATAAGCTTCTACTTTTTTTTGCACACTGTGAACCCGCTGCTCTAATTTACAGGGTGGGGAAGCAAAATTTACAATGAACATTTAGTTGTTTTTTCTCAGCAGGCACTACGTCAATTGTTTTGAAACCAAACATATATTGATGTCATAATCATACCTAACACTATTATCCATACCTTTTCAGAAACTTTGGCCCATATGAGTAATCAGGAAAGCAAACGTCAAAGAGTGTGTGATTTGCTGAATGCACTCGTCACACCAAAGGAGATTTCAAAAATAGTTGGAGTGTCCATAAAGACTGTTTATAATGGAAAGAAGAGAATGACTATGAGCAAAACTATTACGAGAAAGTCTGGAAGATACTATTAAAGAAGAATGGGAGAAGTTGTCACCCGAATATTTGAGGAACACTTGCGCAAGTTTCAGGAAGTGTGTGAAGGCAGTTATTGAGAAAGAAGGAGGACACATAGAATAAAAACATTTTCTATTATGTCAGTTTTCTTGTGGCAAATAAATTCTCATGACTTTCAATAAACTAATTGGTCATACACTGTCTTTCAACCCCTGCCTCAAAATATTGTAAATTTTGCTTCCCCACCCTGTATGTTTTCTGGGCTAACGATCAATGTGGCTGACGAAGAAGGAAATAGAGCTGCTGCATGTAAGCTTGGCATCAATGAATCGATGGTAAGACATTTGAGATGGGGTGGGGGTGGGGCTAATAGTCTGGAAAGTACGGTACTAGAAATTTTAGGCGACCCCATTTGGATTCCAGGCGACCCCACGTGGGGTCACGAACCCAAGGTTGAAAAACACTGATTTAAGACCATGAAGTGGTTGTGGGTGGACAATAAATATCTAAAAAGTATAATTGCATTCCATCTCCTATAGCTTTAAAACACATTGGTGAGGGTGAAGGTAAGTAATATATGTTTTTGAGAAAAGCTGTTGTTCATAATTTTTATTGCTTTTTTTTTGTATTATATAATTTCATTACATTATATTTTTGTGTTCAGTCACCAGTGTGTAGTGGAGTTTGCATGTTAGGGTTAGTGTTAGGGTAACACATCCAGGGTTTACCCCACCTTTGCCCAGTGGTAGGTGGGATAGGCTCCACTCCAGCCCCCACACAATCCTCCCAGAGGATTACGCAAAAAATCTATTAATAAATCAAAATCAGTTTGGTTGCAGGTTTTGGGAAAGATAACAGATTTGATGATTATGAATGAATCAATGAATATTTCTGTGTAAAACCAAATCCTGGTCTATTTCCCTGACACTAAACTAGTGCTGCCAGTGTTTAAATATAACTGTAAAAAGTTAAATATCACTATCATGAAAACCAGCAGATACTGGATATCAAAGCCGCAGCTGTTGGGGGAAAAAAAAAAAAAAAGGTAATTGCATTTACAATTTCGTTATGATAACATTTGTTGGAGAAATGTTTGAACATAGAAGTAAAACTACTATGTTTTTTAAAGTTTTTAAAGTTTCAGTTTTTTTTTGGTTTTTTTTTTTTTTTTTTTTTTTTTTTACATAAAATACACCTGCACCCACACTGAAGAATGCAGAACTGATTCATAACACACAAGGCAAGGAAAGGCGATACAGCTTTGTTTTTTACATTTCAGACCCAGGGAATTCAGAATGCTTTACAGAAAACTACTGAAATAAAAAGCCTAAATATCCATACTGATGCACAATATATAACTGGTCCATGCGTTTATCT